>NC_092807.1:66720975-67094725 GCF_040954645.1 Diabrotica undecimpunctata | reverse complement strand
AATTCAAAGCCTCTTACTAGAGACTTTTAACGACGCTAGAAGTACATTTTTACTTCAACATGCATCTACGATGTTCACCTAATTTACTATCAGAGAGAGGTCTCTGGACTTCTTGTTACTTCGTATAGATGTCGCTGCTAGCGTACCTGGCTTGTTATTTTGGTTATAATAACCAAATACTAGACTGCATTTCATTTCAGTTGAACTTCCACAAGTGCTCCTGATGATGAGTTGAATAACTCGAAACACGTGTAGAGCAATGGTGGAGTTCCGATTGAAATGAAATGCAATCTTTTACTTTCATATATATATATATATATATATATATATATATATATATATATATATATATATATATATATATATTTGTAATTTAATTTTTAATTGGTATATTTTGTTACTGTAAAATCTGTAAAACCCGCTAATAACCTTTAATGGATAATGCGGCAATTCTAAATAAAAAAAAATACTTTTTGTAACTTTTACATAATGACAACTATTCAAAATACTACTCTTTTTTAAACTGTAAACTTCATGTGTTTATATACATTTTCTAACGTTTAACGCATTACTAGACATTTCTAAATTTTTCGATGACATTTCAAGCATTTTAGATTTTTTTAATACTTGTTCGTCAAAGGACTCTTTCTATATATTTGATCGTGGACTACAAATTTGGAACCTGGTATGTGCAAACCCTCTATGCAGGCAGGATCTATGATTAGTTTGGTAGAAGAACTTTTAAAATACAAGTTGAAATATTGATACTTCAGGAAATCAGATGAAAGGGCCAGGGAGAAATTCGTAAAAATAAATTCTCACTATACTACTCCGGAAACAAAATCAGACTAGCTGAAAGAGTGCTGGGGTTTATAGTAACCAAAATACTACGAAAATCCATTATCGCATTGACATAAGACTAAATACTTAATAATTATAATAGTAATTACTTTCTGTTAAAACCTTTGTTAGCATCTTTTTTTCTTCCAGAAATGCCTTTTCATTAGAGCAGGTGTGTTTGGCTCTGTCATGTAATGATTTGATTATTACCTTTTTGAAAATCTCTCTTTTATTTCTTTTCTAAACCATGGCGTTTTTTGTTATCTTTTTTATTGACTATGACTACCCTTAAGTCGCCCATAAGACTTAAGGGTTCTTCATGAGTGACTTCGTCCAGAATAGTTTGTAATTTTTCGTAGAATTATTATCGTTCTTTAAGTTTGCAGTCTTCGGGGCTATACATATATTTAATTTTTGTTGGTACATCTAATTTCCATATGTATTTTTCTTTTGGAGATGTAAGGAGAACTATTATGTTGTATTTAAATGTTTAATGGATGTAATGGAAGTCATGTTTTTAGTTTATTTTAATACTGATTTAGATTAATAATATTATATTATAATTATTTTTTTTTTGTTAGAATATATAAAATTACATCGTACTCGTTTTTTACATTTGAGTTTGCTCTTATGTAATTTATTTGTAGGTTAAAAATCAACATGATACAGAATTGGCTAACCAGGCAGAATATATGAAGCGAACTGAACGGGAAATGAGGAAGAAACACGCTCTAGAACTGAAACAGCAACCTAAGTCTCTAAAGGTAAGTACACTTTATTTAATTCTTAATTGTGTTGTTTTAATTTAAACTGCTGTCATTATGTATGAATTAATATGAATTTAATTAATATTTGATTTTTTAACTAGGTTTAAATCTGTAATACGTTCATTAAACTTTTGGCTAATACTGACTCCCATAACGGCGATAAATACGAAATATATCCGTTATTAGACAAGAGTTGTAGGAGAGACGTAAAAACTGCATATATAAAATACCTTGGCACACGCACACGCACACCCACACACACACGCACACGCACACACACACACACGCACACACACGCACACACACGCACACACACACGCACACACACACGCACACAAACACGCACACACACGCACACAAACACGCACACACACACGCACACACACACACGCACACACACACACGCACACACACACACGCACGCACACACACGCACACACACGCACACACACACCACAGCAATTTTCTGAGGTCGCTGGTTACGAATCCGAAATCCAAATTGCAAAAAACCAAATGGCACATGTAATATGGCAGTATTGTAAATATATGTATTGTATGGGATTTTTTAAATTTAAAGAAAAGAATTATCGTAAAACCAGAGGCAGATATATTTCTTTTGTATTCGAAAGAGGGAAACATAAGCTAAAAGGCTAAAAGGTGGTTCTAGTAACATCTTGGAATGCGATACCTAACTGTTTGGCTATTCGAAATTTTAATTCTTTCAAAATATATACTTTCTGATTACTTAATTTCAACTTATAATCTACTATATATAACAAATATACAAAGATTTTGTTACTATCGGCTTTTGTTATAAATACCCCCAGGAATATCTCCCATTTTCCAGAATTGAATTTGCTCACTTTGTTTTCGAGATACACGCACAAGACTGTGCGATAAAATATTCGTTATTCTTAACTGTACATCTGTTTATTAACTTTAAACTGAACTGGAAATTCAGGTATAGGCGATCGCTCTATGCCAACACTGAATTAGGAATTTAGTTCTCTTTTAAAAAATGTAATAATATTCTCGAAAAGTCGATTTCTTTTAGTTTTGGTCAGCTTTTCGAGATTTTGTACCACTGTGGAATGTCGCGACTTGTATTATAGTCGACAATGGGTTGCGATAAGCTCCGCCAGTTTGGTTGAGCGGTCTATATTGATAAAAGTCCCTCTTATGGAGAACTCAGTATGCCAAATCAAAACATCAGTCGTTCGCCTTTTACGACAGATAAGTACACTGGCTTTTGCACTAGTGGCGTATCATACAAAACTATAAAATTTAAGAAACTAAAGCGCCGTTTAGCTGTACTGGCTTAAATTTCTACACTTTGACATTCAGAGCACTTGACGGAAATCACATTATATCAACACCAGATGGGATAATGTTGTATTCTAATTAAACAGTCGGAATCCCCTTGTCCGTTGAAAATCCAGACACTGCTGTAACTACCGTTTTCTTAGAACTGAGATCGAAATTAAAGAGCTAAAATTGGGAAACGTTGAAAATTTTGATTACTTTTTTAAACATAGTTTTTGATTTTATTACGATCCAGCCTATTCAGACTCTAAATTAACTGTTATAAAATTGTGTTTTTGATATTTATATACCAGAACTTCTGTTTATATGTCATAATTTTGAATGCAAAAGTAAAAAAACATCGAATAAAAGCAGAATTAGAGCAAGCCTTATAGTCCAGGCGGTATCTGTTTTGAGTTGAGTGTAACGCATATAATCGCAGTTTTTTGCATAAATCTCTCCAAAATATCTATTCATCAATTAAAAACCAGCTCATTTTAATTGTTTATCAGTGAAAAAACAAATACAACCAAAAGCAATATATTTCTAATATTGATAAAGATACCTAACTATATTATTTCCTGGCTTCAAAATTTGCGAAAGTGGTATAACACGACTACCACTGAACTGTTCCGCGCTGCAATAAGCAAAGTGAAGATAGCCGTGATGATCGCCAACGTCCGGAACGGATAGGCACTTTAAGAAGAAGAACTATATTATGTACCGGTTATAAAGACCAAATAAATAAATAATAAACTAATAGTCTGGTCCAGGAGCTGATGACGAAAATGCGTCAACCACTCTACGATTATTTGATAATTGGATTCGTAGAAGTCACCGAAAGTTAAATAAATCTACTATAAACAAGAAAACATCCAAATGGACTCCACAACTACGCCCGCGATACAGCTGTTCCAAATGTCACAAACGACCGAAAATATAATGAAACCTACCATGATACAAACAGGACAGTATGAACCTCAATTAATGCAATTTGCACAACCACAGATGCCCACTGAACAATAGGGTGGAGTGAAATATGAATAATTATTTTTTTTATTTTTTATTCGAAATGTAATAGCGCGGAAAAGTTGCTTACTGCATAGAGCAGTACCATGTTTGTTTATATTTTTTTCTACTATTTCACCTTCGGGGTTCTACAGGGTGAAAAAAAAAATTTTTTTTCTTATGTAATAGTGCGGAAGCTAAATATATTAATGACTATTAGGCTTTTTACCAACTTTTATAGTTTCAAAAGTCTGCTACATTTAAATAGACAAGAAAATACAAATCTCTTATTTTATAAAAGCTTTTAATATAGAAAACAATGAAAATCTCTTATTTTGTAAATACTTTTAATACTTATAGAAAACAAACCATTTACTAAATAAACAGGTTCTCTTTAAAAAAAGTACAACTAAATATTATATTATCCTAGACTATTAAATGGAAATTAAACTGCTACTTGTCTTTAAACTCCTAAAAACTGTATGCACTGTATTGCGCCTTACTGTTAAGTCGAGGTAATTATGGTTCTGGAGTCATAGCCGAGGACAGAATTGGAAGCTTCTGTTATGACAGAAAATTTGTTGGAAAAATTTCTTCGCCATTAATACATTTTCTAATATCCTCATCAGTTGTAGCACATAAAAGGGGAGGAATTGTAACAGAGCAATTTTGCCAATCAATAAGTTCATAATATTCACTAGCATTGAAATTTAAATCAGGAATTAGAAATTCTCTTACATTCGTGTCCAAAGTAGGTATTTTTGTGCGCGTCTTCAACATTCTACGTAAGGCAAGTTGTCTTACGGCATGACGATCATCAGAAAGCATAGGAGAAGGTTCTTCGGATGACAAAAATACGAATTTCTTTTGATAACAGGAAAAATGACGGCTTTTAACTCGTTGCTCAGATAGCGTGACAATTGAATAATTTTAAAAACGTATCTTGCTCCTTCACTACACGATGGCTTTGTTTTAATATTAAACCACACTGGCGCATAAACTTTTAGCACAAATTCAGCCAAAGATCTTAAAACCAAAGACGGATTTTCACTTCCGACGTAAAGACGCAATATATGATTTGCCTTTGTAACCCATCGTGCATGTGATAATTTACCCGGATTACGAGTTGCTAAATCTATCGAGCGCTTTTCACTAGAAATCTAATGACAAAATTTCGTATAAGTACTTTTGATCACTGCTAAGGTCCCTTATAACTGCAGCATCTAATTGTGGTAGAGTGGTATGAATAGGAACAAAATGGACTACTGGAAAATTTTCGCAAGACTCCAATAGTTTACCTATAGTGCCAGAGTATTCACGAAGTCCTGAAGTTTCTCCATCGAGATATTGAAAGATATGCCGGAGGGGCAATTCATTCATGTGTAACAGACAAATTGACCACTACAGAGGACGTTTCAGTTTTGTCTCTAAAAACCGTAAAACCTCATTCTTCCTTCCAGTGTTGACTGCTGTACCGTCGCAGCCTACTACTAAAAGATTACCTGTGCCAATACCGGATTCTTCAAAAAAATTCAATATAGATGTGGCAATATGTCTTCCTGTACCTGACGTTGGAGTAATGTGATTTAGATATTAGAACCTGGTTCTTCAAGTAACGAAATGTGTTCTTCGGTTTTTATCTTGCGATGAAGTTTATCTCCAATCTTTTCTTGGCACAGAGTTTTATCCTTTCTGCCATCGAAGTATAATCCTCTTATATCTGCGGTGGATGATTCGAATTCACTTTGCAGAGCAGAACGGTGTTTTTGACATGCTCTTGGGAGCTTACTTCGGTCAATAACGGCAGAGCTGTCAATTTTCGAAATAACTCCCAGATCTTGCAGTAGTGCAGATGCAAGTGCTGCTGCGGACCGGCCTGATATGCCAAATTTATCCGAAATCCGTGTTAAATTGGGAATAGATAATCTCATTTGCTGAGTGGTACTGCGACTTGATATGATTGTTGAAGTTTCAGGTTTAACCTCATGTTTGTCTGAAATATTCTCAAGTGCATCCGACAACTCCGATGAATGGGATATATTGTCTTCCTTGAAATTTGTAACATTATCTTGTACATTATACTGGGGATTGTGATCTTTAAGATAATTTTTCTCTTTTTCTTTTGAAATTCTTTCATACTCCTTGGCCTTAATTTGTCATTCTTCTTTGGCTTGTAGTTTTTCCGTTTCGATTACATCAACGTTCCCAATGACAAATTTTCTCTTTGATCGTTGATCTTGTATAAAGTCTCTTTGTAGAGGTGGTATTGTACGTTTTTTTGTCACAAACACATAAATAAAATAGAACACATTTATATGCAGCGATATCAAAGAGTTTTCTTGAATCATCTTTGAACTTTTTTACTCTTAAATTATAAGTCTCATTACGTTTTTGTTTTGGATATCTGATGAGAGTTTGGTACTTACTCAGGATATCACGAATTAATCTAATAATACGATTGCTTGATACAGTGGGAACTGAGGCTTTTTCCCAGATGGCTTGGATTTCACTGGTAAGTAATTGAGAAATAACTAGAACACTAGGATACTTGAAGGAATCCACCCCTTTTTGTTCATTGCTAATAAGTAGACTTTATAACATCTTCTATAGTTGGCAAAACATTAGAAGGTATATTCGCAGGTGCACCAAATATAGGACAATTAGTAGTGCCCCTAGTGTCTTCCACTGGCAAACTCATTACGTACCGATTAATTATTACAATAACGATCTTATCTCTACGATTATCAAAGTGGGACTGAAGACTGAACTAACTTCGTCTCACTTTCTTGGTCGAACCGATCTAGCACGAAACAGGTCAAAAAACGTTTCACAGGAAAAGAACATTTTACAGGAAGCCTTTACCAGTGGAGTAGCTTTATTTAATAAAAATTAACTGTAAGGCAAACATTGAACATTATTTGATGAGATTTTTGATCTGTTTTATTTCCAAAAATATTGCTCATAGTTTTACTTGGGTGACAGATAGAGCTCTAATGACATTGCTTTTAACTAAAATAATAGAAAATAATTAACATCGATAAAAGCAGCTTCTTTTATTTATTAAAAGTAAAAAATAAATAAAACCGATTTTTCTTGATTTTTTTCTTTTTTTGATGCACGGTAGAGCCCTGAATATATTTTCTACTGAAATTTTAGGAGCAAGTATACTATCGGTATGGTCAACTTTTCGCAGGTATTACATGTCAATGAAAAGATACAAGATAATTTACCAAATTTCCTTTATACCTACACCATACAACCAACAATTAACCCAACAATCCCAAAACCTCAATCAATATACACATGAAACAGGCCAGGCAGAAAATTGGGAAGCAGTTGCAATCAGAAAAAGGAATAGAAACAGTCCTGATAAAAGAACTGCGAAGCAAACGAAAACAAATAATTATTGGTTAAACTGGTCAACCACTACTTCTAACAGATTTCAAAGTCTAGATAATGATTTAGAGAGCGAAAATAACAACAATTTACAGACAGATGTTACTGAAAAACCCAAAACCGCCAGACCACCTCCAATATTTATTCGTGGAGTTAGAATATCACTCTAATAGAATGGCTGGAATAAATAGATCACTACGAAATAAAGGTTCTGCTTAGACCAAGTCACATTTCAACCAGAAGCATCGGAAAAGTCAGTCAACGAAAACAACATAAAAGATGCTATAGTAGATAAGGTAAGGGTCTTTGAGCACAACCCCTAAATCGCAACCCTTAAAATCGCAAACCCCGGTCGTTTGCGATTTTAACGAGTAACGTAGGATAACGTACGAGGGCTCGTTGGAAAGGGGATGAAAAATGGGGTTGAACGCAGTATGTGCCGTCCGCCTCGGAGCATGCCAAAAGGGCATTACGTCATATCTTCGTTTCTATTGATCCGATCGTGACGTACGACGGCTCGTTGGAACGGGGAGGAGATAACGAATTCGTTAACACAAAAAACAAAGACAAAGATATTGCCAAATGGGCGCTATAACGTATCTTCGTGACTATTGGCCTGATTTTGACGTATGGGGTGTCAAATGAAAGCGGTGGTGAAAAAGACAACTGTTTGGCTTCTGTCAACGTTCAATATTAACTGTCAATTCTTCTTCGTTTCCGTACAGTGCCTAACAGAACGTGACATTCGACACAGGACTTGACAGTTATGTGACAGTCGACGCAGAACGCTACATTCAACACAGTACGTGACATTTGACGTGAAATGTGACAACTCTGTGTGAAACTGTGTGTTTCTTAACAACTCAACGTACAACAACGTTTAAGGTATCTATGGAAGAGGGAGGGGCCAACGAATACGTAGAAATAGAAAAAAAAAACATGGCAGAGATGTGCCAGAAGGACAGTAAGCTTGTAACGTCTAAACGGCCCAACGTACAACAACGTGCAAGGTATCGATTGAAAGGGGAGGTGGGAACGAATATGTTAAGACAAAAAGAAAACTCAAAGACAATGCCAAAACGGCAATAAAGCATATCTCCGTTGTTATTGGTCAGATCGTGACGTGTGAGGTATCGTCGGAAAGGTAAGGGGTAACGAATACGTAGGCATAGAAAAAACATGGCGGAGCATTGCCAAAAGGACATTAAGCTTGAAACGTCTAAACGGCTCAACGTACAACGCGCAAGGTATCGAGGGAAAGGGGAGGTGGTAACGAATATGCTAAGACACAAAACAAATGCAAAGACTGTGCCAAAACGGCACTATATCGTATCTATGTTGTTATTAGCCAGATTACTATGTGTAACACGTTAAATGAAAGAGGAGGAGGGGATATCGAATACGTTAAAACAAAAAACAAAAACAAAGACATTGCCAAAACGGCATTACATCATATCTCCGTTTCTATTGATCCGATCATGACGTACGAAGGCTCGTTAGAAAGAGGAGGACATATCGAATATGTTATCACAAAAAAACAAAGACATTGTTAAAACGGCACTATATCGGATCTTCGTTGCTACTAATCGGACTGTAGCATAATAGACGTTGAACGAAAGGAGAGTAGTCGCTGAGGCTAATAGAGAAACAAACATGACAACATAGCAAAAACGACGCTATATCATATATTGGATCTACTTTTAAGGGGATTCCACGTCTATTACAGTTCATCATCTCGTCACGCCAGCTGTCGGCTACATCCTTTAACTATGCCCAAATCATCTAGCACCTGTCACCTTTAGCCTATCGCTTCTCTCTCGAAACAATGTACGAAAGGCGAGGTGACGCTGTCACAAGATTAATCGAAGAGCGTATACCGAACAAACCAACAAACATCATCTGTATAATCTTCTCTGATTGAGTACTACTATACACGGATCTCCACTTAACGTACAGAACTCATCGAAAAAAAAGCCTCTGTCTCTATATCTCGAAACAATTCATATGTCATTGAAATGGATAAAACATACAGCAGCGGCTATCGCTGGAAAATAAACGAATAGGAACGTATACCATTCATAAAATATGACAAAACTAACAATCATCGACTATATAATCTTCTCTGACCGATCGTTACAATACACGAATCATCATAATTCAACAAGGTTCTGGCCTCTACACACTAAACTCCCGTGATTGATCACTACTATACATGGATCTCTTTCCAATCATACACCTGCTCTTTACAAAGAGGTATGGCTGTATGGTTACATGATAACACGTATCTTACTTGATATAGATTTTTATAGATATCATCATTATATATATCATCTGATTGATGAGTTAAGATACGGAATCTGATTGATAACTGCTCAAAATGAATCTTATTCGCACAGTATGACCAACCATATATTACTTGCTGTATATATCAGCCATATGATTACTGCACTACAAGGGTCTCATCTGAATGTTCAAAACTATACATGAGTCTCCTCTAAACGTTCATTTATTTACGGTATCCCACAGAGCGGCACATTATTAATTCTCAACGTAAATGTGATTAAACATCCACTGCTGGACATAGGTGTTCCACAGAGCGGTGTATAACTTAAAACATCGTTTGTTAACGCTTAAACATCAGCTAAATGATATCTAACGCATAGCATACGTATTTAGTTATAGTATGGCATACAATAAGAATACATAATTAAAAATCATTATAAAGCGTTACATGAAGGATTACAAACGAATATCTAATGTACACTCGCGATCATAAAATCCGGGTCACCTGGAAAATTTCAAGTTTCTGGAATATTTTTGCCTCTGGTGGAGTAATAACCTTTTTTTTAGGTTAAAGTATTTTTTATTTGTCATCAATGTTTGTTTTGAAAGAAAAAAAAAACGGTTTTTTATTGTTTTTATTGAAAAAACTGAAAACAAACCAAATTGTTGATAAAACAAGCATACGAAAAAAATGGAAAATACAGAACGTGGTAAAATGTCAGTGAAATTTCAATGACTAATATCGTGTATTGCCTCCACTTGCTCTAATGACCTCTTGCAGACGACGGGGCATACTCTCAATTTTTCTCCGGATTACATGTTGTGGTATGTTATTCCACTCTCTCATTAACAGATCCTTAAGCTCCTGTCCGTTGTTAGGAGGAGATGTTAGGGGTTGAATACGTTTTTTCAAATCGTCCCAGATATGTTCGATGGGATTCAGGTCCGGAGACCTAGCTGGATAGGGTAACCTCGTAATTCCAACCTCGTCCAAGTATTTCATACTGATCGTGGCAACGTGCTTTCGCGCGTTGTTTTGCATAAAAACGACGTTTTCTCCAAGCCTTGCCATGGTATGCATAACATGTTCTTCCAGAATCTCCGTAATGTCCCTTCGTGCAGTTAAGGACCCATTTTCGATGAAGGGTAATTCTGTGCGGAAGTCGGAAGAAAATCATTCACCGGTTCTCCTCTAAACTCTTACACGTCCATCGGATCCAGTTACGCAGAAACGGAATTCATCTGAGAATAACTCTTTGCTCCAATCGTTAATTCCCCAATGCGCGTATTGTCGAGCAAAAGCTAGTCGTGCAACTCAATGCGCCAGGCGAAGTGGCGGTCCTGTAGCCATTACCCAAGAAGATAGTCCAAAAGAACGAAGTCTTCTCCTGACTGTTGCAACGCTAACATTGCCATTTCGTACTTCCTGTAGACGATTTAGATGCATAATCGCAGTTGAGGTCCGGTTTCGTAAAGCCTGAAACACAAGAAAACGGTCATCTCGTACCGTGGTCATTCTTCTGCGTCCAGAGCCAGGTCGTCTGGATAGCAAACCCTTCTCCTGAAAGCGTTGAAGCACTCGTTGAACCGTAGAAAGGCTTACGCCAATAGTTCTTGCGACTTGCCGTTGAGTGTGACCATCTTTCACAAGAGCAACAATTTGTGCCGTTTCAACAACAGTCAAGGGTATTTTTGGCAAAAAATAAACAATAATAAACACTAATAATGGCACTAATAAACACTAATGGTGGCAATAATAAACGTTTGTTCGTTGCGTTTGAACAGAAAGTCGAAGCACAAATGAGACATTTAAAACAAGCGGCAGTTACAGGTACCGTTCATTTTGGGAAGTGTGCGCTTTCCCGCGAAATCGGCACTATTCAAATTCTTTGTTGCAAAGGAAACCGCTAAGACTACAACAATTCTCAGAAACATGCATTAGTTTGTATTTGTGTTATTATTATTTACGATAAAGCTCGTTAAAAATGAAATATTGGTGATTTTCAAGGTGACCCGGATTTTATGATCGCGAGTGTATTAACAATATAATGTTCATTTTCAATAAAATTTAATTTAATCTAAAACGACAGACCGTCCGTCACATTGTCGAAGAATGCCCCCGAAGGCGATTCCGTGGAGTTTTCGATGAATTCCTGAATGTGACCGAAAATAGCAGACGTAGGTAAGACGCAATATAACGCATAGAAGACGTAGGTAAGACGCAATATAACGCATAGCAGACGTACAGTCTGTCCCAAACCCTTTTTTCAGTGCGTCACTAATTTTGACATAATATAATCTGTGATATCTGTGATAGTGAAATCAAAATATCGTAATCGGTTAACTGACGAACATCTCTCTTCATGCTTGCGTTTGGCCCTCCGTAATTACGTACCATCATATGAAATACTTGTGGATGATATGCAGTGCCACGCATCAACATCCAAATAGAAATAATATGAAAAACATGACTTTATTTACAACCCACTGTAGTTACAACTTTTTATTAACTAGAAATGCTCAATTTTCAAAATTGTTTTATTACTATGCTTTGTTTTTAAACCAGGAGGAGTAAACTAAAGAGACATATTCACACCCAAGAAAGTCACTAGAAAGGTTACCAAATACATTTTTTTTTTGGGTTGATCATATCGACCCTCGACGGTAATCCAAAAATATTATATTATACTAATACGTCGCTAAAGAGTTTTAAAAACAACTGTTTTCTATATAAAAGCAGACAAAAAATCTAAAAATGCGGAAAATTATTTTTATAGTTTCTATGCAAAGTTTTATAATGCCGTTCTAAATTTCCGCATTTGGACAGAGCAACGGAAGACCGACAAACAAGACAAACACACTTATCTTTCACCATAGTAAATAGGAATTCTTCTTCCCACGCATTATTAAAATGATATGTTTTACTCTTTTTCGCAGCACTCATATCGAGTTTCAAATATTAATGTAAAGAATAAATACATTACAAAAATGTTTTACTATAATAGTAATAACTTACTAATGAATGATTAATGCTTGACTAACAGCAATACAATGCCGATACAGCACACTCCCAGTTTAAATTTATCTGTGAATGCTGATATGCCGAATCAGCATTATCGCAACTTTCGGGTGAAGAGATAGCATCATAAATAGACTTCGGCAAATATGCATATTGCATATTTTGCATATTGTGCATATTTTATGCAAATATGTCATATTTTGGCATATTTGTATAAAAGTTTGCATAAAGTGCATAAAAGTTCAGATTTTTATACTGTATTTGAAAATTTTTAAACATACCAATTTATTTCAATTCTTGTATAAAATTTTGTAGTCATTTTAATCAAAAAATGATCTAAGTACGTAATCTCTACAGGTACAAAACATTTATAATTTCAAAGAAGATCAATTTAAGTAGCCCTCAAGATCCTTAGAAAGTCTCGGTCACT
Source organism: Diabrotica undecimpunctata (assembly GCF_040954645.1). Taxonomy (NCBI): domain Eukaryota; kingdom Metazoa; phylum Arthropoda; class Insecta; order Coleoptera; family Chrysomelidae; genus Diabrotica; species Diabrotica undecimpunctata. The sequence goes on along the minus strand of NC_092807.1, from coordinate 67,081,680 downwards.
GAGGCATTCAGTTATTGGATAATCGCTAAGGGTTCGCTCATTTGCATTTTATGATCTAATCCCCAAATCTATCTACAATTTATTGTATCTTAACAGCAGGTAAACGGCTAATAGTTTTGTTCCTAATTTAGGGATTTTCCAAAATCTCCCAGTTTATTGAATTAGGTACCTAAACATTTCTAATTTGATGCTCAGATTTGTAAATCATTTTTGTTTTGATATTCAAAGCGTAAACACTCGTTGTGCGTAACAAAAAGGAAGATTGTGATTTTATAATGCCTAAAACAACCAGTGCTTGAACTTGGATTAAACCTTATAAAGAGCTGTCTATGGATATGGGAAAAATCTACTGTTCAGTCTGTGGCAAAATTGTAAGTATCTAATATTTTCTATTAAATATCTAATATTTCATACATACAGGGTGTTTCCAAATGACACTTACAACGTTTGACTGTAGATACTTCTCGAAAAATTGAACAAAACGATATAGTTAATGAGGGGTCAAACTTATTTACTTTTCGAGATACAGGGTGTTAAAATTAAAAAAAATTAAATTCTTTTAGTTAATAACAACAATAACTTTAAAACCAATAAACGTATTTACTTGAAATTTAGTACTCGTAGGTTGTTTTTAAATGAAAAATAGCTTCCTTTAGTGAGAAAAAATTGTCCATGGTACAATACAATGGTGTGTATTTAGAAAAATTTTTCACCTTTACTTTTTTTTATGAAGTCAGCTATTCTAAAACACAATTATTTTTATTGTAATTGAATTAACAAAAAAAAACTTTTGTTGAATTTTAAAATAAGTTATATGATGTACTAATGGTTAGTAACAAAAACTAATTTGTGGATTAATACTGCATTTAAAACACTTAGCGAGTGTTTTTTTTCCAAACCAGTTATTTGATTAACCAAAAACACCTTGTATATTTTTATATTTTAAAGGTTGGGTTAAAATAAAGGTTTTTATTTTTATTTATAGATAGCATGTGAGAAGAAATTTCAGATAGACCAACATGTGAGAACTGCTTCACACATTGCAAAAAAAGGAAAAATAGGAGGAAAACATCAAACTTCAATGGCTAAATGTTTCCAATCTACTTCAAAAAAATTAGATGAGCAAGAAACTTTTAATGAAGACTTGTGTCGCGCATTAGTGTCTGCAAACATACCGCTTTCAAAATTAGCAAATGTAAATTTTAGTTCGTTTCTAAAAAAATATTGCAAACTTAATGTTCCAAGTGATCGGCCTCTAAGAAGAAATAATGTGAACGGGCTATACTCGTCGGTGTTAATTAATATTAAGGAAGAAATTGCAGATAATTATTTTTACATATCTGTAGACGAAACCACTGATTCCTCAGGAAAGTATATTGCTCATTTATTGATTGGTGTTCTTAAAGAAGATACCTTACCAAAATCTCATCTTATTTCATGCCAGCAACTTGAGAAAACAAATGCTTTAACAATTTCGCGTTTTATACAAGAAACATTAGCAACTTTTTTTCTTCCGACAACTATTCCTTCTAATAAATTACTGCTTATTTTATCGGATGCTGCTCCTTATATGGTGAAAGCAGGACAAAATTTAAAAATATTTTTCCCAGATTTAATACATGTTACTTGTGTAGCGCATGGATTAAACAGAGTTGCAGAGGAAATACGAAAAAAGTTTCCTCTTGTAAATACCATGATATCCAGTGTCAAAAAAGTATTTCTTAAATCTCCTATAAGAATTCAACTTTATAAAGAAATGCTACCTAACATTCCTCTTCCACCACAACCTATTTTAACGCGATGGGGAACATGGTTAGAAGCAGCTAATTTTTATGCAGATCATTTTGTTAAAATAAAGAACATAATTGATACGTTAACAGATGAAAGTTCCCAATCTCTTTTGGATTCTAAACAAACGTTTCAGAGTAACTTGCTTCAACAATAACTTTCATTTATAAACTCAAATTTTAGTTTTGTTCAAAAAACAATTACTCAGTTAGAATCACCAAAACTGTCATTGTTCGAAAGTACAGCATCAATAAAAGAATTTGCGTCATGTTGTCGGAACGTTAGAGGTAATATTGGAAAAGATATTTTAAAAAAATTTGAAGCTACTATGGAAAAAAATAAAGGTTACCATATTCTTTCTGAAGTAGTCGGTGTTCTAGCTGGAAATATTTCGGAAACAATTAATTTAGAACCAAATGTTTTGGTTAGTTTGAAAAATGCTCCCGTTACATCAGTTGATGTTGAACGAAGTTTTTCCATATATAAATATATGTACTCAGACAGAAGCCACAAGTTTTTGTTTGAAAATTTTGAACACCACTTGGTCATTTATTGTTACCATAATTCTAAATAAGTTTATTCATACTTAAAAATGATGTAGTTACTTAAAATAAATGTAAATCTTAATGAATAGTAGGAAATATTTAGTTATGTACACTTTTTTTTTAAATAAAATTGTTACTATTTTACGATTTTTTTATTTATTTGTATGCATATTTTGTAAAATATTTGCATATTTTCGGGTAAACACGTGCATATTTATGCGCATATTTTCTACATTTTTATTTGCATATTTGCCGAAATCTAATCATAAATATTTCGATCATGCACGTGTGGTGAGTCAGGATATTAGGCATTATTTTAGTTTCGTTTATGTGGACTGTTATCTTCTTTTTATTCTTGGTATTTTCAATTTATATTTTCCCATTTTCTAATATTTGCGTCTAATACAGTTCTCGTATTTTCTCGCGATCGACTCTTTGAGCACCGCTGCTAACACTATATATACTCTATAACTATATATACTCTACAAATGTATTTAATTTGATTTTTCTTTGTTAATATACCTAAATTACCTAAATATACCATATATTCTTACAGAGACCAATGTTCATTATCTACTTTAAAACAAAAAATTACTTGCTCGTCGTAGATAAACTTGAATATGCAAATATTTACGCTTTCCTTTCGCCTTTCATTTAACGTCTAGTGCGTCAAAATCAGATAAATAACAACGAAGATATAATGTAATGGCCGTTTGGCACGTTAGTTGATTTGAACATAATTTATGGATGATAATCATTCGTTGGTTAGTCTTCGTCATAATTGGATTATATCTGAATATCATTGTAAAGTGGTAATTGTTGTAGATAAAATATAGTATGCAACAAACCGAAAAATAGTTATATTGGAGATTTATGTGTAGTAGTGGATGTTTAGATAAGACTCTTGGCTAATTGTACGTTCAGATGAGATCTGTGTGTATTAGTGAGCGTTCAGAGGAGACTCTTGTCGAATTGTACGTTCAGTGGAGATTTGTGTATAGTAGTGGTCGTTCAAATGTGGCTTGTAGAGAACGTTTAGATCCTTGTCGGTTCGTGATCATTAAATTCATATCTATGTCGAGTAATATACGTTAGTTGTTTGGTTATACTGGAAGAATGGTATACATGCTTTGGTTAGGCCTCCTCATTATTGGATTATATCTGAATATCATTGTGCAATGGTAATTGTCGTAGATAAAATATAGTATGCAACAAAACGATATCGTATATCAATAATCATATTGATGAGTTGTGTATAGTAGTTGTTGACCTGCATCTCCTTCGTCTTTCCGGTGGGCCCATTATAATACTTTTTGTTATTCTTTTGTCGTCCATGCTTTGGATGTGTCCATACCAGCGTAGTTGTGATGTTCTTCGTTATTCTGTGTTTAACGTTTATAATTTCTTAGATTCTTTCATTTTTTACTCTGCCAAATTTTGTTTTTTTTTCGACAGATATTCTTTAGTGATTGTTCTGTCAGAGTTTGCGTCTGATATAGGTCTGATGTGCGTCTGGTATACGTCTGTTGTATGTCTGATATACGTCTGCTATGCGTTATATTGCGTCTTACCTACGTCTTCTATGCATTATATTGCGTCTTACCTACGTCTGCTATTTTCGGTCACATTCAGGAACTCATTGAAAACTCCAGGGAATCGCCTTCGGGGACATTCTTCAACAATGTGACGGACAGTCTGTCGTTTTACATTAAATTAAATTTTATTGAAAATGTATATTATATTGTTAATACATTAGATGTTCGTTTGTAATCCTTCATGTAACGTTTTATAATGATTTTTAATTATGTATTCTTATTGCATGCCATACTATAAATAAATACGTATGCTATGCGTTAGATATCATTTAGCTGATGTTTAAGCGTTAACAAACGATGTTTTAAGTTATACACCGCTCTGTGGAATACCTATGACCAGCAGTCACCGACAGAAATAAAATACCAGATCTGGTAGATTTTTGTGTCACCATGGATTTATTAAACAACAACTTGTGGGCTTCTTCTTGTTCTGATCTTTCTTCTCACCATTCTCCTGTTTTAATAGAGTAAGTTCAGAACACCACCTGCCACATTAACTAATAACTCCACAAACTGGGAACAATTCAGAGAATTACTAACCAATAAATTTGAACTAAATATCTCACTAAAAACAAACCTGGAAATTGAAAATGCCACAGACCACTTTAACCAATCCATACAAGAAGCTGCATGGGAATTAACGACAATCAAGAAAATAAACCGTCCTACTCATGAACTACCCAATAAAACCAAAAAAAAATATTGAGAAACGAATATTAAGACTTAGATGGCAGCTGACCAGAACACCATAAGACAAGACCAATTTGAATAGAGATAGAGCACAGTTAAAAGCGTTATTAAATAACCACAAAAACAATGGTATACATTATTTTCTCAGGTATGCAAAACCAGGCAAAAAGAATGTTCTCAATTATCCAACCCTCTAATCCGCACTGAAGATGGCGCATGGGCAAAAAGCAATAAAGATAAATAAGTGATGGATTCGACCGTTACTTGATGGAAATTCATTTTATATAACAATAAAACACTGAAAACTTCGTTTTCAAGAAACACTGTAAATTTTTGGACAGTCGTCACATTTAAGTTTGTATACATGACATCGGCCAAACTGGTAGAACCTTTAACAAACGTATAGAAGAACATAAAAGGGCTTTCTATAATAGGAAAATAGATTCTACATACGCAGTTCACCTTCTAGATCATAATCATTCTTTTAATGACCAATTTCAAATTCTTCATATCCAAAATAAAGGCCTTAAGCTAACTTTATTAAAATCCATGGAAATTAACAAATTAAAAAACACAGACATAAATCTGAATAACCAACTTGAGACAAACAATTCTCCCCTCCTCAACATATTTCGTTAAAGACTTTAAATTGTAAACACATCCAAAAATAGATTACTTGAGAAGGGCACTCTGCTGAAACAGCTGTAGTGATAAATTTTATAATAAATTTTGTGGAAGTTTTTGTTTTATTGTTAAATCAAGCCGAAATTTTCGATGAACATGTTAAAACGATTTTCTTGCAGATGAATGTATTAATATAGATAATGAAATCCAAATGTATCTAGAATCTCCCTATCAACTTGAAACTGCTCAAAAAAATACATTGAACGAAGTCAATAATATTATTCACACTAAGTTATTTTAAAACCCATTTGGAGTTAAGGAATTCAGCTATGGGGAACAGCTGCTAGATCCAGTATTGACATTCTTGAAAGATTCTAATCGAAAGTCCTCGAATCGAATGATAACTAATGCTCCATGATACGTTTCAAACAAGACGATGGCACGAGACCTTAAAATGACAACTGACAACGAAGAAGTCACCAAACTCTGCCAACAACATGATCAGAGACTAACAAACCACCAAAATAATCTAGCCCAAAATTTAATGGCACAGCCAATCGGACCAAGGCACAAACGAAAGATTTCAGCCGACCTGTTAACTATAAACTAGTCGCAGACCATTAGAATCTAGAAGCAGAAAGCCAACCAAACCCTAAGACGTGGCACTATTCTAGTCCCAAGAATAAACAGGAAATAGTCAATGGACAATTTTCTACAAAAAATTTTGTTTCCTTAATTTTTATAGTGTTAAATATTGTCAGGCAATTTACTTATTGTAATTTTATTAGAGATTGTAAATATATTGGGATGCTAAATAAAATAATAAAAATTTGTTTAGGACATAAAAGTCTTGTAATTAAATTTTAATTTCGTATCATATTAAATTCATTAAATATATATATATATATATATATATATATATATATATATATATATATATATATATATATATATATATATATTGAAATGATTTCAATATGTTAAAAAGGATACAACTTAAATGGATTTTTATATGAGTTTGTTGTTCATGAATTTCATGAAGCCATCACAATGTGGGTTCGACTCTGAAATAAAAGAGAGAAAAAGATTAGTAAATTGTTAAATAAATTAATTTTGACTTACCTGGTATAGTGTTAATAATTTCTGAATAGTATAGTTGCCTAGTGTATAGGTGAATCGTCTAAACCTTAAAAAGAACAAAAAAAGAAGAATTCTTAAAAAATATTTAAACATAGAAATTTTAAAAAACGTCAGAAAATAAACTGTCAAGCAAGTCTGTGGGAGCTAAATTAATAGGGGTTTTGTTAAATAAGAAATTACAATGATGTGGAGATGAAAAGAATAAATTGTATTAGCATTGTAATAGAATAAGTTTTATATCTGAACATTTTTTTTTATAAATTCCCAAATTAGATGTGATTAAAGTGATTATGAGAAATTAATGTGGATTGACAAATGTGTCAGAACAGGACAGTTTTATGGTTTAAAAAAAATAGAAGACGAAAAGAAAAAGAACGTTGGTTGCTGTTAGCAACGGAGGAGAGGTTTTTTGGGGAGGCCGACGAGGATTTTTCGACGAAAGGGAGCCCTGAAACTGTGGAATAGGTCGGGAGTGTTTTTTTAACTCGTCTAATTAGAATTTTAGTTTTTCCACAGTTTCCACAGCAGAGATATCCAGAATTTGTTCCAGAGAGTAAGAGAAACAATTTGACTTATAAATTATTATTGGAGTACAGAAATGTCATTTAAATTGAGAAAATTAAAATTCATGAATTAACATAATTGCGATAGGCCTTAAAAAATTGAAAATATTAATGATCATTAAATTAAAAATAGAATAGTACGTACCTTAACTTCCGAAGAGAGGATTGATATTCCAGTTTCACCGATTATTTTGCGAGTAGTTAGTTTTCTTTAAATAAATCAGAACTGTTTTAAAGTGAGGTTGGATAATAATTTTGGGGATCATTTGAAATTTTGATTATATTTGAATGCAAGTTAAAAGTCAGCGAAATAAAGTGTTTATTTTCTTTTTCTTTATAGTTCATTTAAACACTTTATAAAGTTGCAATATTTATTTAGTTTTTAGGTACTTGTAGAGAGTCTCCACATTTTGTAATAAATTTTTATTGTCACGACACTAAACCACATTAAGATTTATACGATTCCTATTTTTGTAAATTTTTAAAGGCAACCCAAGTTGCAGACGAATTTTATTGTTTATATTAAATTTGTTCAATATTAATAAATAACGTGCTTCATTTGGGTTAATTTATCAAAAGTCTAAAGTAAATTTTGGTTTAATTTCTTTTTGAACTCTACCAGGAGACTACAGAGTCGACTTCACACAGTGACAGATTGCTTAGAACACATAATTGAGCTAGCTGAGGTATATATTAAATTAAACAACGAACCACATATTTTAAAAATTACAACATTTATTATAAATAAAAATAAAATTAATAAAATACAACTTTTTCAATATATATATATATATATATATATATATATATATATATATATATATATATATATATATATATATATATATATATATATATATATATATAGGTATATATATATAAAGAAAATATCGAAATACAATCAATGAGATTCATTTAAAACGGTTATTTCAAATTTTTTACTGATAGTTATAAAAAAATAAAAGTAATAAAATCGGTTTGTAACTCAATTGAAATATAAAAACTTTCAAAAGCATAAAAAAATTTATAATTTTTATTTTAATTAAATTGTGTTCCATTATATATATCAGCTATAGGCTTTTTACAGTTTGGCTGAGTATTTTTATTATAATTAAATTATATTCCATTATATATTTAACTTTTTCTAGGCTCTAGGCTTTTCACAGTTTGGTTGAGTATCGTATTCTTCACTACGTATTTTTTTTAAGAGATTCTAGTAAGACATCCTTAATTTCTTTTTCTGTGGCTATCGTCTCATAATAACCAATGTCTACCTATTTTTCCGTAGATGTTTTGGAAATTATTGCATAATTGGCCTTGGCAATTTGTTTAATAATTAGCATTACATAACATTTCAAGCCATGTTTATCGCAGCTACATGTTTTGGTGCAGTCTGCTTTGCAGTTAAAGCTAATCGTTTTTAGTAAGTTTTCTGGTAGTAGCTGCTGTAATGCTCGGATAGGTTCTAAACATTTTTTTTTTCAAGCTTCCAACCCCACTCTGCTGAGTTCAAATTATTACTCACCCACTGTTGATTTTGATATTATATTCCATAACGGTGTTATTCCGCTGCAGATTAAGTAGATGGAAGCATTAATAAATGAAAATAAAACTTTGAATTTTTTATTTGCTCGCGTGAAGCATTTGGATCTTTAAAAGTTTTCGCTTAATTTTGTAAATCAGTATCAGCAGAAAGTGAATTGATAATGTTTTGCTTTCCTTGATAATGAAGCTGACGTGCCATCGCATCCGGAAAAAGCATGCATAAATCTAACTAATGACCTTACAGTTTTTGTGCTGAATGATTCAAAGTCATATACTTCTTCTGCTTTTTTACCTTCACTAAGTTTTCAGAAGTATATATTTTATTTGAAGAGACAATTTGACAGAAGATAACCGAGACATCAATATCTTCAGCTACAACAATTGCTGCCTTATCGTCCGAAGACAACTCTATCTTGCTCAGCTATTTTAGTACCCAGTTTCAAGTTTTCTGGATAGCCATCAAAACAATACAGCTAGATGAAGAATAATGCCGGGAAACATAACTGATGTATTCGTTAAACAAAGTTCGTATTTGAGGCGAAATAACTTTATGCAACAAAAATTCGCCATCTATTACGTGAGTACAATTTACAATTGAAGGGATTTCTTTCAAAGCTACAAAATTTATTTTTTAGCTATCAGTAAAATAAATTTTCTAATTTGAAATCACATTTTTAAATGAATTTCACTAATTCTATTAAGTAATTTTTCATAATTTATATATATATATATATATATATATATATATATATATATATATATATATTCTATATATATATATATATATATATATATATATATATATATATATATATATGTATATATATAATAATTCATATGTACAAAACATCCTTATAATAAATAAACATATGCAATAAATAAAGCTAGTTTTACCATAGAATAATAAAACAATCAGAATGTCCACTCTGTTTGTCAAGATAAGTACACGCATCTCGTTCGCGCAGACGGAATCAAAAAATTTTTTAATATTAAATTGATTTTTAAAATTACGATTTATATATTATTTTAAAGTAGAAAATAGTTGTACTCGAGTATATAACTTAAATAAAAGTGGAAAATTTTGACAAGGATGTAAAAATTAAAAAAAGGATGTAAAAAGTTGAAAAAAAACTTCTAAGATCTGAATAATAGCTTCAGAACAATTCTAAGATCTGAATACATAAATACTAATTGTTTTTTTTTCTCAACTTCCTGGATACTTCAGAGAAGTAAAAAAAAATTCGAACATGTATTTTTACAATTTTTAACGGTACATATGTATCCACAACTTTTGTTCCACGTGTATTCATTTTAATTCTAAAATAATCAACAAAAACCGTGCAATATACAAATACTCACGGGTATCTTATTATTTGTATTTGTTTATTAGGTATGTGAAAATTAAAAATAAACCATTTATGGATTACATTTGTTTTTTATTTCTAGTAACTTCCCGCTCAATTAATAAGTTACGTTATCAGTTGTTTATTGATTTTACAGCTAAGAATTACTTATATTTGTATTTCCAATTATTTAAAAGCGTGTTAGTGCAATTATATTTAACAGAAGAGCATCGTCCTATATCGTGTAACCGCAAGTTTGCATCTTGAGTGACGTTCACTTCACACTATCAAAAATATTTTTTTGGAATTCACTACGGAAGTAATCCTAATCCATCACATGTATGTTTAACGTAATCCATCAATCATCCATTTCTAGTATTGTATATAACTTTCAGAAAATGTTCTTTTTTCTATTCTATATTTTAATTCAGTACAATCCAAGTATATTATCTTAATCCAGGAATAGAAAAATTAACCCGGTTTAATTTATTTACGGCAACCATAGATACAATATACAATATTTTATTTCGTACTTTTAGTTGAGAAATAGATTAAATTATTTCAAATTTACTAAATTATTAATGTCCAAAAATTTAAATTACGGTTCTGTCGTAGCTTGTCAGAAATTTCTCAATCCGAGTCTGTGTTTCCGTTTAAAATATGGCGATTGCGTGCTGACACACTTCAAAGGCGGCATCTGAGGGTGGGCATTTTGATTGTTGTTTATTCTGTGGTAAATAATTTTTAGTTGTTTAAGGACCTATAAATTTTATTAAGACGTAATTGCAAATGCGATTTTTGAATTTTTTTAGCTCGCGAGACCTAGATTAAAAAAAAACATAAAAACATCAAGATTGGGTGAATAGAAGCGGAGATAATTAAATTTTTTGATTCAGTCGCTCTGCCGTCAATTTTTTGACGAATGGACTACTTTTAATTAACATCTTAACCAACTTGTAGTGGTCTGTAGCTAATATAAATATGTACCCAATCAGTGCTTTGTATATTTAAGGGTTTTATTTAAATTAACCTTATACTTTTATTGTAAATTGCAGTCAACTTTGACTGATCATAACTTCGGAACCGATCATCTTATGTGTTTTTTCTTTTAAAGCATCTTTCGACGTACTTTTGATATCCGTTTCAAAAATTAAAATCGATCAACAATTGATGAGGTTATTCAAATTGTCCATAATATTCATAAGCCTAAAACTTAAATATTTTTTTAAAAAATTCCCTAGGATTTTCCAATCTACGGATTTTAATTTTTTAAAATGGTTTTGAAATCTTGAATGATCTTCTATATGTAAAAAAATTTTCAAGTATCTAAAAGTTTTAGTTTTTGACTTGACAATTTTGAAAATGATTCATTAAAAAAAATTGGACTGCAAAATTATTTTGCAAAAACTATTATATCGATTTTAATAAGATTTTGTGTGATGATTAAACATATTAAATTGTTTTCTTTCTTGGAATATGTTCCAAGTCGTAAGTTTGCTTTTAGTCTGGAAAATAAATTCACAAAAAAAAAACGGAAGAAATACTAAAAACACAAAAAACGTTTTTTTTGTGTTTTTAGTATTTCTTCAATAATAAAAATTCTTGGGAAAAAAGGAGGAAAAATATCGAATTATTTGAATTTTTTTCATATTTTGTTTAATAAAAAGTTAAGCTCACATTGTACAACTCACGCATAGTGAAATTATCATTTGTAGTGATATTTTTGAACGAGTTATGTAAGAAACTGCGACTATATGCTTCACTGTTATTTTAAACAGATACCGCCTGGACTTTTAGATTAAGTATAAAATTTGCGTAGATGAAATGGATATTTTTGCCTCAATAGACTGTCCAGCTCTAGGTTTTGAGGATTGCTTATTTCCTGTTGTTACATAAATTTTCCAATATGTGCAAAAACTGCTCAAAATTTGCAGAACATTTAGCAAACACTAATTATAATGTGAATGTCCTTTTAAACATTGGAAATTAGTACTGCTACTCTATTTATTTTACATCGGTATAGAAATAGTATGAGGCATATACTCAAGCTTTTGCCACATATCAGCTTTATTGTTTTTCAAACTATTCGCCTTTAAGATTAATTAACTTCTGCATTCGAACAAACCAATGTTCTTTAAAACGTTTCCATGTAGTTTAGTTTTTGATTTTCGCTAAGAACGCTGAGAGATCACACAAGTCAGGACTGTATGCAGAATGACCCACCAAATCGATGTTTTCCGCCTCAAATACTCTGATTTTATATGTGTGAGCGCTGACATATTCTTAATGCAAGAGGAGAATAACAGAAGATAAATACACAAAATAACCAATATACCAAACGAAAACAGAACCATACATACAAAACTTGATTTTAGAATAAGTAAGAGAGCCTTTAAAAACACCTACAATATTGGAAAAAAATGAGTAGATGACACGGGAAATCCTAGATCTGATGGAATTTCGACGGAAACAAAAATAAAAATATTAACAAATATCGGGAAATCAACAAACTGATAAAAAGAAAAAATAAGCAAGCCAAAGAGTCTTGGCTCGAGAATTTATGTACAGAAATAGAAAACCCTCTAAAAAATCACGATAGTTTAAACCTTCATAAAAAACTTAAATCTACCTTCGGAATTAGGAAACTGAAAAATGCTCGCGTACTTAAAAACGCAGACGAAAAAATGTGTGATCACGAACATTAGTGCAAAAAATGAGAGGGGTACGTCAGTGACATTTTTGACGATGTTTCTCGAGAAAATTCTACACATACAAATACTACCTGTGACAGCCAGTTAGACAGATAGTTTACTGAAATCAGAAGTCAGAAAAGCATTACCGCAAGTCAAAAATAATAAAGCACCTGGACCAGATCAAATCCATGCTGAGCTACTTAAACTTTGGACGAGGACAACATTACCTACTTAAACACATTCTTACAACGACACATAAAATTAGCAACGAAAGAAATATACCAGATGATTGGTCGGAGTCACTGTTTATAACGTCGATTGACTATACCAAAGAAAATCAGGCCCACCAAATCCAGCTTATTTAGACTAAGCAGTTTGATGAGCCACACTTTTACGAATTATACAAAACCGAGTATTCCTTCTGTGCGAAAGTAGAATGGGTAATAAGTAATTTGGATTTAGAAATGGTAGATGCACTATTTTATATGTGCGTTCTATCACAAAAAACTGTAATATTTCAAAGACAAAGTGGATGGCGGTTGGAAAGATTATTATAGATCAAGGTGTGCTTTTGAATAATGGAGAGGAAATTGAACGCGTAAATCATTTTAAATCCTTGGCAGCTGGTTAAATATAAATTGTGACTGTGAAGATCAATGAAAGGCAGGATGGAAATATCACATAAGGCTTTTATTACCTAGAAACCAGTTTTATATAACAGGAACCTATCCTATTACATGGTTGTAAGACATGGACATTAAAAGCCACATTGGTTAACAAATTAGAAGCATTCTAATTGTGGTGCTATCGATGGATCATAAAAATAGCATGGGTTTTGCACACTTCCAATGAACATATTCTTAAATGATGAATTCAGAACGTCTGATCATAAACTTATCATAAAGAGGAGAAAAACAGAATATTTTAGTCATATAATTAGAGGACCCAAATACAATCTACTTTGCCTTATAATACAATGAAAAGTGGAGGAAAAGAAATGGATTGGTCGAAAGAAACTTTCATGGCTGCGTAATATTAGACAATGGTGTGGTACCACAGTAGAAGAATCATTTCGCGCATCAGCCGATAGAGACAGGTTTCAGAAAAATGGAAACATGATGACGGCCAACGTCTGAATACGGACACAGCACCTAAAGAAGAGAAGAAGAAAATGCAAGTTTCCAAATTGTTTTTTCCGAATTCATCAATGACTTCGTCCGAACAAATGGTTGCATACCATTTAACATTGACGGTTCTACTATTCTATATTGAAATAATGACAGCATATCCCTTTAAAAAAATATATGTGTGTCATCACCAGCCACGATGTTCCATACCAAATTTGAGCTGTTTCCGTTGAATCGTTTGGGTGTGACTCAGCACCAGTCGACACGTACCTTCTTATGGGAAATCTAACGACTGCAACTCTTTTTCTCTGCCAAATGATCATACAAAATCGTTTGTATTTGGGTATGTTGCTTTATCACGAAACCCAAATGAAGGCGATCAACGCATTGTTGTTTAGTTAGGCCAAATTTAAAATTTTATTAAATCATCGCACAAAAATTTTCACGAAAGATTTTCCTTTTTTCACGAAATTTATGGTTTTGAAAATTTGTTGCCGCTACACTACACGATTAGTTTTCAATCTATCAATGTTTTTACCATAAGAAAGTTCAAAATTTACGAAAATCATATTTAGCTTTGCTCAAAACTTTTATTGTATGTCTCGTATTTGATAATTTTTGCTTTTTGCTGTGCTGAATACCATATATTTCACTTCGTTAAGCGAAAATTTGTGAACGACAAATAAGCCGTAGGAATAAGGAAAATCATGGTCTACCCTAATTACGTTCCTTTTTCGATGGTCCTATATTATAATCTTATCAAATGAAAAAGACAGCAAAGATTTGATTTCACGTTCAAAGCGTCTATGTATCTGTTGATACGTATTTCGACTTAATAAGTCTCATCAGAACAGTTATTCATAGCCGTTCTTAACGTGAAAAATAATCTTCTCAGTCTTTTATTAAGCAACAATAAAATGGCTTCGTTATGGACGCAATAGCGACATCTGATAGAAAAATCGGTAAGATAGTTTCGAAACAAATTCAGATTTCTGCTTTAATCTGAACCTTCTATAAATGCAAGGTATAACAGACGTTGATAAAGATGTTAATAGAGACATGGGGAATCTAAAATTTGCATTCCACGACATGTCTATCAACTAAGCAGAAATCCATAACGAATTTGTTTCTTGTACTCATACAGAGTAGATCCGAATAAAATGAAAAAGACAGCAAAGATTTGATTTCACGTTCAAAGCGTCTATGTATCTGTTGATACGTATTTCGACTTAATAAGTCTCATCAGAACAACTATTCATAGCCGTTCTTAACGTAAAAAATAATCTTCTCTGTCTTTTAGGAAGCAACAATAAAATGGCTTCGTTATGGACGCAATTTTATTGTTGCTTCCTAAAAGACAGAGAAGATTATTTTTCACGTTAAGAACGGCTATGAATAACTGTTCTGATCAGACTTATTAAGTCGAAATACGTATCAACAGATACATAGACGCTTTGAACGTGAAATCAAATCTTTGCTGTCTTTTTCATTTTATTCGGATCTACTCTGTATGAGTACAAGAAACAAATTCGTTATGGATTTCTGCTTAGTTGATAGACATGTCGTGGAATGCAAATTTTAGATTCCCCATGTCTCTATTAACATCTTTATCAACGTCTGTTATACCTTGCATTTATAGAAGGTTCAGATTAAAGCAGAAATCTGAATTTGTTTCGAAACTATCTTACCGATTTTTATAATCTTATCATTTTTATATAAAAAAATAAACTTACAATTATTTTTGCAGCAAAAGGAAATGTTGGTGCGAAAACAGTTCAGGGAAACTTGCAAGGTACAAACCAAGCAATATAAAGCTTTAAAAGCTCAAATTCTTTTAAATACTCCAAAAGAAAATCAAAAGATAGTAATTAAGAAACTGAAGGAGGAACAAAGAAGAAAATTGGCCCTCTTAGGCGATCAATATGAACAGAGTATCGCCGAAATGTTACAGAAACAATGCATTAAGTTGGATGAAAGTCAGGAAGTAAGTCATTAAAATATTTTTTGTCATATGTTATTTTTTAATCTCTTTTTAAAGTTGATATTTTATTCAATGTAAAGCATGTGGTGTTTGTGTGTATCAAGGTATAAAAAATGCTTATTAAAAGCTTAAAACTTTTATTTTAAAGAAGATCTTTTCGGATGCTTAGGGTTAAAAAATGATTTAACCCTAGACTCCAGCATAGATCAGAGGTAATGTAAGTCGACAAAATCTCACCAGCTCCGGGGGATCATGTTAGATGCCCCCAATTTTAGTTTTTATTAATTAGCGAAGTTAACGGTCTATTGCCTTTGTAAATTCCATGAGGATTATTTTTGTTACTGATATCCTTCCAGAGTTTATCTGTGGCCAAATAATGTTTTTTTAACAACTTTTTATTACACTGATGATGGAATGATTCAATTCCGAAAAGATCTTTAAAATAAAAGTTTTAAGTTTTTAATAAGCATTTTTTATACCTTGATACACACGAACACTACATGCTTTGTATTCAACAGGTATACTAGCCAATCCTGGATATTTCCACTTCATGGTTTTGTTCCAGTTTCACTTTTAATTTTATTCAATGTGTTTAAATAATAATTTGTTATGAAAACCTTTATAAGTATACACCGGTTGTCCTACAGAAGGACATCACATATATCGATACATCAGTTCAATAGTGTAATAAGTTCAAAATTGCAATATTCGAGAAAATAAAGAACTTCGAAATTCGAGAAAATAAAGAACTTCGAAATTCGAGAAAATAAATATATTTGGTACGTGGTAAATGTAATTCTTTTCTACCTATTTTTTGAGCTATGAATGTAAGTGAATTAAGTCCCTAACGTATTTTAATACATGAACACTATTGTATATTTTATTTGAAATTGATAGAAAATTAACCATTAGTTAAGTGTTAAACTACTGAACTGAATTTTTTCTATAATTTCAATATGTCACTCTTGTTTTTGATAATAGATGACTGGTGATTATTATTCTTCCAATGATTTCTTAAAATATTATTTTTTTTAAATGTAAATATGAATACTAATCTTTGTATTATAAAAAAAAACAAAGATTTCTTTGATGGAACTGTTCATGCAGAGATTTAGTAGATCTATTTTTGTCTTCAATGAAAGATGGTTTTTAAAGGCTAGCTTTGGATAACATGGTATTAATTTTGAATTTGGCTCTTTTAGACTGAAAAGCCAAGATAATGGTTTGTGATCTTTGTATATATAAAATATTCTCCCGTAAAGGTATAGTCTAAAATGTTTACAGGCCCATACAATTGCTAACAATTCTTTTTCTATGGTCGAATAGTTTGTCTCTGATTTATTAAGCGTTTTTGAGACTTATCATTTGGAACATTTCCTTGTGATAATACGGCTCCAATTGCAAAATTGCTAGCATCTGTCGTTAATATAAATGGTTAAGTAAATTGGATATTGTAAAATCGGGTCGTTCGTTAAAATTTGTTAAGTTTCGAAACAGTCAATAAAATCTTTATCGTGGGCAATCTTTAACCTTTTTTCAAGCATTTGGTCATCGGCTTCATAATTTTGGCAAAATCTCTTATAAACCGTCTGAACAAATCCCCTTCGATTGGCTCAGTGAAGATGTTCGTTCAGTTGTAATGGAAACACCAAAAAATAGTAGCAGAGTTTATTGTAGAGACGTACACTATGGGTGTAGACCCGGGATTACTTTGAGTAGAGACTGATGAAGTTGATCGTTGACGACTATCAAATTCGTTGAGTGAATATTGATTGAATGCCTCTCTAGGCAAGAGATCTTAGTTTTATATAAACTTTAATTGGGTCAATATTTTCGCGGACCTCGCGTGACATGTGTATTTAATTTATGTACATAGTTTAACTTTGTCAGCACTTTTGACTGATGTCTAAATTATATTATTGATAATTGACCAAATGTGTATGTAACCTAATTAACTACGTGTGTGTATTTAATAACAAATAGATTCATTCGGTCTACTGGGTGATAAAATTATACTGTCCAGTTTCGGATATGAATTCTAAAGATTTGATATTGGACATACTGCGGAATCGGGCAATCTGGCCCAAGTGTCAATACTCAAAGTTTACATATAAGTATTACATAACATAGTAAAATTCAAACATGATAAATTATAAATAGTTTAAGAATAATCAACAATCTTCCAACCGTACCCTAGCTATCAATGTCCGACTCTATCTCTAGATTAAAATTAGGGCAATTGGATGAAAATGTGGAAAGTGGGATGTCAACTTGGGAAGTCGACGGTACATTGTTGTGCCGATTACTAACTAATACAGGTACTTCCTGTTCGTTAGTCTGAGTTTGTGGATTCCCTGAACGACATAGTCGTGCAACAGGACGGTACTTCCATAACGTGAGTATCCCAATTATTACCATTATAGTAATGATCCCGGTGGCCACAAAATAATGCCAATTAGATTCGTGAATCGATCGCCACTGCGTATGCGTCATTTCTTGTTCCAGACTCTCCTCCTCAAGTAACACATGACGTAGCTCTCCTCCTGGTATGTCAAGGTAGGTGTTTAGAGGCGTGTTAAACTTGCGGGGTGTCCTCGCCACCAGTTGGGCCACGGGAGTGATTGGCGACTTCAGGTAACTCGTCACTGCTCTGTCCACCCCACTGCTAGTGGGGAGTAATGTAATATTTTTCGTTTGGGCGATACATTTGGGTGAAAGCTTCAGGAATGTGACTCGTTCCAGTACTCTTTCGTTCCGATTTCCATCGCAAATAATGGATATGTGTATCGTGACTGGCGTGATAACTAGCCAGAGGTTGGGAGTACCCATCTTACTCCATTGAGCTGTCTGTATTGTCCTGGCTACCACTGGACATGTGCTATTCTTAGATCGCTCATAAATTTCTTCAAGTATGCAGTTTGGTTGGGTATCCATGTTTCTTATAGCCGTTGGTGAGCACGCTATCTGCGCCTTTGTCAACAGTAAGCATCTTTCTCTATCTTCCGCGGTCAATTCGAAGTAGTGCAGTGTGTTATAATCTACGACCAGTAGATTCCTTGGGGCGACAAATGTGCGCAACACCGACCCCTCAACGTTAAGTGGTATGGCCGTGACTTTGAGCATGCTGTACTTATTTTTCCCTGTCACTATGAAGTATCCGATGACTGTTATATATCTGTCGTCATGACTGACTTCTGTTTCTATAATGGGTTGTCGTCGTATTTCGACCCCTTGAGGCAGTATCTGCCCTGCTTTCCCTATTAATTTGGTTATTTCACCCGGTTTCACTATATCAATGAAGTGTCCGTGGTTATAGTGAAGGTTTAATATTCCCTCGTAAAATTGAGTATATTCGTTTATGAAGTCCATAACTTGTAATGCTATCGTTTGTATTCGTAACGTGCTATATTCGGTTTCTAGTTTTTGTGCTTTGTCTTCTACTTCGTTAAGTCCTTTAGATATTTCTTGTAGACCTGTGATTAGTGCTTTGTTAAACTTGTTCATTTGCTCGTTTATCCTGTTCTCTGTGTGATTGATTGATGTTATTGTTTCTAACATTAACTTCGCCTGGTGCTGTGATCCCTTTATTAGCTCCTTTTGGTTATTATCTAATGCTTCAATGTTACTGTAGGCTTCGTCATTGACTCCAAATACTGAGGTTAATATTGTTCCTAATTTTCCTCTTCTTTCCCTTCCTTTTATTTCTACTGTCAACCCCTCGCTTACTGACTCCGCCTTTCTTTGTCCTTCCTCTAACTTCTCTATTATATCCTTACAATTCACGATTTTTATCTCATGACACAGTTCTCGTACGCCTTGTATCATATTTCCTATTAGTTGGTGCTCTGTTCGAATTCTTCCTTTTTCGAGTAACACCTTTATTCGAAATGTTCCCCGGTCTATGACGACCTCTCCAAGGTCTTCTGTGAAAAATCCTGGTACCGGATTATATATTTTATACGGTTCTGCCTTTATGGGTTTTAACATCGTTAAAAACATTATAGCTACTAGTATTTTCTTCCATCTTAGTGCTGCTGCCTTCTTCGGCTTTTCCTGTTTCTCTTCTTCCAGTCGTATTAGCTTATGTATGGGTCTTTTAGTCAGTTTCCCGTTTGCCTTTCTCACTGTTACTACTCTGGTTAATCCCTCCGCTCCAGGGTGTGTTTCTGTTACCCTTGCTAATGGCCATCTGCCTGGAGGTGTATCCTCTTCTTTAATTATAACTATTTCTTCTTCTTTTATGTTAGGGTGCGCCTTGTGCCATCTATTTCTCTGTTGTAATTGGTGCAGGTATTCCTGTTTCCAAATTTTCCAGAAGTCTCTTTTTATTTTCTCCACTAATCTCCACCTCGTCGGCATCTTCAAATAAGTCGTAAGCTCTTCTTCCCGATTTGGTGATATAATTTCTCTCCCTATAAGGAAGTGAGCTGGTGTCAGGGCTATTTTCCCTTCAGGGTCTTCTGATGACCCACATAATGGTCTCGAGTTCATACATGCTTCTATTTGTGCCAGCACCGTACTCAATTCTTCATATGTTAGAACTGTTTCCCCGATGATTCTTTTCAAGTGATATTTCATTATTCGCACTGCGCTCTCCCATAATCCTCCGAAATGTGGTGCATATGCAGGTATGACATGCCACTGGGTACCTAGTGCCAGTAATCCTTGTTTTATCTCGTCATCTATTTTTTGATTTTCTTTTTTCAACAAATTTGCTGTTCCTACGAATGTGGTTCCGTTATCGCTGTATACGTTGTTGCACTGTCCTCTGCGTGCCGTAAATCTCTTGAACGCTGCGATGAATGCATCCGTAGACATATCGCTTACTACCTCAAGGTGTACTGCTTTCGTTGACAGACACACAAATACTGAGATGTAGCCCTTATAGCTCCTCTGTCCTCTGCCTCTCGTGGTACTTATTTTTATTGGCCCGGCATAATCTATCCCTGTGTTAGTAAAGGGATGACTCGGGTTCACTCTGTCTTTCGGTAGATCTCCCATTAATTGTTGTGCTGCTTGGCTTTTATACCTCCTGCACCTTAAACATTTTGCTAGATGATCTTTCACGGTTCTTCTGCCGTTGATTATCCAGTATTTCCTTTTTATGTACTGTAGTGTTTGTTGTAATCCGCTATGTAGATTTCTTGCGTGACTATCTGTTATAAGTAACTTTGTTAATGCACTATCCTTTGGCAAAATTATCGGATGTTTTTCTCCGTACTTTAGATTCGTGTGTCTCAGTCTTCCGGTGACTCTTAGAATTCCTTGTCTATCCAGGAATGGTACCAATGACGCTAATTTATTTTTCTTGTCTAATTGCTGTTTCTTCTCCAGCTTATTTATTTCTTGTTTGAAGTAGGCGTGCTGTGTGTGCTTTATCACCTTTAATAGCGTTTCCTCTAATTCTTGGACTGTAAGCTGACTTTGTCCATTGTCTTTCTTTTTTCTGCATTTGTCTGCAAATCTCCTACAATATGAAAGTACTCTTCTCATTCTTTCTAAATTTGAGAATCTCTCGCATATGTCCTCCTTTATCGTTGTCGTGTGCACCGTTATTTTCGTTTTGACTTCCTCCTCATTTGTCTCTGGTATTTCTTCTGATTCCTGCGTTAAAGTTTTGTTACTAGTCAGCCAAGTTGGTCCCTTCCACCATAGCTCTGCTTCTAATAATTCTGATGCGGTACTTCCACGTGAGAGGATGTCCGCTGGATTTTCCTTTGTATCTACCTTATGCCAATTTTTCGGTCCTATAACGCCTCTTATTTCCTCTACTCTGTTGGCGACGAACATTTTCCACCTTTTTGATGATCCCTTTATCCAAGCCAGGGTTATCGTTGAGTCCGACCATGCATATACCTCAATGTTTTCCCTGTTCAATGCTTGTAGGGTTTTCTTCAT
Organism: Diabrotica undecimpunctata; assembly: GCF_040954645.1. NCBI lineage: Eukaryota > Metazoa > Arthropoda > Insecta > Coleoptera > Chrysomelidae > Diabrotica > Diabrotica undecimpunctata. The sequence goes on along the minus strand of NC_092807.1, from coordinate 67,060,148 downwards.
TAAATTTGCTAGTAGTACCGCGGCACACAGCTCGAGCCTCGGTAACGTCGTTTTCCCTTTCAATGGTGCGACTTTCGATTTTGCTATCATTAGATTCGTTTTAATTTCTGGGCCTAATACCCTTGAGTAGATTACCGCTCCATATCCTTTCATAGACGCATCTGCAAATCCATGTAGTTCTACTCTGTTTATCTTGCTTAAGTTGTTCCACCTGGGCAATGTTATTTTCTCCAGATTTACTAATTGCGCCTGGTATGTATTCCACCTGCTTTGTTGGTTGCTAGTTAATTCTTTATCCCAACTGGTCTTTTGCTCCCATAATTCCTGTATGAACATTTTCGCCTGAATTACTACAGGTGGTATCCATCCCAGTGGGTCGTATAGTTTTGCTACTTCTGACAGTACGTGTCTTTTCGTTATTTTCTTTGCCGTCGTTATCCCTATTTTGAATGTGATTATATCCTCTTTAGGTGACCAGTGTATTCCTAACGTTTTCCGTACTTCTTCTTGTTTGAATGCCTTGGAGTCTACGTTCCTCATATCCTCCGGTACGTTCTCCATTATTTTTTCTTCGTTTCTCAACCATTTTCTAAGAATGAAACCTCCTTTTCTGAACAGTTGTATTAATTCCTTTTGGGCTGTTTCTGCTTCCTGCACTGTCTCAGCTCCTCCTAGTATATCGTCTACATACATGTTTTCTTTTACAATTTTCGATGCCAACGGGAACCTCGCTCCTTCGTCTTCTTGTAATTGTTGTATTGTTCTTAACGCTAAAAAGGGTGCTGCGGCCGTGCCGTATGTCACCGTCGTTAAGTTATACTCTTGTATGTGGTCCTTTGTGTCCTTTCTCCACAAAATTTTTTGATATTTTTGGTCTTCTTCTGCCATTCTGATTTGTCTAAACATTTTTTCCAGATCCGCTGAGTATGCTACCTTATTGGATCTCCATCGTAATAGTATATTTGTCAAATCTTGTTGTAATTTCGGCCCTGTGTGCATAATATCATTTAGGCTTACTGCCGATGAGCTTTTGCTTGATGCATCAAACACGGCTCTTATTTTCGTTGTAGTACTGTCCTCTTTTCTCACTGGATGATGAGGTAAGTAGTACCCATCTCCCTGGTTTTCTGCTATTACCATATGACCTTGGTTTTTATAATCTTCCATGAATTGTCTGTAATTCGCTTCTAACTGTTTGTCTTTTGCAAACTTCCTTTCTAGTTGCATCAATCTGGCGAATGCTTGCTGTTTAGATTCTCCTAACTTTGCGACGTCTTCCCTAAACGGAATTTTTACTTCGTATCTCCCTTCTTCATTCCTTTTTACAGTCTGTCGATACAGTTCTTCACATTCTTGTTCTTCCACTGAGAAACTTGTGTCCTGATTTACTTCTTCTAATTCCCAGAAGTTCTTTATTTGTACGTCCATTTCTTGTCTTGATATCATACAGCATACTTCTGCTTTTATATTCTCCCTTTCTCGTGCTATTCCCGAAACTATCCATCCTAGTTTGGTGTTTTGACTCAGGAGTCCATTACTTATTATGTGCATCCCTTCTGTCAATATGTAACTGTATTCTTTTACTCCTAGTAGTAAGTCTATCTTCCCTACCTTGTAATATCTTGGATCTGCCAGTATTGCATTTTTCTCGTTATAGTCCGGTAGAATTATATCCTGTTCCGGTAAATTCCTTGTTATCTTCGGTAGTACTAGTGCTTCTATTTCCATCTCGAAGTCACTTTCGTAATGAGTTTCGATTATAAGTTTCATACTCCAGTTGGCTGTTTTTTCTCCTGACGAGCCTATCCCGGATATGGTCGCCTGTATGGGCTTCCTTGTTGTTCCTAGCGTCGTCGCAGCTTGTTCCGTTATAAATGCGCATTGTGACCCTTGGTCGATTAGTGCTCTCATTATGTGTGAATCTCCTTTCGCATCTCTTATGCGTACCACAGCTGTCGCTAGTAATGCTTTACCTTCCTTATGGCTTGCACAGTTTACTGAATTCTGCCCTCTTTGTTGGTCGTTGCTATTCCTAGGCCCATTGGTATCTTGTGTATTTTCTCGCCTTCCGTTATTTTGTTCTCTGGCGTTGTATGGATTATTATTTCCTCCTCTGTACCTATCAGCTTGGTACCCGTTTCTTCTATTGTTTGAATCTCTTCCATTTCTTTCTTGTGTTTGTTCTCCTTTCGTTCCATTGGAGTTTCTTTTGTTGCTTGTGTTTCCTTTTTCATAATGCAACATATGGTGGTGGTCTCCGCCACAGTGTCTGCACCTATATTGTGAATAACATTGTTTTTCTTTTTTATGTGCTAGGCAGTTTGTACACAATCCTTTTTCTTTTATCATCCTGTTCCGGTCTCTTACATTGAGTTCCTGAAATTCTCTGCAGTTCGGTACTCCGTGATCTCCGTTGCATATCACGCAATGTGTTCTTGGTTTCCTAAGAGATCCTCCTTGCTTCTCTTGTCTTTTTTCTGACTCCAGCAGTTCCAGTGTCTGAAATCTTCGCTGTAAGAATGTTTGTGTCGATTTGTACGTCGGTATCTCTCTACTGTCTCCAATGTGGTTTTCGTACAGCCTCCTAGTTTCATTGTCCCATTTCGTTATGATAATTCGGGCTATCAATGGGCTCCACGCTTCCGTGTCTGTTCCTAACCCTCCTATGGCTTCCAGACTTTCGTGGAAGGTGTCATGTAGTGATTTCAATGCTCTAGCAGAAGATTCCTTTACTTCCTGCACTAGTAGCATCCTGTCTATTAATTTAAACAATATCATCCTTGGGTTCTCATACCTATCTTTTAGCATGTTCCAGGCCACTTCGTAGTTGGCCTCGGATATGTTTAAGTGTTGTATCATTCTGTTGGCTTCCCCTCTTACTTGAGTTTTTAGGTACTGCATTTTTTCTGCGTTTGATAACTGGTCGTTTTCATGTATTACTTTAGTAAACAGATCGTGGAAAGTTCTCCACGTTTCATATCTGCCTTCATACACAGGGATTTTTACCTGCGGCAATGTCACACCGTCCCTCCTCTGTGTGCTTTCTGGCCGTTGCATTCCTGGCCTTATTTTCTTTAAAACTTCCTTGACTTTCCTCTTTAGATGATTTATTCTCTCTACTTCTCCATTATCTGTAGCGTCTAGTTCCTCATTTACTGCTGCTTCAATCATTAGTGTATTCACCTTTTCCATGTATTCTCTTAACTCTGACTGCAATTCTTCATCCTCCTGCAAGTCTTGTTCATTTTCTGGCCGTAATAATTCCTCGATTCTTTGTTTTCTTATCTGTATCTCCTTTACTTTCGGTGCTTTTCCTCTTTTCAGCACCCTTCCATATTCTTCCAACAGGGTTTTCCCCTCAATGTATATCTTAAATACCTGATCATAGTATTTTGTTTCAAAATATTTTTCTTTCGTTATACCCCCTTCTAGCAGCTTTTCGTGGTTATTTAAAAATTTTGCCCAATATTCTTCTAATTTTTCCTGTCTATCCCGGATGTATTGTTGATTTTTCCGAGATTGGGAATCCTTTTTTGTATTTGAAACGAGTTTCGTTATTTCTGTTCCTAATTCCGCTTGCTTAACGTATATGCTTTCCATGATTATTCTTATAAATTTTTACATTCAGCGGTAAATATATTAGACAATACGAAATGTACGTTATTTATTAAATAAGTATACCTGTATTATAACACTTTCTTTTCTATCGGAATGTGCAATTTAGCGAAATATGAGTTTGACCTTGCCTGCTGTGCTATTCTTTGTACTGAGGTAGGTCAAGATGTAATCCACACACTCTTATAATGATATATATACATATATATATTGTTATCAAAATAAATGAAATTATTTGCTACGTAATTATTTTAATTTTTCGAAATAAAGTATTTAATTGAATTAAAGCAAGCTATATGTATGAACGTTTCTTTTTTCAAATTGTCATACAAAATTACTGTTTAGTAAGTTATAGTTGTGAATGACGTTTATTTTTTGTTTTATCAATTCTCTGTATTATTTAAATGGTATACATTCTAAAGTACATTATTATACGATTGATAGAGTGGAGATTGTTGTTCTAAATTGTTAAATTGTAATAAAAAAAAAACTTGTTAAATTGTAAGATTGTAAAAGTTGGAAGATTTTGTAATTATTCAAAAACTTACAGTTTTTTGTGTTCTTAGACGTTGAGGATCCCTCGCTTCTGGTGGGTTCTGCAATCGGTCCTGTCCTTTGGTTGCTCTGCGGCTCTAGTATGGCTCTCGGCTTTGGTACTGCTCTCGGCACTAGTATGGCTCTCGGCTTTGGTACTGCTCTCGGCTCTAGTATGGCTCTCGGCTTTGGTACTGCCTCGGCTCTAGTATGGCTCTCGGCTTTGGTACTGCTCTCGGCTCTAGTGTGGCTCTCGGCTTTGGTACTGCTCTCGGCTCTAGTATGGCTCTCGGCTTTGGTACTGCTCTCGGCTCTAGTGTGGCTCTCGGCTTTGGTACTGCTCTCGGCTCTAGTGTGGCTCTCGGCTTTGGTACTGCTCTCGGCTCTAGTGTGGCTCTCGGCTTTGGTACTGCTCTCGGCTCTAGTGTGGCTCTCGGCTTTGGTATGGCTCTCGTTCTCCCGGGTCTAGTGGTCTCTCTCTGCTACTGAGGGTGTTGCTGGCGTGGACTGTATAGGCTCTCTCAAACTTCCTTGAAGTATTCTGTTTCTCGATAGGACCATGAACAAATCCCCTTCGATTGGCTCAGTGAAGATGTTCGTTCAGTTGTAATGGAAACACCAAATAATAGTAGCAGAGTTTATTGTAGAGACGTACACTATGGGTGTAGACCCGGGATTACTTTGAGTAGAGACTGATGAAGTTGATCGTTGACGACTATCAAATTCGTTGAGTGAATATTGATTGAATGCCTCTCTAGGCAAGAGATCTTAGTTTTATATAAACTTTAATTGGGTCAATATTTTCGCGGACCTCGCGTGACATGTGTATTTAATTTATGTACATAGTTTAACTTTGTCAGCACTTTTGACTGATGTCTAAATTATATTATTGATAATTGACCAAATGTGTATGTAACCTAATTAACTACGTGTGTGTATTTAATAACAAATAGATTCATTCGGTCTACTGGGTGATAAAATTATACTGTCCAATTTCGGATATGAATTCTAAAGATTTGATATTGGACACCGTCTATAATAACCTAGTAATCCTAAAAAACTCTTTTATTTCAGTTTGGGTTTTTGGAATAGGAAATCGTTTTCTGACTTCGATTTTATCAGGGTGTGGTTTTACGCCTTGAGGAGATGTACTATAAATTAAAATGTCGTCTAAGTATACTATGCACGTTTCGTCTGTTAATCCTCTTAAGACATTGTCAATAACTCTCTGAAACGTCGAAGGTGCATTTTTCAAACCAAAAGGAATTCTCTTAAATTGAAAGTGGTCTTGTGGTGATGTACTATAAATTAAAATGTCGTCTAAGTATACTATGCACGTTTCGTCTGTTAATCCTCTTAAGACATTGTCAATAACTCTCTGAAACGTCGAAGGTGCATTTTTCAAACCAAAAGGAATTCTCTTAAATTGAAAGTGGCCTTGTGGTGTACGAAGTTCTTTTTTCTATATCTTGCGGGTCTACTTCTATTTGACGGAAGCGACTTGTAAGATCTTGTGTCGAAAAACAATTAGTTCATCTATCTCACCTAATTTATCTAAAATCTCTGTTATATTTGGTAGTGGATATTTATGGTCTACTGTCCTCTCGTTTAGATTTCTGTAATAGATTACTAGACGCCATTGTAGTATCTTGCTTTTTTGGGAAAATCCAAATTGTCGAGGAAAATGGAAAATTAGAGTCTTCGATTATACCTTCTGCTAACATCTTATTTATTTGGGATTTTACTATTTGAGGTAAAACTTAAAGGGATACTTTCACAATAAAATATATCTCTATATTGCAAACAAAGCTTTTTTAGAGATTTATTTTCTTCTATGTTGCAATGATTCAACCTTATATATTTTAAATTCCTTTTTAATATGTTATCTTCATTTATATTGTTCTGAAGCTATTTTCTTGTGGCATGTTAAAGTAATTACTATTTAAATGGGAATAAGCCGCAATTAAAGGTTAAAGTACGTTTATTGACGTTTTAATTTCCACTTCAGAAATCGTTCTCAAAATACAAACGTTAGTAAATTAAACAAATTTTGTTTTTTTGTTACTTGGTGAAAAATTCTTCTAATAATTTAATTTTATCTGACTCATTTATATTGACAATTCAGACATACATTATACATTTTAAAGTAGACGACTTTAAAATGATATTGCTAATATTGTTGCGTTCCTGGGACGACTTATTTGTAAGATAGTTCATTCTATTACATGTAATCAACTTTAACTTGAGAATATCCATCAGAAAAAATCATAGCATGTAATTCGTCTTTAAAAAGACAAACACATGCCGTGATGACAGTAAAACAATACTATCCCGACATGGTAAGTATTTGGTCGTGCAATTAGTTTACCTTCAATAAACACCAAATTCTGATTTTATATGTTTGTTATTTAAAAAACATAAATGATGTATCCTCTATATGTTATTGACTTACTAATACTGGTATTTTCCTTTTAATAACTTCCTCTTTTAATATGGGTAACCAGATCCTACTACATTCTGCTGAGGAATTTGCGACACAATTCGTCTCATTTAGCATAATTAGAGCAGCTTCTTTGATTTTTCACAAGAGAAAAATTTTGATGTGGTTGAAAAGTATTTTTGGGATTTGAATTATTATTTTGATATTGTGGTCTAAACGTTTGATATTGATAGGATGGGGATCTATCTGGTATATTATATTGTTGTGTTTGAGAATATCGAACATTTAAGCGATATTGTGGAAAATTATTTCTCGGAATAACAGTGGGTGACCGAGAAATATTGTTTCTTATTGGAGTATGTTTAGATGAGAGCCTGAAAGAATTTTGTGAATTTAAGTATTTTGCGCGTTGTATTGAATATAAGAAATTTTCTTTAATAACCAAACTCATTGGCTTTTTCTAAACTATCTGGATTTCTTAATCTTATATTAGTTTGTAAGTTTGTTTATAATTAATTTTTCTTGTGCTGTAACGTTAGTGTATTTAATTTTGAAGCTACTAGACAACGGGTTTCTTGGCAACGCATACCAAAATTCTGAGGGGTTTCATTTTTTAAATTTCTCAAAATTAGAAGGTCTTGGATTAAGCAATCGAGATCTTTCTGATCTCCGAAACTGAGATTGAGGGCATCTTTTACAAGTTGCCATGTATTGAGTTAGCTCGAATTAAAAAAGTATAAAGTGCCATCTGTCTGACAAAATTTGTAATTAAATTTTCGCAATTTTCCATAAATATGGTTAAAGTGTATAGATTAACATCATACATGGTGGGATGGAATCCAAGTATACTTTTAACAATTGATAGTTTGGTTGAGCCATTTCGTTATCTCGGTCACTATCAAGTTCTAAAATTAAAATTATTTCGACTAAATATCAGTTTTATTTATCAATCAATATTTATTCTTTTTGTTTGTTTATTGTTTCTTAATATTGTAAATTAACTTGTCGCGAATTAATATGTCAATAATATATATATATATATATATATATATATATATATATATATATATATATATATTTATATATATATATATATATATATATTTATATATATATATATATATATATACAGGGTGGTCCTTAAGTAGTTGTACAAAAAGGAACAGTAGATTCTTCACTTTAAAATATTACGATTTAAGTTAAATTGCCTTAATAAAATTGATATTAAGAAAGATACAGGGTGTTAAAGTGCAAATTTAAAATTTTATTTTTCGCTATAACTTTCATGTTTACAAACATTTATGTATAAAAATTTACAACTGGGTACTTTTAAATATGATTTGATACACACTTTGATGTATAGACTGATAGAGGGCGCCACGTATGTGGCATAAATTTGCACTTAACTTTTTTGCTCTTCAAGTTACCTGTATTTGTGACAAAGAATATTAAAGATACATTATTTTATCAAAAACAAGGTATATCTGTTAATAAATTCAAAACTCAACAGTTTTTTAGATAATTTAATTTTATAAAAATCAGCTGAATAATTCTGATTTAACGCAATTACTCCATCTAACGAAGGAAGAATGGACAAAACCATCAATACTTCTGAATTTTGGTATAAAATACCTTTAACTAAAGTTAATGCTTAACGAAATAATGAATAAAAAATAAAAATAAATATATCAGCAGGATAAGTAATAATAGGATTTGACAAAAAAAAATAACAGAATAATAGGATTTTATATATAGAATGAATATATTCTTTTGAATACATATCCAAATCTTATGGTATATTTGTCGCAGAGGTTGATTAATGTATTAAACTGATTTATCTCGTTTATTGGTTACTTATATACACACGGAATAACGTATCGAAGACATTACTTATTTATATGATTACGTTACAACTTACGTGTAACTATAATATTTATAACAATATCGATTATTAGGTCAACGATAATGTTATTGTAAATGCTGAGTCTTCAAGGTTAGATTTGTAGCAAAAGTATTATGAAACACAAACTTAAAGAACAAAAAAGTTAAGCGCAAATTTATGCCACATATGTGGCATATGTGGCGCCCTCTATCAGTTACATTAAAGTATATATAAAATTATAATTTATCCTACTCAAAAGCATCCAATTGTATATTTTTGTCCATAAATATTTACAAACGTAGAAGTTTAAATAAAATTTTAAATTTTCACTTTTAACACCCTGTATCTTTCTTAATATCAACATTTTATTAAAGCAAGTTGGCTTAAATCGTAATATTTTAAAGTGCAGAATCTACAATTTCTGCTTGTACAATTACTTAAGGACCACCATATATATATATATATATATATATATATATATATATATATATATATATATATATATATATATACATTGTGAGTGAGATTAAAATCTCACTGAAATGAGGATATCGGTCAAGGAGAACTATTTCAATCTTTTAATAGAAAACGTTTCGTGCAGTATTTCTGCACTTCTTCAGTTCTAATGATTGCAAAGTTATATATAGATGTCAAACAATGTCAAATGCACATGTTGAGGTGTTACAAAATACATTTAATAAATACAATAAAAGTTACAGTTAAAAAAACACATTCAGAGTTTTTTAAAATTTATACAAACATTAAAAAGTCACAAAAATGTCACAATATGTTAACAAGAACAGTATAATATAATACAATAATTCTATTCTATCGCTGTGTACAATTATCGAAACATGAAGCCAGGAGAAAAAGTAAGTTTTAATTGAGATTAGTGAACCAATTTGAAAAAAAAAATTTTTTATTGAAAAAAGCATGGAAAGTTAACTTTATTGTTAGAGACACCAAAGTAATTAAAAAAAGCGCCAATTTTTTAACAGATAGGGATCTACTACTCCGAAGGTCAAAACAAAAAATAATATGGCTTGGGAAACAGTCTTTGTGCGAAAAATCAACTAGATGACAAATATATGTTTACAGGACAGAATAGAAATGTCAATTTATTTATAAATCTAATTAAAATAAGGTTGGATATAAAAAGTACCGATGACCATTGCTGGGGAACCTAGAATTAGTGAATATTAAGGAAATATAATGTGATATGAATTTGTTTAACTCACCATGTGGTTCCTTTTGGAAAGGATTTTACATCGAATATGATGTATGAAAATTGCTCAAGTTCTCGTTGAAGTGAATATAGGGATTTAATTTAGAAGTCTCAAGGTAGAAGCTACTTTTTTTCCCTAGAGGACAAAAACCGAAAAATTTAGGCCATGTCTTGATCGGATTTGGGTGTAACTAAGTTAAATTATAAAATGTAACATTTAACTAGAAAGATTTTAAGGAATATTCAACAGCCAGGAGTGATAAATGATGCTGAGATTATCGATGTCAGTACGTCTGTTTATGGAGTTTTTTTCCTTTAATATGTGACACATTTCCAGGAAGGATCTCTTATAGAAATTATTCTCAGTTCCTAGAGATTTAATATTCTCGAAGTCGATTTGGTGGTTAAGAGAGATAGAGTGGGTACTGAGAGCACAAGAGTTCTTGTTGCATCTGATATCACTTTTATGAGATATAACACGCCCTTTAAGGGTTCTTTTTGTTTGGCCAATATATTTCAAATGACAATCTTTGCAAGGAATGTTATATACTACATTTGATTTCTCCCAAATATCTAAAGGTGTTTTAGTACGTGAAAAGAGATTTCCAACTGTTTTACAATTTTTGATGCTTATTTTAGTATATAGTGGTTTAAACAATTTAGTAAGTTTCTCTGTAACTTGTGGAAAATAGGGTAATGAGAAATATCTAGGAGAAGACTCGGATGTGGATACCTCATCAAGGTGAAGTTCATTGTTGTCAAGTAGGTTATTATGCAAATCTCCCACATTGGTATAAGTCGGGTCAAGTAAGGACCTTGCAGTAGAAAAAAGATATCTATTAATAAGAAAAGTTGGATAAGAATTCTCAACTAATATAGTTTTAATTAACTAAGTGGCTTCCCTTCCGTATAAAGGATGTGACAACTTATGAGTCCTTAAGGCTAATCCCTGTACGAGGTTGTGTTTAAATCTTTTAGGATGAAAGGAATAATAATTAAGGAAGCGATTGCTAGCAATGCTTTTTCTAAACCATTTGGTTCTTAGGATGTTGTCAACACCTCGTACAATAAAATAGGAGGAAAAAAGTCCATTAAAATCGGATCCAGAAATATCAAAACCATGCTAGCAATGATTTTGCGAGATGCAAGAAATAGTAAATATGAACTAGAAATTTTAGTTCTGTAGGAAATACGATGGAAAAATTGGGAAAAAATTGCACTGTGTACTATTCAGGAGAAAACAAACAGGGGGAAATGGGACAGCCTTTGTGGTGAATAGAAGAATGAGAGAAAATTTAATACAAGTCAAAGCAGTTAAGGTTGATCTGCACCCCCCAAAAGACAAACTCCAAATTCAAAAAATTTGAAAAAATTTGAGAAGGTATATGTGATGACTAGAAGTATTTTGACAACTTTTAAGCAAACTTCATGTTTTCGTTTTTGAAAAAACTCAAAAAAACTATTTTTTTCCAAGTATAAAGCGGGAAAACCAAACATAGGATTTTGTTAATTTTTTTACAGCATCAAGATATAATTATAAGAAATACTTATTAATTTTTGGAAATTTTTGAATTTACAGTTTTGTCCCAATAGGAAAAAATAATATGTTTCGGCTTATAATAAAGTTACCGGTAAGAAAGCGAAAGTTTTTTTAATAACAACATATATAAAACTGTAAAAGTGGAAAATATTTGCAATAAAACGTTAAATATTTTTTCCTAAACATATGAAAAATCTCGTTAAACAAGAATTATGTCTTGAACTGCCGCCTTCAAATTGTAATATAGGGAGATGGCTCCATCTGAAACAATGGTAGTATTTATCATCGATAGATAGCATTACGTTCGACTTCGAAACGCTTCAAACGAAACGTCATACTAACAGGGTTGCCATATCAATTACTTTGTACAACACTTTGGCAGATTATAACAAAATTTAATATAAATGTTATCGGTTTGAATTTTGAACCGGTCATGCTGAAACTTACAGAGTTACACAATAGTAGATACTGCAACTTTTATTTTGAAAGTACGATATTATAAAATTAACACTTTTACACATTTACACTGTTTGTTATCTAAATGGTAGATGGGGATAAGTGTGACGAACTTTGATTGGAGGAGGTTGAAAAAAGTGGGATAGGTATGTAGGAATGAGAGTTTAGCTAGATTTTTGAGGGAGAAAAGATAATCAGTTGTTTTTCCAAGGGTTCAAGGCGAACAATCGTTGTTCTCTGGTGGTTTTTCAGAGGTAGTAAGCAGTAGAAGTGAATGTTTGTGAGTTTTCTTGGAGTAAGTGTATCTGACGGAAGCTGATCCAGTAAAATATTGTAAGTTATATTTTTCTACTTATATTCCAAGAGTCACTGTTCAGGCCGGAACGAGAGATTCAGTTTATCGAGAGGAGAAGAGGCTAGCATCATTTGAACGATATATGCATTTGAAGGAGATCATTAAAGACGATAGGCTCGCAATAATTTGTTGTAAGATTGCTGATTACCTAGGGGACTGCTAAGAATAGATAGTGTAGGCTACAAGGAACAAGGATTTGGACAACTCATCATCAGAGAGATAGTTTTACCATTCGTCAGTTTTTCTTTATTAATAACACATTTTTTAACAATAATTGTTTAGAAAAGATAGGAATATTTTGATCAGGAGATTTAGAACAACAATTTTGATTTGAAATTTTAATTTATATTGTATATACCATTAACTTTTGAAGGTTCACGTACGTAGAACAAAATTTTGATAATCATTATATGAGATATTTTTTATTGAAGATATTTGAGTGTGAATTTTATTTCAATATATAATGTTGTATCATATATTTTTTTATTATTCCGGTATTCTTTGGACCTTACCTATCATATGTAAAGCATAGATATTGAAGCACGAGTATAACCCTGAGATAAGAAAATTAAATAGTGTGATAGAATCATAATTGCATCATTTAAATAAGTTTAATTAATTAATTAATTAATTAGCTAATTAATTGCTTGGCGCACCTCTGACTTTTAATATCACATTAACTGGCTTCCAAAACGTGGGGTTTGAAAATATCGCAGCTTTACATTTGATGGTAGGGAAAGAGATCCGGAATAAGTACAGGTGATCCAGAGATCAAAAAAATAACATTGAGGGAATTTGAATTTGAAAGTATTTTGACAATTTTTCCAGTGGATAAAAATTTGATTTATTGATTGATCGTAGTTAGTTGATATTTACTGCTATTGAATTATTTGATTTTTATTTTCTTTAGCAATCGTACACTTGATATTTATTTTGAATTATTTGAATTTTACTGATTGCATATTTGATATTTGTCGTGACAATTTATTAAATTTGTCGTGTTCTGTAACATATAGAGTGTTGTAAAATTTCACATTTGGCTGGGACAAAAACAGTAACGAAAAGAAACAAGATGTCGACCACAAGGAGTCAAAGCAAAATTCAAGAAAGTAAGGAGGATAACAGAGAAGAGGAAACAATTGTTGAAGAAGGATCGGATAATGAAGGAAATGCTACAATAATGGAGGAAAGAAAAGAAACAGGGATGTTAGAAAAATTATTAGCAATGATGCAAATACAGACACAACAAATACAAGAATCATCACAAAAAATTGAAGAAACCAAAGAGAAATATCACAGAGAATAGAACAGAAATTAGAAGAAAATGATAGGAAAAGGGAAAAGCGTGTGGACAAATATGAAAATGAAGTAAAAGTCTGTTTAGAAAAAGTTAGAGAAAAAAAAAAGAAGAAATAAAGGATGAGGACAGAGAAGAAATGGCAATTATGGACGAGAATCCAGAATGTTGTGAAGAAATGTTATGGACAGTGAACACATGTGAACAAAATGAGGATGAAAGAAATATAACATGTGGAGAAAACATGGAAAAGGAAATATAGAAGATTTTAGAAAATTATAGAGATCTTATTAATGAAGAAAGCTGAGTGGCTAAAAATTATGAACATTCTTTTAAAGTTAAAAACTTAAAAAATTTTAAATCGAAAACATATCCAATCCCGTATAAATACAGGCAAAGCGTCGGACAGGAAATTGAAAATATGATCAAAGACAAGGTGATCGAAAGATGTGATTCTCCATATATCAACATGATAGTATGCGTGAAAAGATCGAGTGGTGATTTGCGATTATGTTTAGATGCAAGAAACATTAATTCGCACACAATCGCTCAATACGAAGCGCCTTTGAACATCGAAGCCATATTTGGACGAATCACAGGATCACACATTTTCTCCAAAATCGACTTGAAACACAGTTTTTGGTTAATACCTTTGGCAGAAAAGTGTCGAAATTATACCGTTTTTTCTATCGACGGAGTGGTGTACCGATTTAGGGTGGTACCATTTGGACTACAGAGTGCATGCGCATTACACACAATCTTAAATAGGCATGGAGATTTTGTTGTACATTACATAGATGATTTATTAATTTTCTCACCGGATATAACAAGCCATCTACGACTTATTCATACTGTTCTCGAAGAACTTGATCAAGCGGGATTAAAATTAAATATTTAAAAGTGACAGTTTTTACAAAAAGAAATACTGTATTTAGGATTCAAATCCTAAGGGACACAAAAGGGATTAGTCTTGCAGAAGATAGAATCGAAGTCATAAATAACTACCCTAGGCCAACCAATTTAAAAACTTTGCGGGGATTTTTAGGAATGGTAAACTATTTCAAAAAGCTGATACCAGACATCAGCACAAAAGAAATACCGTTAATAGCATTACTTAAGAAAAATGTCAGGTGGAAATGGGGAACTGAACAAGAAATGGCTTTCAAAAATTTAAAAGGAGCGTTTTCCACAGCTGTAAGAGTACACCACCCAAGATATGATCAACCTTTCATTCTCAGGACCGATGCTTCCATAAAAAAATTCGCAGCGGTGTTATCACAGATCAAAGACGATATAGAGGTGCCAATCTGTTTTGTCTCCCGTGTAACCAAAACGTATGAGAGACAAGAAGTCACAAAATTTCTACGAATTGCTGCTGAAGAACATCATCGACATTGGGACAGAAAAGTGTTTGAGATCGAGATGTATTTGAACTGTGCACCAAATACGGTTACCAAAGAGACGTCTTTATATATAATGAAAGGAACAATGTCTACAAGACCATGGGAAGACACCGCCCCCAGACAATACAAAAAAGTGATCGAGGTGGTTCAAAGAAGATTGAGACGAAGTGGAGAGAAATATCTCCAAAGGCAAGAGACCACCAGAAGAAGAAGGCCGATCACATTCCAGAAAAATGTTTTTTTACTTAAGTTTTTTATAATAACTTTTTTATATACATGTATGATTATCACATGTTCTTTAGCTGTGCTAATTCTGTTAATTTGTAAACTATACCTAGTTTCAATTAATTGTTTATACAACTAAGCCCAACACCGAAAGGTACAAATGGGTCTACTGATTAAGTTAAGTTAAAGTTTATACAACTTTATCTCTAAATGTCCAGTATCGTAAGCTTTTTCACACTTTTAATATCATTGACTGCTACATGTCTTTGTAAGGTAACACACATGTTTTAACTTCTCTATGGATGTTTGGTTTTTCATATTGTTCTTTTTAGATGAACTTATGATGCTTTCTGAGCAGAAAGCGAAACGTCTTCAATAAATAGATGAAGTAGCCACCTTCTTTGTCTTTTATTTCTCAACTTTGACCCACCACTCTTCGAGTGTTCCTTAGTTTATATTGGATTGACGGTCGTATTCCTTTTCCCGATATATATATATATATATATATATATATATATATATATATATATATATATATATATATATATATATATATATATATATATATATATATATATATATATATGTTTAAATAAATTGGGAAACACGTCAAGAAACAGTCGAGGTCAACGGCGACTATTTAATAACAAATGTAATCTTTGTTATTTGGTTATGATATTGTTTATTAAAAATATTGTTTGTTTGTAGCTTCAATGTCAACAAATGAAGGAGAGGTTAAGATATGAACTGGAGATTTTGATAGCATACCAGAGTAAAAATAAAATGCAAGCGCAAGCACAGAGAGATAGGGAAAAAAATGAGTTACAGGAGAGGGTAGCGGTGAGGAAATCTCTTCTCGAACAAAAGGTAAGAATTTTAGAACCAAGACCACACTAAGACAAATATAGTGGTATAATTAAGAACATAGATATCAATTTTTAACTTTATCTGTTTAGATGACTGCCGAAAATCAAAGGTTCGTAGATGAAAGGGGGGAGAGAATAAGAATTCTTCATGAAAAACAAGAAAAAGAATTGGAGGAATTCGACGAAGACTCTGTAAAGCTGGGATTTAGGTACGTGATAACACAAGATACCATTGAATATTTTTTTTATGATTCTGAATATAAAGTTTGCATCAATGGCAAATCTAAACTAAAAAATTTGCTTTCTCGCGTTTTGAATTTGAATTAATGTTTCAGTATGTGGCCAATAATAGTTTAAAGAAAATGTTAAGGATAAGCGTTTATTTCTCTTTATTGCCAATTTTAAATAGTGTAATTGTTAGTTTGTCATTTTTATTCGTTTATTACGAGAAGCTTCAACTAGAAGTTTCTCGTAAGAACTATTAGTAAAGTAAGTTTTACTTACTCTCTCGAGGAAATTCTCAAGGAGCAAAAATTCATCAGCCATCGATGACATAGCTAAGCTTCAGGAACTGTTCTAGAATATATTATTCTTATCGAAACCTCGTATAAAATATAAAATTGATGTCAGAATTGAAAATGGCCGATCCAATATGGCGAACCAAATTACATATATTTCGCAATATTTGGACATAAATAGGAACTGTAAACTTTTTGCCCTCGATGATTATCAATTTGATGTCTGCGTTGAAAAATTCTGAATGGCGAATATAATATGGCTACCAAATTTCATAAAATTTACGGAATTTATAAAAATTTAGAACAATTAGACATAACAGTATACTGTAAGGTTTTTGACTTTTCTGAATACGAATTTGATATCAAACAAAAGTGAAAATCTTAAAATGCTGGATCCAAAATGTTTCAGCTGTAATATTAACATGTGTAATAAAAAAATTTCATGTTT
Organism: Diabrotica undecimpunctata; assembly: GCF_040954645.1. NCBI lineage: Eukaryota > Metazoa > Arthropoda > Insecta > Coleoptera > Chrysomelidae > Diabrotica > Diabrotica undecimpunctata. The sequence continues at coordinate 67,043,344 of NC_092807.1, read as the reverse complement.
TTTAATAAGTGTAATAATTCATTATTATCCTATCATGTTTATAAATATAATTTATAAACATGAATATATTTCCACCCATCCTAATGGGTGATTCATTTAGCGGTACTTTTTTTGGTGGGGATTTGATTGGAGATCGTGCATGAATACTGTCAAACTGACATTTCGCTTTTGTTCAGTATTGTTTGACATTTCATGATGGAAAGACTTAGCCCGGCACAGCGTCTAGAAATTATTAAGTTGTATTTTGAAAATGAGAGTTATGTGAGGAATGTGTTTTGTGCGTTTAGAGCAATTTATGGTCTACATGATCGGCCTACCGAAAGTACAATTCGCTTTACAATTAGTAAGTTTTGAAACCCAGTTTTCATTATTGGATAACACGCGACCAAATAGACCACATTCAGCACGTACTGAAGAAAATATAGCGGCGGTAACGGTTAGTGTACTCGAAAATAATGACGAATCGATTCTTCGCCGTTCTCAACAGCTTGGCTTGTCATATGCAACAACTTGGGGTATTTTACGTAAGGATCTTGGTTTAAAATCATACAAAATTCAATTAGTGCAAGAGCTGAAACCGACTGGCCTTCCAAGTCTCCACCGTTTCAGTCGATGGGCTCTTGATAAGCTTTCATAAGATCCACTGTTTTCGAGAAAAATTTTGTTTTCAGATGAGGCCCATTTTTGGCTTAATGGGTACGTTAATAAATAAAATGCCCGTATTTGAGGTGATGAACAACCCAAAGAGGTTCATGAGTTGCCATTACACCCTGAAAAAACAACTGTTTGGTGTGGTTTATGGGCTAGTGGAATCGTTGGTCCATATTTCTTTAAAAGAGAAGCCGGCCAGAATGTTACTGTGAATGGAGCACATCGTGCCATGATAACGGACTATTTGGTACCTGAAATTGAAGCTCGTGGTTTCGGCGACATTTGGTTCCAACAAGATGGCGCCACTTACCATACAGCCCTTGAAAGTATGGCTTTACTGCGAGAACGATTCGGTGAACAAATTATTTCATGCTTTGGACCAGTGAATTGGCCGCCTAGATCCTGTGACATCTCACCTCTAGACTCTTTTTTAGGGCTACCTAAAGTCCAAAGTCTACATGAATAAACCAGATACGATTGAGGCATTGGAGGCCAATATTACTCGAGGCATTGAATGAACCAACTTAATCTTAGTCATGGCCAACATTTAAAAGAAATTATCTTTAAGAAGTAATTGTAAAGAATGGTTCTTTTATGATAATAAATATTTTCAAATAAAATTTATTTTTTTCATTGTTTTTCTTGTTGAAAAAAGTATCTCTAAATGAATCACCCTTTATGACTATACAGCAAAATTCGAGCCCTGGCCTCCTTCAGCAAACCTCTACATTTTTTACGGTCTGTAGCCATTCTCGTCCACGATCGACCGCCATGTCAAATAAATAAATTTATTTATGTACAACATTAGAAATATCACAATCGCATACAATAACGTTTTCTATTCTTTATATTTTTTAAGTCTGCAAATCAAAAGCACGTATGAAGACCGATTTGTCATTAGCGATGATCGGCCTCGAACAGTTGCTTTAAAATTTAATTCCAATCACTTAAAAAGTAAATAATTTAATTTCCTATATTTTATATTCAGTAAGAATGTTGGATTTTGTTCTATTAAAGGCAAATGCAATGAATAGAATATTTATATATAATTTATTACACACAATAAAATTTATTTTATTATTGAAATTTTATATATAATAATCATTCTGTTGTGCATAGAGACTAATTCACCACTTTCTCACAAATGCACCCCTTTAAACAGTAGCACTGCGCGGTTTTTTATATTTGGAGGTCCATTAACCATATGAAACAACAGAGCCTCGTTGAAGGTTGTAGTTCCTTTTAGCCCCATTTTTTTAACATAATCAAAAGCGTAATACAAAATAATGGTATCAATAATGGCCATCAAAACAAAATAATGGTATGGGATGCGCATTCCATGCGCATACCATCAACAAACCTTCAAGAAAAATTCAAACTAACAATATTTCCATTTTTTCCGCAGAATCGATTGGTATTATTAAAGGCTGCGATTATATCAAAAAAACAAGTTCGAACAATACATTTTTTGAGCGACTCCTTATATGTTCTTAAATGCATCGCTAACCCAATTAATGTGATGGCTACGGATGTAAATCCTTTTATTAGAGAATTAAAAGTAAGAATTCATAAATTAAAAAAATCAGTACGGATTAAAATTCACTTGGTAAAAGCTCATATAGGTCTTCGTGACAATGAAATTGCAGATTCCTTTGCCAAAGAAAGCTCTAGAACTGGACAGCATATCAACATTAATTTAGGAACTGTCTAGAACTGGACAGCATATCAAGATTAATTTAGGAACTCAAAAATATTTAATGATATTTAAGAGTAACTTTAAGGAAAAATTGGAATTGCATTGGACAAAATATTGTGTCTTGTGGCACCAAGATTATGATTTTACAAGAACTGATATTGTAATCATTTGTAGGCTGAAATTCGGACGTGCAAACTTATCGGTGCAGTCAACACCGAACTTTATGAAACCTACACTGTGGTTTGCGACTTCGATCACATTTTTCATGCTTGTAGTAAATTTGGAAAAACAAAGACAGGAACTTAATAATAGTTTATTATTGCAAAACTTATACTCCTTTCAATCTAATTAATTTGGTATCATTAAATATGTATAGGTGTGTAACAGTTTATTAAAATGTATACCTTAAAAAGTGAGTGTAGGGGAAAGGACGAGGTAAAAATGTTTCAAAACCTTGTGGACCTCGTAAATACGCATGCCCGAAAAAATAAATGGACCCTAAAAACATTTACCATTTGAATTTCATAGGAAATTAGGTGACAGGGTAGAATTTGCACGTGCTAATGATGTCGAGTATTTCCAATAAACATGACATATTACGTTTCTCTAATCTTAAACATTCCAGTTAGTCATCGCGTTTTTATTTTATCTCACATTAAAAGATGTAATAAAAATTTACGATTTCCCGTCTTCACTGCCGATAAGAATTGTTGTGTAAAAATGTAAAATATTTACATTGCACTAATTTGGATTATAAATAAACCTTTAAAGAACTGAAAAAAATGTAGAGGACAAATAAATAAATAAATCAATATATGATAGAAAAATAACAGGATTTTGGTTTTAAATTCAGCAGAATATGTTTATACGAGACAAAAACCTCGAATTCCTTGGGAAAAATATTCCCATGAGATTTTTTGCATAATCACTTTCATAAAATACCGCAGAATAATATTCAAGATGTCGCTCATACAAAAGTGGTCCTAATTTATTAAAGAGTTTTGTATAAATCCATTTTTAGGTTGTGATAAGGGCCTCAAACAACTAAAAACAATGTTTTTAAATTAAATAAGCCCAAACTAAATTATCAGAAACTGATAGAATAAGGTTTTGTAAATTCAAAAATAATTGTGTATATTTGAGCCTATAATCATCATTTTTCGTTTTTTTTTTTCAGTTTTAAATTGTTTATAAGTTGAAAACGATCAACTTTAGAGAAAAATTACAATTAACCTTGTTTATTTAGAATGATCCAAAAAATGATAAAATATTAAAAACTATTGTTCACAAAAAAAATAAAAATATTAAAGCTATTTCACTAACGCAAAAACTAGTTCGTCTCTGTCTCGCTTCGATAACGCACTGAAGAGAACTGCATGTTTTTAGCAATGCCTGATTCCATTGCTTCGTCTGTAGATCGACGTCACTAAATGATTACGTCAGGTCCACGACATCTTATGAATTATCTTTAGCTGGTTCTATTATTTCACTCCTCTAGATTAAGGAAGGCCCATATGATTAAGGTTCATATAGCCATTTTTATATGTATGGTAACCAAGGCAATCCATATAGAATTAGTCACTAATTTGTCCACGGAAGCTTTTATTGCTTCCTTAAAACGCTTTATTAGTCGTTGAGGAAATCCTCAATTTACTCTGATAACGATACCAATTTTATTGGGGTTAGTAATCAATTACGAGACTTCGTAATCCTTATTTCTGAAATGCAAAGAAAATAATCAGGAAATTTAGAATTTTCTTCCTTCCACCGGAATTACCTGGAAATTCATTCCTCTCATATTTCCACATTGGGGCGGACTCTGGGTGGCAGCTGTAAAGAGTGTTAAATATTAATTGACTAAATTGCTCAGCAATACTTGCCTTACTTTTGAAGAACTTTCTACTTTATTAGTGCAAATTGAAGCCATATTAAATAGCCATCTGTTGTATTCCCTTTCCAATGATCCTAATAATCTGTTGCCTCTTACTCCTGGTCACTTTCTGATTGGAGCTCCCCTTACTTCTTATAGTATTTTTAAAGTCAGATTAAACATTTCACTCCCACGCATTTATAAGAGCAGTTCAATATCACATTTACCCCTACTAATCGACTTTCTTATTGGAAACTTATTATTAAATTTGCACCGTCTGTAGCATAGACCCAAATGGCAACTACCCCATCAAAACTTGGAAATCAATCAGCTAGTTCTCATACAATGTGAAGATCGGCCTCCTTTAAATTGGCCACTGGGTAGAATATTAGAATTATTGTCTGTAAGGGATGGAAAAGTTCGCGCTGCATGTATAAAAATAGCAGAAGGTGAGTATGTCCGCCCCATAATAAGATTAGCACCTCTTCCAATTTCTGATTAAACTTTTCCTTTATGTAAATCATAAAATAGCAGTATCAGAATTGCCAACAAATCACCCTTTTGAATGATAATAGAAAACATAAATGTTCAAATAAAATTTTCTTAAAATACACAAATATTCATATTAAATGTTGATTTTCTCTGTATTAAAGAATAATTTCAGGTACTTACATATTAGATGCACTAACACTGAATTTAATGAAGTTAACTATTTAATAAAATAAAATTAACTTAAAATGCGCTTCTATTTGAGAGCGTGAGCTGAACTATTTTCTTGCTTTTATTTGAGATGCAAAAGACGGAGTTCGACTAGCGTGCTTCTATTTGAAAAGACAAAGACGAAGTGATTTAAAGGTAGTTAGGATTGAATAATTTGAATGTGAAAAACTGACAGGCGCAGGAGATACGATACAGCAGGAAGGCATGTCATTGTTTATGTATTAAACAAACTATTGTAGAAAAGACGATTAGTTTTCTACAGTTAGTGTAGGTTTTAAGCTCGTTACCTCTGTTAAATCGACAAATATTTTACTTTTTTTTACCTATACTTTCCGTGGTCTATCCTTTCTGTCTGTGAGTCACCTCGAATGAGCCCGAGGTGCTAAACGTAATCCTAGTTCCTATACGTAATCCTAGTTCCTATACGTAATCCTAGTTCCCCTCCCATCGTAGTTTTTCTTTTAATTTCCAGATTAGTAGTGTATTTAGTTAAGTTAGGTGAACCTTATTACACATTTGCTGTCGGCTGGGTGGGCGCTTAAGCCCGGTTGCCAAAAAAATTAAAGTTAGGAGTTCATTTTCTTCCGCTTGACGGTCAGAGAAAAAATGAATTATGTAATAAAATAAAATTGGCTCAACGTCCAACAAACCATTTCTCGCTCGACGTACTATAAATCAACTTGTTGCAACGGGCCAAATAATTCATTACTTACCATTATCTCATAAAATGGCGGTAGTTCGTCTTTTTAATGATTATGTCATTGAATTCCATCAGAAACTATGCTACCTTCTATTACACACGAAAGCAATTTTTGACCATTGTTTAACTATGTAGTGATTACAATTAAAATGAATATTTGAGGTTTCTGGATTAAAGTTTATAATTTTAGGTGTATTTGAAAAGAACTTTCAAATAAGGTATTACTTTTCATATTTTCCTATTTAATATGATCTTGCAAAACGGCACCAGTTCACCATTTTAATTATTATGTCAATGAAACGTCTTAAACATAATGAAAAAGTTATTAATTTAAGTTTGATGATTCAGAAAATGCATTGAAAACTAGTTTTTAGGGTAGTAGTCATCAAAGATTTAAATTTTTGAATAAAATGTAATAATTATATATTTGTTTTAACATTTATTTCTTTCTAGTGCATTAATGATAGCAGAGATGTCGCTGCAAATAAATGATATGTCACGTGACAGTTACGACGTCGACGATGCTAGTTTGTCGGGCTCAATGCTTAGTCTGGCGCATTCCAACAGTTCTACCAGTTTCCCACCTACTTCCGTTTAGTAAGCTACGATAGATATTACTGTTAGATTATTGATAACAACGAATTGTCAAAATATAATACCAAATATTTAATTTAATGGTAATTTTTTTTATTTATTTTTTTGTACGTTTATCAGGTTTGATGAATAATAATTATTGATCAAATTAAAAAGCCAGTCAATAAATAAAAGAAAATAATAAATTGGTAATAAAACTTTTGCTATACTAGTCATGTATTTCTTTGTATATGGGTAGAGTAATATTAACTATGAATAATAACAATGTTCTTTATTTAACATTAAGCAAGTACTTTTATTAATAAACACCAAGATTACAGATATTAAATTAATTAACCTGTGGACATAGTTAACTCTTCGTGATTCTATAAATTGGTTCTCTATTACGATCATCCGTTATAAATATAAAATCAAACTATAAATTCGTTTAAAATCATTATAAAACGCACAGGAGCAGCATATCGGCCACATGGAGTGTCAATATAAAGAACAGTAAATTTTTATTTATTAAATATTGTAGTACCGATTAGTCAGGGTAGTGTTGTAAAGTTAAACAATTATAAATAATACGAATTGTACAAATTTTATAGAATGGTCAAAAACCGATCGTGTATATATATATATATATATATATATATATATATATATATATATATATATATATATATATATATATATACACTGGGGTGCAAAATTAACCGGACACTTATGATTTTTTTCCTAAAAACTGGAGTTTAAAAGAGTTTAAGATGTTCCCAATTAAGTATTTAATAATAAACAAAATTTAAAAGTCAAATTTATTACAATTCAAGAATGTTACTCAGAAAAAACAATAAACAATTCAAAAAATTTTAAAATCCACAAAAAAAATCTTATTTTTTATTTTAATATAAACAATTTTTATGGAAAACAATGTTTAGTAGAGTGTATTACCTCCACGAGCCCTAATTACGGCCCTTATTCGATCAGGCATACTTCGGATCACGGTAGCAAAGTCTGTTTGAGGGATTTGCTCCCATACGTCACGAACTGCTTGCTCCAAATCATTCATGGTTTCAAACTCACCATGGTTACGTCGAATACGTCGTCCCAGAATATCCCATGCATGCTCTATTGGATTTAAGTCTGCACTTCTTGGCGGCCATGGTAATAAACGAATTCCAACTTCATCCAAGTAATCCCGTGTTATTCTTGCGATGTGCGGACGAGCATTATCTTGTATTAGACGAAAGTTTTCTCCAATAAATGGAGCAAATGGCACTACATGATCTTCCAAAAATTGCTGAATATACCGTTGAGCGTTCAAACTGCCCCCTTGAATTGTAACAAGTTCTGTATGAGCCTCTAGGGAAATGCCTGCCCACACCATTATACCACCTCCACCAAATTGAACTCTCGGAGCAAAACAACATTGCTGATAACGTTCACCAGTTCTTCTCCATATCCTATGCCGTCCATCCGATGAGTATCTGTTAAATCTTGATTCATCCATGAAAAGCACAGCACTCCAATCGTCAACACTCCAATTAAGATGTTCGCGAGCGAAGTGTAAACGTTGCCTCCGATGATCTGCTGTTACTAGAGGTTCCGTGACAGGTATTCTGGACCTTAATCCATATTCATTTAAGCGTCTTCGAACGGTATAAACGGAAACTGTGTTTCTATAGACATCATTTAATCGTTGAACAAGTACTGGTGCTGATAATGTACGATCGCGTAATGCTTGTAACCTAAGAAAGCGACCTTCAACTTGACTTGTGGTTCTTTGTCTACCTTGACCTGGTCTCCTAGTGTATTGTCCTGTTTCCCGAAATCTTTGTATTGCATCAAACACTGTACTTCGAGAAATTCCTAAAACATTTGCGATGTAACGAATGCTCCGCCCATCATCCTGTGAAGCAATAGCTTGTGCTACTTCTTCTAGTGTCATAATTTTTTTAATGCAAGTTTTAAACAGGAGACAATCTCACATACCACAATAAACTTAAATTAATACTAAGCCAATATTTCACATTAATAACAAAACGTATGTGTAAAAATGTTTTTGTTCGCAAAAAACATCTAAACAGGTTTAAACAAGAAAAAAACTTGTCGCTAATAAGGCATAAAATACAATTTCAAACAAATTAAACAAGTTTCGATCTAAACACCAACAAAAAACAAAAAAAAATTGAGTGTCCGGTTAATTTTGCACCCCAGTATATATATATATATATATATATATATATATATATATATATATATATATATATATATATATATATATATATATATATATATATATGCACGATCGATAAACCTAAATAAAAAATAAAGTAAAAATACGTTTTACCTAAACTACAAAACCGAAAAACCGAGTTAAAAATTACTGAATTTTAGTTCACATAAATTATTTCAGGTCATTGAGAGTTTTTAAACTTCATCCAGTAACCCAGATTTTCAGTTGAGAGATTTTCACTTTACCCATAAAAATTAATTTTTTTGGGTAAATATTACAATATTTTGTATAACTACAAATACGTATTTTAAAAGCTTAGTTGATCTTATATCAAGTTTTCCTTACTGCAAATTATAACGAAAGGGGCGCTGTTGATTTATGTTGAACTTATGCAGTCATATCTTATACAATTTTCACCCGAATTGAGTGTGTGAGGGTGTCTACAGAACTGGTATTCATAGAATACTATTGAATTAAACACAAAGACGTGATTTTTTCTTTATTTTTATCAATAAATTTAAATGGAAAGGTATCAAAGATAAGTGAAAGAAAGCTAGCCGGCAACGCCACTGGTTTGACAAGGATGGAGAGTGTCAGATTATTTTAAGCAAGTTTTGAAGCTCGTTATACTGTTATTACGTTGATTAAAATAAAGTTTGCATTGCAGAAAAATGAAAAAGTGTATTTAATTATATGTATATAAAATGTATATTAACACTACGTATGCGCATTGGCTTTAAAACTCACACAGCTGACACTCGCCATGCCAATCCAGTGAATTGCGCGCTAGATTTCTTTTACTTTATTTTTGATACCTTGCGTTTTTAACAACTAACAACCCCAATTTGCGACCATACAAAGCAACCTTACATCATCAAAAATTAGTTTAATTTGATATAAAAAATATGCATATACGTCATTAGCAGCGTATTTTATTTAAAAAAATAAATGAAAGAAATTTTTGTTCAAAAATTAATATTACCATTAATTAAATTAAAACTATTTGCGGCCACTTTTTTACTGGCAACCTGTTATCAATGTTTTCTCCTATTCTTAAATGTAAAAATGTGAGTTTGATTAACTACGTTATGAATGTGGTGATTTTGTGGTGTGATCTTAGATTATAATATTTGAAGTAAAAGAAAAACCTTGATGCAGCATGGTGTATCATCAATTAAATTTTTAAAATAAATATTTAAAGCTATAGCAAATATTGGTATGATTACCCAAAAAATTCATATTTATCCATTCTTGCTCCCAAGATATAGTAAACACAGCTATATATACGAAGGTGGAGGCGATATTGTTTGTTGATAAGTAGCTGATGTATTTTTTACTCAAGAATATTATTATGGCGAAGTTTCACGTCACATCTTGGCATTTAAACACTGTAGGTATAGGTTTTGCGAGACCGTTTTGCTACTACGCATCAAATTGCTGACCAATGGTTTGGAGTAGTAGATATACCTGTTACTATGCGTACACTATAAAGTCGCATTCGGGCCTTTAGACTGGTTTTATTCCGCCCTTCCTTTGACTAGTGACCACTGTCATCAAAGTTTGAATTGGTGCAGAGAACGGCAGCATTGGGTGGCAGAATGGCGTAATGTAGCATTCATCGATGAATCACGATTCTGTTTAGGAATTCATGATGGACGTAGGATGATAAGACTCTCGACGGCCGTCTAGACGTACTTTTTTAGCAATACAACGCGCGTCCCCATATTGTTCGTTAAACTATGGACTTTCTCTAAGAAGCTGGCGTTAATGTTTTGCCGTGACCGCCTCGTGCTCCGGATTTAAATTCTATGGGATATGATGGGACTCATCCACTGAGACTATCCACTTTGCACCACAGATTCTGGCACCGTTAATACATAAAGTTCAAGTTGCTTGGAACAAGGTGCCACAAGCAGACATCGATCATCTCATTTTGTCAATGCCTAGACGTACTCAGAAGTGTATTCAGCTACGAGGTGGCCAAACACATTAATAATTTTTTTTTATTACTTGTTAATAAAAATTCTTGACAACGTTATCGTTTAATTCTTGATGTAAATCTACCATGTTGTCAATCAATTAAGTTCTAGAAATTATTCCTTCTGGGTGTAACACTTCTAATGTCACTGAGTATATATATATATGCATATGCGTTTGTGAATTTTGGGTGCAAAATGAACATACTCCCTAAGACAGCTTTTTTTATTAATAATACTTTTACCCAAATCTTCAAAATGGATGTAATTCGGAGTGTAGCACTTTTGTTTATAAAAATGGTAACAATGAGTAAGGTTTCTTTTAAATGTGTCTGTCTAACATAAAAAACCTGCGTTCATTTCGGCTGACAAGACGCAACTAAAAAATTGGCGGTTTTGTTCATATTCGCTCGCTCAAATACAAAAATGCAGAGCGTCCGCTAGTGTTATTTCAGTATTATTAGTCCAGTCGGGTTAGACGAAAAAGGGCCTAACCTATGGGGGAGGGGGGTCAATAGTAGTATAAATTTAAAATCGCGACTTAATCGAACCGTTGTATTAGTCGCCATCTTGAAGTTAAGGGAGAACCGTTTTTGCTCAATATCTCCGCCATATATTATCAAATTACCTCGTTTATTATTAACTTTACAACATGAATGTACATAAACAAATATGGAGCGAATTACATTTTATACAATTTTGATTTTTTCCATTTTTTTGCGGAATTTCTAATAGACCTTGCCGGGATTGGTGTTATAGGAATTGGTTTTGTTCAATATCTTGGCATTTTCAACTTTTCGATAAAATCGTTAATACTTAAATTGTTGTAATTACAATTTCCTATAATTTCTTCTTTGCAATTTTTGTCGTAATTCGATATTCTTCGAGTTAAGGGGAAAATAGTGTTCAAGTATAATTATTGAATTATCTCGTTTATTATTAACTTCACGACATAAATGTACATTAACAAAAATGGAGAGAATTATATTTTATACGATTTTGATTTCTTTGTGATTTTTTTGTGCTACAATCAACATTTATGATCTTAAGCTAAGGAACCCTAGACGGTGACGTCATGAGCAGCAGGCCATAGACAGAAACGAACCTACGACCTTAAATATTGATTTTAGCAAAACAATTATTAAAGAAATCAAAATTGTATAAAATATAATTCTCTTCATTTTTGCTTATGCACATTCATGTCGTAAAGTTATTATCGCTCGGTATGAAGTTTTTGCATGAACCCGAAATAATATTTATCGTGACTCTAGTCTCGAGAAAGTATCGAGACGCCTGCAGTAACCTTGCGATATACATTAATATACATACATATACACTTATAAAAATAAAATAACGTTTAACAAACGTAAAAAAATTATATAAAAATAATCAAAATAATACCGAATCATCGAATCGAATCACCTCCAAACGAATAAAATAAAATAAAAAAATAATGTAAATAAATTAAAAACCATCGCTCCTTGTGTAGACGAAAAGAAAGCTATGCTTCCCTTCCTCGATCACTCCCGGAGTGTTTTTATTTGTACCTGTTTTGTATTTGGGTGGCGATATGACTAATTCTCCAAAATATTCATAGACTATACAAAAGTGAAAGAGAATGAAAATAATTCACCTTTGGATCTACATTTTTAAATTGAGACAAATTGGTATGCGCTCCAAGTTTATAGAATAATTGAAACATGCTAAGTATCTAAATTTAAAGAAATGTAAAAGTTAAATTTCTGAATTTTCTGAAGTTTCTTTTTTTTACTTTTATTCTTCAATTACTCTATTACAGTGTAACTGTTAGTGGTGCAAATTGAAAAAATATTAAAGAGGATTGGTTTGTTTTTTAAAAACATCATTCTTCCGTTGTAGATAAAAAGTAGAAACTTTTTAAAATAATTTTACTTAATAAAAGATTACTCCAGTCGCCAGACACGAAAATGCCACTGAACCTCTAAAAATCATACGAACAAGCCGTTCGTATGATTTTTCAAAAACCTTGAAAAAACAATTTTGCCGAGAATATTAATCTTGGGAAGCCAAAACAGATGCAAAAAAGTTTACTACTTTTACCAACGAGCTTCCCCCTAAAATCCCCCTCATAGGGGGGTAAAAATGCAAAATGTAATGTCAGTTACGCGCGCGAAATCAATGTTCAATAAAATTTTTATCAACTCGACGGTAAAAATTCGATATCTTTTGATTCAAGTGTCCTATCGACAAAAATCAAGATGCATTCTAAAGATAAAGAGTTCAGCTTTCGTATGAAATTTTTGTATTTTGTCGCAAATAAACTCAGTTTTTATAAAGATGTTAAATAAATAAACGTGGCACGATTTTTGCCATTTTTTATTATTCTCATGAGATCAATACAATCTATCCCTTTCCCCCAGACCCTACTACGGTGATCAATAATGCCACAATAGTACCACTGGGAACAGAAGGCGGTTTATTTATACCGTCGATGGTGACGTGGTTTGGGTGGAGGTTAGCGTGAGGCGCGAACATTTCCGACAGTGGGATTTTAATTCGCGAATGGAGTGGACGATATTTTCTTTATGAGAGGTCTTCATATAGAAGGTAATCGTATGCCGTCATCTCTTTTATTGAGACAATTTGGCCTTTCTTCAATTTCTATGGCTTCTCGGATAATTCTTGGTTTATAGAAGCAGATGGGGGCTATGGTTCTGGAGTTTTCAAAATCAATTTTGTGACCTGTATGAAGATGGTGTTGACCTAGAGCTGAAATTGAATCGGAATTGCAAACAGAAATGGAATGTTCATGAATTCTATTTTGGATTCTACGATTTGTTTCGCCTGTATAGGATCGGGTCAGTCTACACAAGGAATTTCATAAACTCCGAGTTGTGCATTTGGAATGTTATCTTTGATTGATCGGACAGGAGATAAAAGTTTTTGTTTAGGGGTAAATATTGTTTTTATTCCTCTTGATTTAATATTTTTTTTTTCGAAAAAACACATTTTTTGCGATAGGGGACACCAGGGGCCACCTATTAAGCTAAAAATTTGGCTATAGGGGTTTCTAAATATATACTTTCAAGTGTCCAACCCTAAATAAAAATCCAACCGAGTGCAGATTTTACCATCTTATCCCGATATAGCCTTTCAATACAAAATGTAGTCGGCGAAAAGCGCTGGTGAACATCCTGTCGAATCATGTTTTGACGAATTTATGGCGTAGCAAAATTCCGGTATCAATTGATCCCACTCTTTATGATTATCCTCCACGTATGTAGCTATCATTGTTTTCAGTATCTTGTTAGTTTTTTCTACTGGATTGCATTGTGGCGAGTAAGGGGTGTAAGCACGTGATTTATGTTGTATGGTTTTTAGGAATGTTTTAAAATTGCTATTTGTGAATTGAAAACCGTTATCCGAGATGACTTTCTTTGGGATTCCGAACTGCATAAATACTTTTGAGCGGAGAGTGTCGATGATGGGGCTTGCCGATGCTTTCTTTATCGGTTCGGCGATAACCCATTTGGTAAACCGGTCTTGGATGACTATCAAGAAAATGTTCCGTTTTGTAGAACTTGGAATGGTCCCATTATATCAATTGAGATGGTATGTCAAGGCTTTTCTACAATGGATGGCTGCATTTTTCCTGCTGGTTGCATCTGTGACGGTTTATATTGAAAGCACATCCTACAGGCTCTAACATAGTCTGCAATTTGTTTAAAAATTTTAGGCCAGTAGTATTTTTGAGCCATTCGGCAAATTGTCTCCGCAATTACTAAGTGGGCTGTTTGTTTGTACATTTATGTTTATACAATCTACCGTCTAATATTTGTAAATCCGGAAGTCTGTCTGGGTTTCGGAGGACCTCTCTGTATAAATTATCGTACCATTTGCACAATTCTAGTGCTCATGCTAATAATTCCAGCTCTGGTTCTTCTCTACCAGTTTCTTATGGTTGCCGGGATAAAGCATCTGCTACCTTGTTGAAGACTCTTTTTCTGTATATTACCCCAAAGTCATACTGTTGTAGTTCTACACTCCACCTAGCCAATCGACCCGAGGATTTTTTGAGGTTCTTTAGCCATTTTGGTGGTCTGAGATAACCTTAAAATTGTATCCTACTATGTATGGCCTCGTTTGTTTTATTCCGTATACGATCGACAGGCATTCTTTTTCGTTTGTGGAGTATTTTGTCTCGGCCGGTATGAGAGTTCGACTGGCAACATATGCGATCACTTTATCTTGTCCGTCATACTTCTGCGTTAATGCAACACCAAGTCCACAGTTTGACGCATCTGTTTGCAGGTAAAATGTTTTTGAAAAATCTGGGCATGCTAACATTGGGGCTGATGTAAGTTTCGATTTAAGCTCTTTAAAAGTTTGTTCCTGTTTATCGGTCCATTTCCATTTTATTCTCTTTTTCAGAAGCATGTTTAGTGGTCCTGCTATTGTTGAATAGTTTTCTATGAATCGGCGGTACCATGAAGTTATTTTTAGAAAACGGCGGAATTGACGCACATTATTCGGTGCTGTAAGTTCTCGGGTTATCGGGTTAAGTAAGTTCTAATGTTACTCGGATCTGTAAATGATCGATCTCGCAGGCGATAGCTAATTTCTTTTTTAGTTCCATCGATGAACGATTCGCTGGTTTTGTTCTTCCGCTATAGTTTTCTAGAGAGTCGTTGTATTCCTGTGCCATTGTGTCTCCGGCATAATTTTTAATAGTCCCTGCTTAGTTTAATGCTGTACGTTCCTGGTTTCTTTAAAGATTTTGATTTACTCAGGCTTTTTCGTCTTCTACGGCTTCGTATTCCTGAGCTAAGTCTTGTAATTCAGTTACATCTTTAAAGTCTCAGCGGCGAATGTTAAGTTTATATTCCGTAGCATATTCCTATGTACTCGTTCCAGTTCTTCTTTGGAAAAAGATCCTTCTCGTCTAATTAATGTTTGAATGTCTGTGATATATCTATCCGCTGACTCGTTTTGTTTTTGCTTTCTATTTCTGATTTGCTCCTCTAGTTGTAGCGAATATCCTCTGGGATAGAAAGCTTTCTTAAAATCTTCGCTGAAGTCTGTCCATGACTTCCAATTTCTGTTGTTGTTTCGGTTCCATGGCAATGTATGATCCCCTAGCAAGTCTGGAAGTGCCCTTAGAAGATCCTGGTAATCGATATCGTAATGGAATGGTATAAAAAATAGCATAATAGAAACTGGAGAACAAATAATAAGACCACTAGAAAACAAACAAATGAAAGCATGGTTTGATGAAGAATGTCACAAAAAAAAATCAAAATTAAAAACCTCGCTAGAAATAAATGCTTAGAGAATATAAGACAGAAATAACTAGAAAAAGAACTAGAAGACAGAAAGAGACATTGATATATAAAATATATATTCGAATATAACAACAATATGTTACCAAAAAAAAAACCATAAACCCAAACAAAAGATTGGGAAAACATTTTACGGATCTGTACAAAAGCAGCCAAGAGAGATATGCAGAAGATAAAGAAACAAGAGATAATAGAGATGCAGAAGAAGACGTACCTACCTATTTAAACTTCATAAATGCCGTAAAGCAACGAAAACTAAACAAAACTCCAGGGCCATATGAAATTAACAACAAGCTAATCAGAAACGGAGGAGAGGAGCTGTTAAAACGGATGTACAAACCTGGTCAAATGGTCAAAATTTGGAAGGACGAAAACATGCATGTAGAATGGAATAACGGACACATCACACCAATTTTTAAGAAGGGGGATCCAACTAAGTGCAACAACTATAAAACTATAATATTACTACATACAACGTATAAGATCCTGACCACAATCATAAGAAACCTACTAAATTGTTACATAGAAAAAAATATAGGACAGTATCAACAAGGATTTAGAAAAAGGATATCAACAATAGATGCAATACACGTACTACCGTAAATCATCAAAAGCTACGAACATGCTATAGAACTACACATATTGTTCATCGATTTCCAATAGGCCTTCCACATCATATACAGACAACAGCTATTAAAATAAATTTAAAGGATGGAAATACCAGTAAAGGTAATAAGACTGACTAGAATGACAATGAAGAACTCATCAGCAAGAGTTAAAACAACCCAGGGAGATACAAACGACATCAATATAGAACGTGGCGTAAGTGGAGATAGTCTGTCAATGGTGCTATTCAAAAGGGGCTTAAATAATAATAAATATAACACCATCATATATATATATATATATATATATATATATATATATATATATATATATATTACGATCTACTTTGACTCTATTGATGTAATCTACTTTAATTAATTAATCAATTAGTTATTTCAATAATTAATTAAATCAAAACATATACAAAATATAAATCTCAGAGATGAATGATCCTATCACTACTTACTTTTGTGCCTTCAAATATTTCTCAGTGGTTTCCTTATAGGGATAGATAAAAGAGAATCAAAATAATACACATATGGATTTCAATTAGAAATTATAAAAATCGTTTATTTTATCAAAACGGAAATCGATATTCAATATTACAAATTTTATTCATTCTCCCCCTCTTTATTATTTCATATAAACATCTACAAAAAAAAGGAATCTTATTTCTCTTTGTCTCTAAAATTTTTTAAATCAATAACTGTGAATCTCTACTTCTGCTTTACAGAATGTTCTCAATGTTCTATTTTCTTGATATATAAAATGTGGTATTTAACACGAACAACAATACATTCATATCATAACAGAAAACGACTAACCTTTGCTGATGATTCTACCATGTCTTCACCCCTAACACGTTTCCTTACTTGCTGGTGTTACGATCAAAGGAAAACTCGTCCACGTTTTTCCAGAATGTCTCTGCTCCTGTGCTAAATTTTGTCGTCCTTTTCTTTAACTGCTTCGTACCGTACTCGTTCCGGCTTTCTCCTGATGCAATCTTTCAACTTTTTCAAGCACTTAACACAATAATGGATACTTTAGACTCAAGGATTTATATCATCTCTCGACTTGGCCTATTACTCGTTCCACACTCTCCCCATTCATTCTTCGACTTCCAAATCGTTCCCTCATAATTAATTTTTCATCCAATCAAAACCAACTTTCAATCATGTTGCATTATTTACCCAAAACTACCTCTTTCCTTAATCTAAACAAATTTCTACATCCGCAGAAGTAGAAATTAGGAGGGGAGTTAGACAGGGATGTGTTCTGTCACCTCTGCTATTTAATATTTATTCCGAGTTTCTATTTAAAGAGGCATTGGAGGATTCCAAGGATGGAGTCAATGTGAATGGCGTAAATATCAACAGTATCAGATACGCCGATGATACAGTGTTAATTGCGGATTCCGACTCAGATTAAACAATCTGAGATTTGCCGACGACACCGTTCTGATCGCAGAAACACTTGAAGAGCTACAGACATTGGTGAATAAGATAGCAGACTGCAGCGAAGAATATGGACTATCTTTGAACATAAAGAAAACTAAATTTATGGTAATATCGAAATCAACACAAAATGTTCAAAATTTATATTTACACAATGAAATTATCGATCGAGTTAGCAAATACAAATATTTAGGCACTTTTATAAATGAAGACAACGATAGCTCAGCAGAAATCAAAATAAGAATAGAAAAAGCCAGATCCATATTCACTAAAATGAAGAGAGTGTTCTGCGGAAGAGATTTGAGCCTTGAAATGAAACTTCGCCTGATGAGATGTTACGTACTTTCTGTGCTGTTCTACGGAATGGAGTCATGGACGTTGAAAAAGATTGATACCAAAAAATTAGAGGCATTTGAACTGTGGATGTATCGCAGAATCCTGAGAATATCATGGACCGAGAGAGTCACAAATGTCGAGGTCTTGAGAAGAATGAATAAAGAAAAGGAAGTCATATTTACGATCAAAAAACGAAAACTGCAATACTTGGGACACATTACAAGAGGCGAAAGATATGAACTGCTTCGAATAATTATGCAAGGGAAAATAGCAGGAAAAAGGTTAATAGGAAGAAGAGGAAACTCCTGGCTAAAGAATCTACGGGAATGGTATAGCTGTAGCAGCAACGAATTGTTTAGGTCAGCAGTTTCGAAAATACGTATAGCCCTGATGATCGCCAACCTTCGGAACGAAGATGGCACTTGAAGAGGAAGACTTAGGTCTACAACGACTCATCGACAAGACCAACTCGACCTGTGAGCAATTTGGTATGAAAATAAACTTTAAAAAACCAAAGTGATGTCAATCCGAAAAAACCAAAACGTACCTCAACCTTGCAAAATAAATGGGCACATTTTAGAACAGGTCAATAGATTTAAGTACCTGGGATGTTGGATCGATAGCAGCCTAAATCCTGATCTAGAAATAAGATCGAGAATAGAACAGGCCAGAAAATCGAAAAAATAAAAAAACTGCTTTGTGATTCTCGAATAAAACTCGAAATTCGACTACGTTTATCAAAATGCTACGTCTGGTCGACTCTTCTATATGCAGTTGAAACGTGGACCCTTAAAACATCAACCGTAAATAAATTGGAGGCCTTTGAAATGTGGATCTACCGGAGAATACTCAAAATTTCATGGACATCGCATACCTCAAACGAAGAAGTGCTGCATAGAATAGGCAAGGAAAGAGAACTTTTTAACACAGTAAAAGTTAGAAAAACATCATACCTAGACATACTGAGAAATAATAAGTACCAATATGCCCAACTTATAGTGAAAGGAAAAATCGAGGGAAAGAGAGGCCTGGGAAGGAAAAGACTATCGTGGCTCAGAAACATCCGACAATGGACAGGGCTAAATTTTGAACAGCTAATAAGAACAGCTGAAGATAAAGAAGAGTTTAAAATTGTAGTAGCCAACCTCCATTGAGGAGAGGGCACTTTAAGAAGAAGAAACAAATTTTCAAATTTACGTATCTTTTTGTCTTTATGGAGTTCCAAGAAAGAAATAAAATTCCGTATCCTTATTCTATTTTATACAAATAATCAAATTCTTATCTATTTTTGAGAATCTTAATACAAAGGTAGATTTAAACTATCTACTATGTACCGTACGGGCTAATGAGTTTCCTACCCGCATATCTCGAAAACTTAATTGTCTTTAATTGTTTACTTGAAATACATTCTTCATGGGGCTAGTAAACAATTCTGCGAAACACTCTCTTAAAACTAGCTATAATTCTTTTTACAAATTTGTCATATACAGGGCGTTAAAAATTTATATGCTCGTGGTTGAGAAACATGAAATTTTAAATAGGAATATAGTTTTTTATTTCTCATGTCAATATATATATATATATATATATATATATATATATATATGTATATAAATGTTATTTTATAATAAACATATTCTTTTTTCTTACTCTTATATACATATATATATATATATATATATATATATATATATATATATATATATATATATATATATATATATATATATATATATATATATATAATATAAATATATATTTATATATTTATATATATATATATATATAATAATTCTCAGAGAATTCTCGCTGCTGAGAATTATTATGCAAGGAAGGATCCAAGGAAGAAGAAGCGTAGGAAGAAGACGCATCTCCTGGCTGAAAAACCTTAGAGAATGGTTTAACTGTAGTTCACTACAACTTTTCAGAGCAGCAGCTAACAAAGTGACCATAGCCGTTATGATATCCAACCTCCGATAGGAGATGGAACTTTAAGAAGAAGATATATATATATATATATATATATATATATATATATATATATATATATATATATATATATATATATATGAGTGCTTTGTTTGTCTTCAGTGGAGAACCATCTATCGCTAAATGAAGCCAAATATCCGTTTAAAAATTTTTAAATCTTCTTATCTACGAATATGAACATTATTTTCTGCAGAATTTGTGTGTGTTTTGTATTTTTTTTTTTTTGTTAAGTTAGTTTTAAATAATAAGTAAAGTTTACAGTATATATTATACACTCGCGATCATAAAATCCGGGTCATCTTGAAAATTTTAAGTTTCTTAAATATTTTTGCCTCTGGTGCAGTAATAACCTTTTTTGCCTAATGTATTTTTTATTTGTCATCAATGTTTGTTTTGAAAGAAAAAAAAATGGAAAATACATAACGTGGTAAAAAATCAGTGAAATTTCAATGACTAATATCGTGTATTGCCTCCCCTTGCTCTAATAACCTCTTGCAGACGACGGGCATACTCTCAATTTTTCTCCGGATTACATGTTGTGGTATATACAAGAGGAGGTGTATGGGTTTGAATACGTTTTTTCAAATCGTCCCAGAGATGTTTGATGGGATTCAGGTCCAGAGACCTAGATGGCCAGGGTAAATCGTAATTCCAACTTCGTCCAAGTATTACATACTGATCCTGGCAACGTGCGGTGGCACGTTGTCCTGCATAAAAACGGCGTTTTCTCCTAGCCCTGCCATGTTGGTCATAACATGTTCTTCCGGAATCTCCGTAATGTACCTTCGTGCAGTTAGGGACCCATTTTCGATGAAGAGTAATTTTGTGTAGAAGTCGGAAGATATACCTCCCCAAGTCATGACCGAGCCTCCATCAAATGGCATTCTTGGAGCAATGCAAGCTTGTGAAAATCGTTCACCGGTTCTCCTCCAAACTCTAACACGTCCATCGGATCCAGTTAGGCAGAAACGGGATTCATGTGAGAATAACACTTTGCTACAATCGTTAATTCCCCAATGCGCGTATTTTCGAGCAAAAGCTAGTCGTGCAACTCGAGGCACCCGGCGAAGTGGCGGTCCTGTAGCCATTACCCGAGAAGATAGTCAAGAAGAACGAAGTCTTCTTCTGACTGTTGCAACACTAAAATTGCGATTTCGTACTTCCTCTAGACGATGTTGATGAATAACCGCAGTTGAGGTCCGGTTTCGTAAAGCCAGAAACACAAGGAAACGGTCATCTAGTGCCGTGGTCGTTCTTCTTCGTCCAGAACCAGGTTGCCTGGTTAGCAAACTTGCCTCCTGAAAACGTTGAACCACTCGTTGAACCGTAGAATGGCTTACGCCGACAGTTCTTGCGACTTGCCGTTGAGTGTGACCGTCTTCTACAAGTGCAACAATTTGTGCCGTTTCAACAACAGTCAAAGGCATTTTTGTCAAAATATAAACACTAATAATGGCACTAATAAACACTAATGGTGGCAATAATAAACGTTTGTCCGTTGCATTTGAACAGAAAGTCGAAGCACAAACGAGACATTTAAAACAAGCGGAGTTACAGGTAGCGTTCATTTTGGGAAGTTGCACTTTACCGCGAAATCGACACTATTGGAATTCTTTGTTACAAAGGAAACCGCATTAATTCTCAGAAACATGCATTAGTTTGTATTTGTGTTATTATTATTTACGATAAAGCTCGTTAAAAATGAAATATCGGTGATTTTCAAGGTGACCCGGATTTTATGATCGCGAGTGTATAATAACATTGATAATATACTACATATTGAGTTAGAACTGATGAAGCTAATTGTTTGTGGATACAATGTGGGTTGCAGCTATATTCTACATGTAACATTTAGTTGTATAATTTACTTTAATAATTAAAATATAAGTACAAACACAATTCAAATTAAAAGCAAAACAAACACAAAAACATTTAGTTGAGTGACTTTCATTAAGGTTAAGTACCAGAAATACCAAATATCGAATGTTACTGATTGACTTATGCCAGAAGATAATTAGTTCCATGTCGTTGATGTATTAGTTGTTTATTTGATTGAGATTTACTGTAAAAGTGTGTTTTAGTTGAAAAATTTTTTTTGATATTACTATTTTATTTTATTTTATTTTATTTGAATTTTATCTGAAATTATGTATCATTTGTTGTACTGAATAGTATTTTAGATACATTATCTGTAATACAAACCATCCCTAGCCACACCCCACGAAACACTACACCTACAATAGACACAACCACTAACACCAAATTAACTCCATTTAAATACTTTAGATTACCGTTCATAGAAGACTTAACACCGAAACTTACACGAATTTTTAAATCAGTTGATGATAACATAAAAATCGCTACATACACAGTGTTAAACATTAATTTCATATTTACTAAAGTAAAAGATAAAACACCTACAGACCAATTATCCAATATAGTCTATCGTATTCCTTGCGGAAGTTGCATCAAACATTATATTGGCCAAACCAACAGACACCTAAAAAATCGTATCACTTCCCACAAGAGCGACAGCAGATTATATTCCGATAGGTGTTCCCTTGCAAAACACGTACATGATGAACACCATATAATGAACTACAGCGAAACAAAGATTCTTGCAATGGAAAATAATGTCAGTAAAAGACTCTTCCTCGAGATGGCATTTATCACTCAAATAGATAATTTAATAAATAAGAAATCAAATGTTGATCATCTGAGTGAGATTTACGCTTATTTATTACACATTGAAAAGCAAACATTATAAACAGACACACATAACACAAAATGTAATTTCAAAAAAAATTTCTAAATTTCTAAAGAAATATGTCGACGATATAATCTTGGCCCTACCAAAAGACATGATTAACGAACTCTTATACATTTTTAACGACTTCGACCGACATATAAAATTTACAGTTGAAACAGAAGACAAACATCAGTCAGTCCCATTCCTTGACACCAAACTAATACGTAACACTAACAACGTAATAACAACAGATTGGTATAGGAAACCTATTAGCTCCGAAAAATCCTTCATCCGCTCTTTCTAGACAATTCATACCCAAACACATTACTTACTAAAATACTATTCAGTACAACAAATGATACATTATCTGTAATACAAACCATCCCTAACCACACACCACGGAACACTACACCTACAATAGACACAACCACTAACACCAAACTAAGTCCATTTAAATACTTTAGATTACCGTTCATACAAGACTTAACACCGAAACTTACACGAATTTTTAAATCAGTTGATGATAACATAAAAATCGCTAATTACACAGTGTTAAACATTAATTCCATATTTACTAAAGTAAAAGATAAAACACCTACAGACCAATTATCCAATATACTCTATCGTATTCCTTGCGGAAGTTGCAACAAACAATATATTGGCCAAACCAACAGACACCTAAAAAATCGTATCACTTCGTAGATGTTCCATTGCAAAACACGTACATGATGAACACCATAATAATGAACTACATCGAAAAAAGATTCTTGCAATGGAAAATAATCTCAGTAAAAGACTCTTCATCGAGATGGCATTTATCACTCAAATGGATAATTTACTAAATAAGAAATCAGATGTTGAGCATCTGAGTGAGATTTATGCTTATTTATTACACATTGAAAAGCAAACATTATAAACAGACACACATAACACAAAATGTAATTCCAAAAAAAAAGATTTTCAACTAAAACACACTTTTACAGTAAATCTCAATCAAATAAACAACTACTACATCAACGACATGGAACTAATTATCTTCTGGCATAAGTCAATCAGTAACATTCGATATTTGGTATTTCTGATACTTAACCTTAATGACAGTCACTCAACTAAATGTTGTTGTGTTTGTTTTGCTTTTAGTTTGAATTGTGTTTGTACTTATATTTTAATTGGGCAACCCACATTGTATCCACAAACCATTACTTGATGTTATTAAAAAAATCAGACTGCCGTTAACCTCAATCAAGTAAGATATAAATAACAAACAACTACTAAATTGTATTTTACCATATTTTAAATAATTGTAGCTCTCATCTGGTGATGCTAATGAAAATTGGCGAAATATAATGAACTGTTGAGACTTTCAATCAGCTGTATACCCAATTAACCTCAACCCCCCTTTATATATATATATATATATATATATATATATATATATATATATATATATATATATATATATATAAACTAAGGTACACTCGAGGAGTGGTGGGTTTATCGGTCAAAGTGGAGAAATAAAAGACAAAGACGATGGCTACTTCATCTATTTATTGAAGACGTTTCGCTTTCTGCTCAGAAAGCATCATCAGTTCATCTAAAAAGAACAATATGAAACCAAACATCCATAGAGAAGTTATAACCAAAGTGTGTTACCTTACAAAGACATGTAGCAGTCAGTGATGTAAAAAATATGAAAAAGCTTACAAAGCTGGACATTCAGAGTTAACGTTGTATATAACAATTAATTGAAACTAGGTAAAGTTTGCAATTTCACAAAATTAGCACAGCATAAGAACATGTGATAAAAATACATGTATATATAAAAAAAAACTTAGTAAAAAACATTAAGGTTTATTTTAAAGTGTAAAGAACTAGAAAGATCATTAGATTGCACTTCCAACAAATTTATTTAAAAATTATATTTTAATTTTAACTTTAGGTAACATTATAAGTTATTAAAGATTAATAGTAATAAAGAAAAAAAAATGAAGTTACCAGTCTTTAGCTTACTGAGGCTCGTTGGTAAATGAATTTAAAAGTTTTGACACCCACGCACAACAACGTGAGTAGAAGTGGCCTTGAAGTCACAATGACATAAACAGCAAGGCAAGCTACCAACCTCTATGTATAAGGCGGTATATTCAAAGAGTGTGATAAATTTGGTTGACAACTTGTCGTTAAAAAACCAAGCAGTGAAAGGAAAAGGTGGTTAAGATCACCATTTAACCCTACAGTGATTGATCTGTCAACAAAGAACAAAGCAAGAGAAGTCAATCCAATATATCATATATTGTAATATTATGACGTCACTAGTTAGCCAGCTAACAGGTGAAGATTAATAAAAATTTCCACAGTCCAAAGGTTCAAATATTAAGGACCATAATGAAAAGGATTCTATGAATCAGATTCAATTTAAAGTTTTATCAAACAAGTTCATCAAAAAGAACAATTACTTAATTATGTAAAAGTGTTATTGACAAATATTAATAAAAAATGAGTTGATAAATCTTAATTAAAGAAGGAATAATTTATTTATATTTATTTTTATTTTTATTTAAATTTATTATAAGAAAATGTGATAAAGAAAACCCCAAAATGGGACAAAATTTAAGTAAACAACATATCAAGCCTACTTCTGTAAAATTAATGCATGATAAATTTGGCTCAAATTACTAATGTCCGTTCTCTTATTAAGAGTATTAGGATGTTTTAATATTGCACACATTTCTAAAAACTGTCTTTTAACGAGATTGCGTTCAGTGCCAAGAATTTTAACTTCATTAAAGTTTACTTCATGCTTAGTGTTAATGGCATGTTGGGCAAGAGCACAAGTATGCTTAGATAAATTGATATCACTGCGGTGTGTCGTAAGACGCCCTCTCAGTGATCTCCCAGTCTGACCGATGTAACATGAGTCACACTCAGCACAAGGTATATGATATATTACATTCACTTGTTCCAGAAGGGACAGAGGTGTTTTAGTTTTAGAGAACAAATTCCTGACAGTCTTA
Organism: Diabrotica undecimpunctata; assembly: GCF_040954645.1. Classification (NCBI taxonomy): domain Eukaryota; kingdom Metazoa; phylum Arthropoda; class Insecta; order Coleoptera; family Chrysomelidae; genus Diabrotica; species Diabrotica undecimpunctata. The sequence continues at coordinate 67,017,456 of NC_092807.1, read as the reverse complement.
GCATTCTTAATAGCAATTTTAACAGGTACGTTATTATGTTTGTACAGTTTAACGAGTTTCTCAGTAACTTGAGGAAAATAAGGTAAAGAGGAGTAATGGGTAGTTGGATTCCCAAGTACAGTATTAGGCAGAACAGTGTTATTAATTGAATTATTTGATATCATTCTAAGTTGGTCACCATTGGGTATATCATTTAAAGAAGAACCATAGCTTTGAGCGAAAAGGTATTTATTAATAAGGGAGGATGGATAGGAATTCTCAACCAGAATATTTTTAAGTAATTGAAAGGATTCCCTTCGATTAATCGGATGTATCAGTCTATTTAGCCTGCAGCTTAAAGCTTTAATAAGGTTTAATTTGTATTTAAAGGGATGACAAGAATGGTAGTTGAGAAACCTATTAGAGGCCATTGGTTTCCTGTACCAACTTGTAGTAAGGGTGTTATCTCCCATTCTAATGACACGCATGTCTAAGAAGGGAATACTATTTGTGTTGGAGTCCTCAAGTTCAACAGTGAACTGTAAATGAGGATCAAACTCATTGAATAAAGACAAGGTGGCCTGAATCTTGTCTGGAGGTAAGGCTAGTAATAAGTCATCAACATACCGTTTAATAAAAGGGATTTGGAAATCTAAAAGACCCAGACGGTCAGATACTAAATCATCCAGTACATAATTAACTAGGATGGGAGAGATTGAGGAACCCATAGGTGTCCCAAAAATTTGAAGGTAATATTTGTCGTTGAAGACCAAAAAATTAGTGTCAAATGTTAATTGTAAAAGTTCTGCAAAAACATCCCAGGATACAGGACAGTTTGGTTGGATGGAGTTCCAGTGATTTCTTAGGGAGGTAATAACGCTCGAAAGAGGTAAATTAGTGAAAAGAGATACCACATCAAAACTCACTAAAATGTAGCCTTGTGGAAGTTCAAAATTATTAATAAATTCACTAAAGTGAAAAGAATCAACAATATTAAAGTTGTTATTATAATTATAAGATTTAGATAAGATGTCAGTTAAAAATTTTGCAATATTAGTATTTGGTGAATTAATGGAGGAAACAATTGGCCTCATGCTCAATGTGGGCTTATGTATTTTAGGTAGACAATAAAATCTGGGAGCATATCCATCATAATTATGTAAAAATTTTGCAAGTGGTTGATCTATGATCTTAATATTTTTTAAGTGTGTAATGAATTTATTTATTTTATTTGTAAATTTAGAGCAAGGGTTGGTAGAGAGAGGTTGATAGTATCTATCATCATCTAACAACGATTGGCTGAGATTAAGATATTGATCTCTATCCATGAGGACAGTAGCATTCCCTTTATCACTAGTAAGGACGAGAAGATTAGGGTGAGTTTTTAAAAACGATACCGTCTCCCTGTAAATCTTATCTAACTCCGATATGGGTTGTCTAGGGCGATTAGAAAAGTTCAACAGAATATTATTGGAAGAAGACCTAAGAGATAAAAGGTCAGAATTGTCAGCATGTGACAAAATATTTTCCACATCTGCTAAAATTCTACTAACAGAATAATCTCTGAAAGTTGGCTGTAAGCCAAATTTGGGGCCCAAGGATAACAATTTAAGAATGTCCTGAGGAACCTCAGTACTAGATAGATTTTTAATCCACTTAGGATTAAATGGAATTTTTTTAAACTGGGGAGTGTCTAAGTTATTAAGCTTCTTACGAAGGTGTGCCATGGATTTATGATATACAAAATTAAATTTCTTATGTAAAGATGACTCAAAAGTGTCCAACAAATTGTCAGGAAGGTGATTATCCAGAAAAGAAGTGACATTATTGATTTGAGAAATAATAAATTTAATATCGGTATGAACCTTAGAAATATGGAAATTAAGTAATCGTGCCCTCACCTGTCTGTTTAACGCTTGGCTTCTGCGGTAAAGGGTGTCATTGGTGGAGCCTGATGTTGAAGTGAGTATGTTGGAAGTGGTGTCTATGATAAATCTTGGGATCTTCTTAGTTCTCCTACACTCCAAAAGGAAAGTTCTTCTAGCTTCTGCTGTGGCTAGTTTCTCTGTTAGGTTCGTCCATCTCTTCAGCTTCTTCACTACTGGTTCTCCATGGATGCGCCTGGTGGTGGCATAAAACCCCTCTGTAACAGAAAACATCGAGAAAAGGAGTACGACCGTCAATCCAATATAAAGTGTACCTTAGTTTATATTGGATTGACGGTCGTACTCCTTTTCTCGATGTTTTCTGTTACAGAGGGGTTTTATGCCACCACCAGGCGCATCCATGGAGAACCAGTAGTGAAGAAGCTGAAGAGATGGACGAACCTAACAGAGAAACTAGCCACAGCAGAAGCTAGAAGAACTTTCCTTTTGGAGTGTAGGAGAACTAAGAAGATCCCAAGATTTATCATAGACACCACTTCCAACATACTCACTTCAACATCAGGCTCCACCAATGACACCCTTTACCGCAGAAGCCAAGCGTTAAACAGACAGGTGAGGGCACGATTACTTAATTTCCATATTTCTAAGGTTCATACCGATATTAAATTTATTATTTCTCAAATCAATAATGTCACTTCTTTTCTGGATAATCACCTTCCTGACAATTTGTTGGACACTTTTGAGTCATCTTTACATAAGAAATTTAATTTTGTATATCATAAATCCATGGCACACCTTCGTAAGAAGCTTAATAACTTAGACACTCCCCAGTTTAAAAAAATTCCATTTAATCCTAAGTGGATTAAAAATCTATCTAGTACTGAGGTTCCTCAGGACATTCTTAAATTGTTATCCTTGGGCCCCAAATTTGGCTTACAGCCAACTTTCAGAGATTATTCTGTTAGTAGAATTTTAGCAGATGTGGAAAATATTTTGTCACATGCTGACAATTCTGACCTTTTATCTCTTAGGTCTTCTTCCAATAATATTCTGTTGAACTTTTCTAATCGCCCTAGACAACCCATATCGGAGTTAGATAAGATTTACAGGGAGACGGTATCGTTTTTAAAAACTCACCCTAATCTTCTCGTCCTTACTAGTGATAAAGGGAATGCTACTGTCCTCATGGATAGAGATCAATATCTTAATCTCAGCCAATCGTTGTTAGATGATGATAGATACTATCAACCTCTCTCTACCAACCCTTGCTCTAAATTTACAAATAAAATAAATAAATTCATTACACACTTAAAAAATATTAAGATCATAGATCAACCACTTGCAAAATTTTTACATAATTATGATGGATATGCTCCCAGATTTTATTGTCTACCTAAAATACATAAGCCCACATTGAGCATGAGGCCAATTGTTTCCTCCATTAATTCACCAAATACTAATATTGCAAAATTTTTAACTGACATCTTATCTAAATCTTATAATTATAATAACAACTTTAATATTGTTGATTCTTTTCACTTTAGTGAATTTATTAATAATTTTGAACTTCCACAAGGCTACATTTTAGTGAGTTTTGATGTGGTATCTCTTTTCACTAATTTACCTCTTTCGAGCGTTATTACCTCCCTAAGAAATCACTGGAACTCCATCCAACCAAACTGTCCTGTATCCTGGGATGTTTTTGCAGAACTTTTACAATTAACATTTGACACTAATTTTTTGGTCTTCAACGACAAATATTACCTTCAAATTTTTGGGACACCTATGGGTTCCTCAATCTCTCCCATCCTAGTTAATTATGTACTGGATGATTTAGTATCTGACCGTCTGGGTCTTTTAGATTTCCAAATCCCTTTTATTAAACGGTATGTTGATGACTTATTACTAGCCTTACCTCCAGACAAGATTCAGGCCACCTTGTCTTTATTCAATGAGTTTGATCCTCATTTACAGTTCACTGTTGAACTTGAGGACTCCAACACAAATAGTATTCCCTTCTTAGACATGCGTGTCATTAGAATGGGAGATAACACCCTTACTACAAGTTGGTACAGGAAACCAATGGCCTCTAATAGGTTTCTCAACTACCATTCTTGTCATCCCTTTAAATACAAATTAAACCTTATTAAAGCTTTAAGCTGCAGGCTAAATAGACTGATACATCCGATTAATCGAAGGGAATCCTTTCAATTACTTAAAAATATTCTGGTTGAGAATTCCTATCCATCCTCCCTTATTAATAAATACCTTTTCGCTCAAAGCTATGGTTCTTCTTTAAATGATATACCCAATGGTGACCAACTTAGAATGATATCAAATAATTCAATTAATAACACTGTTCTGCCTAATACTGTACTTGGGAATCCAACTACCCATTACTCCTCTTTACCTTATTTTCCTCAAGTTACTGAGAAACTCGTTAAACTGTACAAACATAATAACGTACCTGTTAAAATTGCTATTAAGAATGCTAAGACTGTCAGGAATTTGTTCTCTAAAACTAAAACACCTCTGTCCCTTCTGGAACAAGTGAATGTAATATATCATATACCTTGTGCTGAGTGTGACTCATGTTACATCGGTCAGACTGGGAGATCACTGAGAGGGCGTCTTACGACACACCGCAGTGATATCAATTTATCTAAGCATACTTGTGCTCTTGCCCAACATGCCATTAACACTAAGCATGAAGTAAACTTTAATGAAGTTAAAATTCTTGGCACTGAACGCAATCTCGTTAAAAGACAGTTTTTAGAAATGTGTGCAATATTAAAACATCCTAATACTCTTAATAAGAGAACGGACATTAGTAATTTGAGCCAAATTTATCATGCATTAATTTTACAGAAGTAGGCTTGATATGTTGTTTACTTAAATTTTGTCCCATTTTGGGGTTTTCTTTATCACATTTTCTTATAATAAATTTAAATAAAAATAAAAATAAATATAAATAAATTATTCCTTCTTTAATTAAGATTTATCAACTCATTTTTTATTAATATTTGTCAATAACACTTTTACATAATTAAGTAATTGTTCTTTTTGATGAACTTGTTTGATAAAACTTTAAATTGAATCTGATTCATAGAATCCTTTTCATTATGGTCCTTAATATTTGAACCTTTGGACTGTGGAAATTTTTATTAATCTTCACCTGTTAGCTGGCTAACTAGTGACGTCATAATATTACAATATATGATATATTGGATTGACTTCTCTTGCTTTGTTCTTTGTTGACAGATCAATCACTGTAGGGTTAAATGGTGATCTTAACCACCTTTTCCTTTCACTGCTTGGTTTTTTAACGACAAGTTGTCAACCAAATTTATCACACTCTTTGAATATACCGCCTTATACATAGAGGTTGGTAGCTTGCCTTGCTGTTTATGTCATTGTGACTTCAAGGCCACTTCTACTCACGTTGTTGTGCGTGGGTGTCAAAACTTTTAAATTCATTTACCAACGAGCCTCAGTAAGCTAAAGACTGGTAACTTCATTTTTTTTTCTTTATTACTATTAATCTTTAATAACTTATAATGTTACCTAAAGTTAAAATTAAAATATAATTTTTAAATAAATTTGTTGGAAGTGCAATCTAATGATCTTTCTAGTTCTTTACACTTTAAAATAAACCTTAATGTTTTTTACTAAGTTTTTTTTTATATATACATGTATTTTTATCACATGTTCTTTTGCTGTGCTAATTTTGTGAAATTGCAAACTTTACCTAGTTTCAATTAATTGTTATATACAACGTTAACTCTGAATGTCCAGCTTTGTAAGCTTTTTCATATTTTTTACATCACTGACTGCTACATGTCTTTGTAAGGTAACACACTTTGGTTATAACTTCTCTATGGATGTTTGGTTTCATATTGTTCTTTTTAGATGAACTGATGATGCTTTCTGAGCAGAAAGCGAAACGTCTTCAATAAATAGATGAAGTAGCCATCGTCTTTGTCTTTTATTTCTCCACTTTGACCGATAAACCCACCACTCCTCGAGTGTACCTTAGTTTATATTGGATTGACGGTCGTACTCCTTTTCTCTCTATATATATATATATATATATATATATATATATATATATATATATATATATATATATATATATATATATATATAAATTTAAGGCTAAGATTAATGCTATTACAAGAATTTATATTAAACTCAACAGGCTTCCGGGTTAAACCGTGTCGATTATCATTGCGCCGAGCTTTTGACATCCCCTCTGATGTCTTCTTTAGGTCTTCCGATGTCTCGGTGTCTCGAGCCTCCAGACACTACTACACTGATCACTAATCGATGGTGACGTGGTTTAGGTGGAGGTTGACATGGGGGTTGGCGTGGAGGTGCCGCGGGGGTTCGCGCGAACATTTCTGACGGAAGAATTTTGATTGGAGGGTGGGAGCAGACGATATTTTTCTCATGAACGGTCTCCATGTAGAAGGTAACCGGATGCCGTCATTTCTTTTATTGAGACAATTTGGCCTTTTTTCAATTTCTATGGCTTCTCGTATAATTCTTGGTTTATAGAAGCGGTGGGGCTATGGTTCTGAAGTTTTCAAAATCAATTTTGTAACCTGAACCGGAAGCCTGTTGAGTTTAATATTAATTATTGTAATAGTATTAATCTTAGTTTTAGGTTTAATTGTAATAGCTGCGGAAATATTTTGGAATCTTTCGGAGTTCATCTTAATTTCAGTGGAATATGATTTCTCTAGGATGAAATAATCAAACAAAAGTTGAGAACTGCACTCATTTAATGGATATTTTTATAAAAGTCAATATAAAACATGATGGTGATAATATAAAACAAAAAAATGTAACAATAAATGTGTTTAATAGTCAGTGTCTGCTGCAACAGTATTACTAACAGATTGACACCACCTTGGCAGGCTTAAAAGTAAATTATCAATTTCCTTTTGAGGCAATAGGATCATTTCCAGTGGCGGATCCAAGGGGGGGGTCACGGGGGTCATGACCACCCCCAAAACAAAATTAAATATCAATCAAATAATCCTAAAAGAAAATAATTTAAAACTCATCAACCCTATAAGCAGGAAGTCAAGCGTTGAAATAATTCAAACTCATTTATTGTAGGGGTAAGTGTAGAATATATATATATATATATATATATATATATATATATATATATATATATATATATATATATATATATATATATATATATATATATATATATATATATATATATATATATAATCGAACACCTCTCTACCCTAAGGTGTGAGGTAAGGTGTAGAATTATACGGAAGCTTTTTTAAATTGCTCTTTAAAAAAAATCAACAATTCTAAATACAGTAATACCTCGATTAACAACCTGACTTCAGAGTTAAGCTATTTTCAAATTTTGACAATTCGTCATTTGAGTGCCAGAGAATCGTTCGATTATCGATGAGATAGAATTACCGTTCACACATTATTGCTCATTCAATGTACATGACATGACTTTTCGCACGAAATCAGCACATTTGTATTTTTTATTAGGTATTTCTTATCTTCAGTTTTGTCTACGAATTGGTTGTTTGTAATTTGTATATGTATTATAATTGTTGAGACTGTATAATTTATCTATAATAAATATCAAAGTGAATATTGTTGTTGCATTAGCTCTGTCTGATACGTTAGTGAATACAAATAAAGGAACTGGGGGCTGCTGTCCAAGGTATTTGTGAAACTGTGAACCAGTAGTTTGTCTTAGTGATGTTTTAGGTACAACTGTATCACTTAGTCGTCTTCTTCAGTCACCAAAATTAGATTTTCAGTAGGCTACTGAGGCCATAGCGGACACTAAATACATTCTTCAAAATAAAAGACCAAATGCTGAATCTGTTTTTAGTAAACTTTACTATGAAGTAAACAAATAGCTGAACAACTAGACATTGAATTGAAGATGCCTCGTATAGTTTCTCGTCAAACCTGTCGTCAAAACCAATCTGCTAACTCTTGCGAAAAATATTTCCGAAGATCTATTTATTCACCCCTTTTGGATAATATCTTAACTTCCACCTTCCAGGATATTATTGAACCAACTACTTACTGCATATTCCACAGTAGAACAAGAGTTTTCACTGTGGATTCAAAAGTGGAAAAGAGTCATGCAAAATAATGGAAAACTTCCTGATTGTATTTTAGAAGTATTAGAAAATTGCGATATTCATAGGTATGTATCCAAATATCAGAATATTTCTGCAAATATTAATTACACTGCCAGTCAGTGCAGCAACAACAGAGCGTTCTACGCTTAAGCGTCCAAAGACTTGGCTTAGAAATAGAACTTCTGTTAACTGGTTTAGCACTCATCAATGTGCATCCTGAAATTTCTCAAGATGTTGATGCAATCATAGAGCGATTTGCTAAATCGGATAGGCGAAAAGAATACATTTTTATAAAATTATATAATATTTACTTTTCTTATAGTATTTTTAATCACTGAACTTTTATTTACCACTCGTTGCCGGCTGTTGCTGACGATTCGTGCACTTATAGCGTAATATGCCTAATTATAGAAATAACTATTCCTTAATTATATTATGTTTTTTGTTGACTAAATTAATTTTAATAAAATGCTGTTTTCACAGCATGTCACTAAAAATGTTTACACCTATTTAAGTTTTTTCTTCATTACGGAAGGGTGGCTATAACTACAGCAAATTGCTCTCTATCTTAAGCTGTTCTTAGTATCGAATGTGTGTCCATGCCTGTCCAGTCTCTTACATTCTTCAGCCAGAAACTTTTTTTTCTTCCTGGACCTCTTTTTCCTTCTACTTTCCCTTCCATTATGAGTCGTAATAAGTTAATATTTTTCTTCTCTATGAATATGTCCTAGATAACTCGTTTTTCTATTGTTTACAATATTTAGGAGTTCTCTCTCAGCCACTCTTCTCAGCACCTCGTTATTGGTCACGTGCTCTGTCCACGAAATCTTCAGCTTTCTTCGAAAAACACACATTTCAAAGGCTTCTATACGCCTCATACTTGTAATTCCACTTCATATAGCAACAAGGAATAAATGAATGTTACAAATTGATATCCCCCCCCCCCCCCGACAAAAAATTTCTGGAATCAGCCACTAAAAGGTGCAAAAATCTAAATCCTGTATCAAAATCACCCTCAAGACCCATGACCTCCCCCTGACAAAAATTTCTAGATCCGCCACTGATCATTTCCTATGTAAAAAGATCTTGAAAACCATTTCCAGTATGAACATTTTGTAGATCACGAGTTATCCTGCATTTAAAGCAAATCAGGACCTAGAGCTAATTTTTAGACAAGGAGCCTGATGATTTATATAGTCATTTCTACATTTTAGCCAGGAGTTCACTACACTCATATCCATAAATTGTTCCAAGACCCGGATAGTCCATTTTTTTGTCCTGTGATAAGAGCGATAGATAAATATTATCTGATTTACCAAGTCCATACCTCCCATATTGGTATTGTAGTTTTTAAAACTGTTCCTGTTTAGTGTTCCTATTGAAGAAATCCCTTTTTCATGAAGAATTTCTAAAAGTATAAAAAACGTGCAATAAAATAGCTGTCAAAGTATCACAAACTTTTGTATTAGGTGTGCATATTTTTAATAATTTTAAGATAGTTCGACCTGCTGTACTTAATTTGGGATTTGTGGTCGTTCGGAAAATTTGTGGTCGTTCGGAAAATTTGTGGTACCTCCATGATAAACTAATGAATCTAAAATAATTTCCTTTGGAGATGGTAACACATAGAGTAAGTCCAGTTCGACTGGGTTTTTTTATGTACGTACTGCCTAATTCCTACATGTCCAGCGAAAGGAACAATTTGCTCAACACGTTTTTCTCTTTGTAGATTTAAAAGTGCTTCATTACTTTCCACAATCTATTTTCTTTCTCGTCGGTTTCAGAAACTTAATTATTGTCGACAAAGTGAATGTGTTACCTAAGTCTGACGTCACAATGGGCGGGGGTTTTAAAAACCTTTCCAAACATTTCTAATTTGTGTGTATTTGTCCCATAAGAAGTTGGAAATATTAGTATTTTTAATTGTTTGAAGAATAAATAAGGACTTTTGGTTATGAACATTCATTCTGTGTGATTGGTATTATTTGTTTTTCTTGAATTTGTGAGGTAAGAATATCAAAGTATTAAGATCTGTCTAGAAACTAAGTCAAAAAAGATCATCGTTATAATAATCGCCAAAGTATTTTATTGCTTATGGCTCAAACTCGCTGCTTGAATCTGATAAGAACTGTGCTATTATTATTTTTTACGGCATTAATAATTACATTTTCTGTTGAGTTTTCACCGTCCGTCTCAACTTTATATGGATGTGCACCTTAAATTAAACCTCCAGTTTCGGTTAAAAATATTTTCTGCCTGGCCATCCTCCTTCTCATCTTCATTTGATTCTGAATTACGTAAATTTTCACCCCCATTAAGAGTTTTTTTTTGTTCAAAATTTTGAGTTTTCTTTATTTTCTACAGTTTCAACTATAATCAGGTATTTAATTTTCGTCTGCTATAGAATCGTCCCCAAATTCGTCTATATTACTCTCGTCAAGCAGAGCTAAAATGTCTTCTTGAGTTAAAGGTTTTTTCGCTCTATAAAAAATATTGAGTTTTAGATGCTGATCAATATTCACTACTAACTAAGAACTAGTGTACACGTATGTTGGCCATAATAATCAATATTATAAATAGGGTTGGGTTCTAGATGACACAAATTTGTTCAATTTTTTTTGTCTCCAAATTTCTGATGCTGAAAATTTTTTGGACATTTAGGAACTTCGATAACAAGTAGTACTACTAATAGAACCCTTAACTTAAAATGATGTAATAAATATAGATATAGTGGAACAAGGTATCTAAGAGAGTCATAAATATTCAGCTCAGCGGGGTGCTATTGTTATGAGGTGCGAAATTCCATCAACAAGAGGTCTAAGTAAACCCATCAGTTTGAAGAGTCCAGGTATGTATTTAAAGTAGGCAATTTAATTGCTCGTTTCGTCGGCTATTTAAAATATATTTTTTTAGATAATACTGATTTTAGATAATGAAATGATTTGCTTGTGATAGTTAAAACAAATATTTTGTGTTTAAATGCTGGTTTATTGACATGTCACTTATGGTATTGTCTCGGTTAGTACGTTCCTCATTTTTGCGTCGAAAAATATAACTGAATTGTTAACCTTTTGGGAATTATTTTTATCTCATTGTTCAATAAAATTTACAAATTTTAATTAAAATACAGAAACATTTGTAAGTCCAAATAAAAGACTAAACTTGATGAGTGTAATGCAAATCAAAAATAAAAGAGGGATTATAAATAAACCGTCATTATAACCTCAATACGAGTTATTAGCACTTATGTTGGTTTAGTTTCGTTCTTAGTAATATATGGGTGTACCTCTACCTTTAAGCAACTAAATATTACAATTTTAAACCCACTCCCATCAGTGAAAGTTAAATGAAACAGTTTCTTAGACTGATTATATAAGAGGATTCTAAAATAATTTTGTAAGTTATTTATTTGTTTGACTTTGTTCAGTAAGGAAGAAAAATTGTGGTATATTTAAATATACTAATTAAAAATAGTCTGTGGGAAGAACCTAGTATTTCTCGTAAAATTGTTGATAATAGTAATGCCGAAGGAAGAGACGTCAGTGTTCAAAACTCAGTAAAGCAATGTCTCCTAAAAAATGGTTTTACAATAAGAAAGATCGATACTCCAAGTGCTTATGGAATCCACTCGACTACAATGGAGGATGGCATTCTTAATTCAAATTGATGAATACAGAGAAATTGGAAGAGAAATTGTTTATCTTGTTGAGATATGGTTTGAGACCCATGACGTTCCAAATTTATGGGTAGGTAGATTCTTCTGGCCGTTGCACAAACAAGCTCAAGCAAATAAAGTCAAACGCATTAACACAATCCATGTTGTGGTAATACGTTTGACTGAACAAAAAATTGTTTTGTTCCTTTAAAAATTTACCGTATATTAGTACCGTACAAAAAAAAGTTTTCAAAAATTTTGTGAAAATTATTTACAAAACTAAATTATATAAGACATAAGTTAGGTATGTTAAAAAGCCGGTGTTTTACCATTGTCTACTAAAGTTAAAAACATTTACATACTTAAAAAGTTTACCATGTATAAATAAAATTTAGAACGTACCTTATTAAAAAAAATTACATTAACATGTCAGTTTCACTATCACTGTCATCACCTAGGCCTATAACAATTTTTTCTTTGGACACTACTTTTAGATTTATATAATATCTTTCCTTGTTTAGTACATGGGCAACGCTATTTTTACATCATTGGGTATTTTTTCATTTCTAATTAAAATTAGACGAACCGCAGATGAATTTAGGGCGAGTGAAACATTAATTCTTACCAATGATTTTAGATCATATCAAATGTGCTCAGTTGGATTGAATGCGCAATAGTAAGTAGGAAGTCTTAAAACTGTATGGCCCATGTCATCTGCCAAACTGTGGCAAAAATATTGTTTTTTGATAGAAAATTATATAAATGTTTCAAGTAATTGTTTTTTAGAGTAATTATCTTCATAATAAAAGAATACCTGGGCAATATAATGCGCAATGAACAACGATATGACCTACTTCGGACCATACTTCAAGGTAAAGTGCATGGGAAAAGAGGTCCAGGACGAAGAAGAATATCCTGGATGCATAACCTGCAAAAATGGTTTAACTTAACCACTACCGGACTTTTCAGGTCAGCAGTCAACAAAGTCAGAATAGCCATGTTAGTGTCAAACATCCGTAACGGACAGGCACCATAAGAAGAAGAAGAATCTTCATAATGTATATATCATTATCCATGATATATTCCTGGATTGTACGTTTGGTGTCATTAGAAAATGGAAGTTTATTCAACCTACGACTGTGGTAACTGGCATTGTATATCACAATAACGCTATTTGGTTATAATAATGTATAATAACTTCGTTGTAAACCAATTATCGAATAATTCTGAAGTGGTATCATCATGGTACTAGACTCGGGAATCCTTAACGTTTTTTCATGACAAGGCTAAAGCATTAGGAATAAAACCATTTTTGTTCCTGCATTAATTATGGTAATGCGTTTGCCTTTATTTGATTAAGTTTTTGTTGTGCAATGGCCAGAGGAAACTACCCAACCATAATTTGGAATGTCATGGGTGTCAAACATATCTCATCAAGATAAATAATTTCTCTTCCACTTTCTCTGTGTTCATGAATTTGAATTATTCCATCCTCCATTTTTATAGTCGAGCGGATTTCATAAGGACTTGGCGTTTATCGATCTTTCTTATTGTAAAGCCATTTTTTAGAAGACATTGCCTTACTGTACTGTCTCACCGGAACACTTGATTCCTGTGTCATCTTTTTACAACCTTTGCATGATAGTTTTTAACGTTGGAATCATCTGTTCTTCATACATTGTATAAATTTTTCTTCGAGTGATGTCCACATTATTCTGATCTAGTTTCTCAAACATGCCATAGTCTGCACTAGTCTTCGTGTTAAGGCTGCCTCTTCTTTCACTGCATTCAATTTGAAAAATCCTCGTCCAAGGAGAGTAGTGTAAACGGCAAATATAACTTTTTTTGTGTCTACTTACAAAACACTTCGCTTTAATGGTTTTTGAACACTACTCTTCTTCCGACATTATTATTATCAATAACTTCACTAGAAGTACTAAGTTCTTTCCACAAATGAATCTTTTGAAATATACCACAATTTTTCTTCCTTATTGAACAAATTCAAACAAATAAATAACTTACAAAATTATTTTAAAATCAGTTTACCTGTGTTATAATACCCAAGTAACAAAGTAATATGATTTTAATCTATTGTGATTAATGCTTCCGGTAATATCCAAAATATAATCATTCTAAAACTGTTTCATTTAACTTTCACTGATGAGAGTGTGGATTAAAATTATAATATTTAATTGCCTAAAGGCAGAGGCACCCCCTTATATTACTAAGTTTACTCATACTCTTTAAGTTTAATCTTTTAATTTGTAAATTTTATTGAACGATGGGAGAAAGATATTCCCTAAAAGGGTAACTAACCGGGGCAATATTATGAGTCCCATGGTAATAAACCAGCATTTAAACACAAATTATTAAAAGAATAGGTTTCTTATCGCGGGCTACTAGACCGTCGGATTTCAATACAAAGTTTAACCACGATTTTATCCCATCTACCTTTTTGTGTACTGAAAATGTCATATGAGATAAGCAGAAACAACGGAAATATAGAGTTGAATCTGTGTGCGTTTTTTGTTTTTGAAAATTGAATTATTCTTATTACAAAAAATTTGTTTGCTTCCACGATTTTATCCCTTATGCCATTTTAGGAATCAATAGAAAAATATTGATTCGATTTTTAAAAATTTTGGCATAAGGGTTACTGGTGCCCCAAAGATATTAATTAAACCTAAAGGTCAGTGTAAATTTTAATAGGTCAGTGTCCTTGCTTTTATCCATGCCACTACGGTGAAATTTTTAACTCATGTGTTTCATTTTTTAATCATATATTACTTTGTACTTTAGAAGTTGCCTTTGACAAAAAATCACATCTATATAAGTTATGTGTGTTAATTTAATGATAAGAATAATAATAATTTTATGTAGTTACAGTGGAACAAATCAAAATAATACTTATAATAGAATTAAAAAGAAATTTAAAATACAAAATTATTAATCACTGTCAATCTCACATCGTCATTTTCCGATTCAGATGTCGGATCATCCTGAGGAACGTCACCTTTATCGTCGTCCTTATTGGCACTATCATCCGAGTAGTCACTATCATAGTAGATTGTATGTCGTCTAAGATAAAAAAAAGGAAAAAAATGTATTGCTGTGCACACTGCATTCGATACTCATTATAAATTTTTTACACACGTGTGGAAAATAAACTTTTTTTTATTAATATACCTACCTTCAATGTCATTTATTTCTTGAACGAATCCCACGTGTTCAGGGATTTCATTGCTCTCATACCATCTGAACACGTACGAGCCCTCCATTACCAGTTCCCAGTACCAGTAGCACATCCAAGTAGGCATTGCCCCAAATATTACCTATTCTTTTTCTTAAGCAATGCCGATGTAATTCTCGCTGGCAAGGTGACAACCTGCAACCATCAGAATTAAGTAATTTTTTCTGAATTCGTCTCTAATTTCAACCGCATCAGCAAAATTTTGCTTGTTCGTATTATTTTTAGAGATTCAGTGGAATTTTCTTCTCTGACGACTGGATTTGCGAGAAATACTAATTATTCATTAATAGTTATTTAAGCAATATATGAAGTAAAATGGAAGTAATATAACGGCACACAGGAAAAAAACATACTATGGCTTAAAATTAAATACTCACTGATAATCTTCGCAATTGGGGTTTTTGATGTCTAAAACCTTGTTGAAATTGGAAACACAGCCTGTAAAAACGTGGAATGCAGGAAGTTCCTAACAAATTTTTGCCGATAAAGCGCCTAATGTTTCAATGTGCCAAATTGTAGCAATACTTTTCGCCCTTCTTTAAAATGCGCCATATTTCCTAAGATTATTATTAAGATATCATTATCAGAACATTGCTCTATTACGTCAGTACCACTTTCAATTTGACTTATGAAAAATGCGATTTTTGTTTCAGCTTTCTCATGTTCCGCGCTGCGATATTCGTTAACAATTTGATAATGAACTAGGTTATTGTTAACCGTATACCGGAAGCATTTTTCATAAGCAACATAGAGCTATTTATCTTCTAAAAAATTGACAGCAACTTGCGTATTGTCAATGATTGTCAATGAGGACTTTCCCCAAAGCATAGTTAAATTTGACATTCCGCAGTTTTGCACCAAAATCGGAAGGTCGACTTAGCTCAGGACTTATTTTACAAAAAGTTACATAATTAGAATCGCTTTCATTCGTCAGCTCTAATTATGTTGAATGAATCCAATTGCGTCGCAAATTCTTGCAGTAGTTCCGCCAGAATGCAGTGGGGTATGGTTACTCATAGAGAGGAAATCAATAAAACGAAAATACCACTATTAGTAAGTTAATAACATATCGAGGTCGAGGATATATCATTTATATTTTAAAATAAAATATATATAAAATCAGAGTTTGATGTTAATGTTGAGAGTAAAAATAAATGAAAGACCAAATACTTAGGTACCATATCGGGATAGTATCATGAGGTTTTTTTCTCATGATTTACTATGGGATCACTAACAGTAGAATTTTAAAGGTCCAGCATCTAACTGTCGCTCATATTAACAGCGATACTGGTTTTCTGCAAAATGATATTCTTGTTTTTATATCGAAGAAAACTGGGGACGATCATGAAGACATATATTCAACTAGAATAAAATCGTAGGTCAGATAGCCAAGCGACCCAGACTTCACTGTGAATGTTCTAGTGAATTGATTGTTCAAATCAGAAAACAAAAAGGGTTACGTAACAGTATAAAGACTAAACAGTCTGCTACTTGGCCTAGAATACGCTGGTGTATTGGATATATCTATGGATAAGCAGTACTACAAAAGATAGGGGTTTGCGCGGCTTAGTCTTACTCGCTCCACATCCCATCAAAGTGTTTACGCTTAAAAAACCAGAATATAAATAGTTATAAATAAAAATGTTTTTACTAGCAATTATTATATTTTTAAAAATTATTATTTAAAAAAAAACGTTGCCTACTTATTTTCATTTTATAAAGTAAATGTCTCAAATAAATACAAATGTCAATACAAGACTTTTGTAACGCCACTGATAGAGAGTAAATCATTACGAATTCGCATAAATTGTGCTGACCAAATATTAATTTTCTAAAACGTATCGTGAATTCGTCTGTTGTTACAGCTGGCTCACTGAAAAAGACCGCGTATTACCCATTAAAATGTAGCGAGAGCTATAAAAATGTTGTGAACCGATATTATTTTGATTTTCTTATTAGTAAACGACGTATTTGATTTACACCTTGTACAATTCGAATACCGTATTACATTTTTTAGTCACATTTTTTAATTTCTTGTCAGAGTAATTGTAGGCTATCGCTTAGTGTCGTAGGATATTGGTATAGACTCGAGAAAGGTTGCAACTGCCACACTTACCTCAATTTATACCTATGTCCAGCTGAAAGATTTACGTACTGTATATATATATATATATATATATATATATATATATATATATATATATATATATATATATATATATATATATATATATATAAATTTATTGTCCACTTAATTATTTCTTATTTACAAATATCTGCAAGGAGGCGACATGAATCTGAGTAAAAATAAATAATTTTTTGTTGACAATATAAAATATAACAGTTTTATTAGTAAAAAACTTTAACACTATTTTATTGTGATTATCTTCATCTTGTTGATAATTTCTGTTTTAGACTTGAAAGTTTCGTATGAGGATAACCTACTATTAACAAGGAAGCTAGTAAGAAAAAAAGAGTACTAGTTTAGAAACTTCCACCTTAGTCAGCATTTAAATCAATAGGTTAAGAGCTAATAAATTCCACTAGTTAATATCAATATGTGAAAAAAATTACCAGTTAAATTTTATTACATTAAATTTTGACAACATACGTTATAATGTTTATTAAAATTTGTTTAAACCAAATAAAATTAATATACTTAATATGATAAACAATGTATAATTGAAATAATTTATAAAATCGCCACATAGTGATGACTATATTGATGGCTATAATTAAATTCAAAAAACCATAAGAGAGAAGACAGTTATTTTTTTTAATATGATGTATATTTTATATTATTTAAACAAAGATTTTATAAGCTGACATATTTTTCTGAAAATACTCAATTTCTGTTATTAGGTTATTGAAAATTTTACTATTTCAACTAAGAGTTGAAATATAAGAGGACGAAGTCATATTTTAAATGTAGATTTTCTAGTGTTTAATTACGTTTTTAAACTTAAAAATGTCATTGAAAGCTTCGAGCACAAATTGTTGTCATTTCATAAATATAATTTCCTTCTTGGTGAATATTAATATTGATTTATGGATTATTCTTCAGTCTTATAATTTGTTTAATATTTCTTGCAATAATTTCATTTATATTTTATTTTCAACTGTGCTTTACTATTTATATTAATCAAAAATTTCCAATAACAAAATATTACTAACAAAATGCACAATTACTAACTTACTAACTACAGAGGTTTAACTTGAGGTTCTTAGATCATATTTGAAGTTACTTTTGCACTTTATATTAACCCTACTATGTCAGCGCCATTTGCTTATTAGTAAGTTTGTAGTTAATCTTATACTCCATGTATCATTTTTAGTCTATGCTTGTTTTATCGAAGCCTCTTCCACCAGGTTTTCTTTAGTCTTTCTCTTTTTTCACTCTTTTTGGTAACTTGAAACTTTCTGAGATTTTTTGTATTAGATGATCTCTTTTTATTCCGAGCATGGTGTAGGTGTTTAGTATATTTTCTGTTTATGTATGTGGCCATGGTCAATTAACAAATTTACAGTTAATGACATAGCTGTAGCCCCTATGTCATGTTCTCATTTGATTCGCGATTGTTGATTTGATTATACTTTATTAACACTTGTCTTATTATCTCATATATCCATTGGATGTTTAGTATTAGCCATCGGGACGCGCTGTGTTGGGTTGAGAACTTCACCCAGTCTGTCCTACTCAGTTTACAGCTTCTCTTCCCCACAGTCTCAGATCGGAAGACTAGTTGTTGTTACCTTGTAAATATCTCTAGCAATATTCACATACTCCTTTTCCTTCCAGATACTAAGATACTGCTTCTCCATTCCACTGGCATTTGTTCTACTTCTATAATTCTATAAAACAATCGAATATTTTTAAATTGTTTTTACTAGTATTATTTTCATGTAAATTATTTTGCCTTTGTCGATTTGTTAACTTTTCTGTGTTTTTTGCTTTTTGTCAAGAAAGCTAACTTTTATTTTAAAGGAGTTTTTACTATAACTTATTATCATTACACTGATTATTTACTTCAGCTACTTCTGCCTGAAATCGTTGACGGGTTGCAAATTCAAACCAGTGTCTCCAACTACGTCAGATTGATCCTCTCTTTTCCCGAATTAACAATCGCAGGAATCTGTATTTTGCTCCTCTAATTACAGAAACTAAAGTTTACCTATTGTAATGTTTATTAATTAATCAATTGTCTTTTTGTAGTCATTCTTTGACACTTGTCTCTATTGTGATTTCTGTAGATCGTGATATCCTCAATATTTTTCGGTATCGTCTGTTTATGAGTAGTATAGTATCATCAGCTCGTATAAGATATATTTAATAGTTGAATAACTTATTATTGAAATTTTAATATGAATTATTAATAATTTTTCAAAAAAATTAGGAGAATTTCTATTTATTTTGGAAAATCCAAATATTTACAAACATCAATAATAAAAAGGTTCTGAACCTGTTTCCTTGTGGCATGTCGTAAGTTAAATATTATGTTTATATGGGATTACGCCACAATTTATTGCAATGAAAAAACGAAAAAAAATTTAAAATAACTTTTTAGTTATAAAAACACCTCACTATTTTTTGAATAATCTTTTTTGGATACGATTTTCCGATTGGAAATCGAAACATTAAAGGACAAATTATAAAATGTAATTTTCATTGCAATCAATTGTAGCTTAATCCCATACAAACATAATATTTATCAATAATAAACAGTAAAAACCTACCTACGCAAACTAACAATATCCGCTGTGTTTTCTTTGTGTGGTAGCTCACTGTGATATGGGTTTCTGATTTTACTCTAATATGATATGGTTATACAGTACGACAAGCGACAAGTGGCTGGTCATCTGCGCATAAATAGAAAAGAAAGTTTCATGATAGAGATGGAATAGGCTTGTAGTCATGCTTGCATCAACAACGGCGTTCACGCATCAAAAATTTAGTTGTGAATATTATAAAAACAATGTAGATATATTAAATATTATTCTTTTAGATAATATTTACGGAAATATCGTGTTTGATTTTAAATTTAAACATACATAGATTACAAATGGAAGAGAAAGTTAAAACCTTACTTCAAACCGAAAAATTGTTATTCATCCCAGTTATATACTACTAAACTAACTAAATGTAATATTAAACAAATAAAGTTTAATAAGTGTTCAAAATGAATACAATCTACTTCTAAACTCTGCATCATATCTTTCTCTGTCTTAACAGGTTTGAAAAATACCTGCTTTTTAATGTAACCCCAAATACCAAAATCTAAAGGAGTCCAGTCAGGAGAGCGAGCTGGACAATGAAACGGACCCTGATTGGCAATTTATCTATCATCAAACATGTAAAGATACTGAGCCACGGGCCCAAAGTTATGAGGAGGTGTTCCATCTTGCTGATACCAAGCTGAAGCCGCTTCTCCATTTCTTAAACTATGTAACGCCGGTCGTATGACTGCTACTCATGTATACCCTTTATCAGCACGTCCTGCGTAAGCGTCTCCCTCAGGTCTTTTTTCGTCTTCTTCTCCTACTACTTCCAGGAATCCGCAGATCAGCAATTCTTCGTATTGCGATGACCTGCTCTCACCGACAAAGTGCTCCCTCACAATCTCTAGTGGAGGCATTTGAAGAGGCCATAAAATGCCCAAAACCTTAATTTCGTTTATGTCATTGACCACTAGTGGCTTATCTATTAATTTTTGTCTTAAATTGACCAAACTGACGGAGGTTTTTAAGCAATCTTCTTACAATATCGTCAGTGCAAAAACACAGCAAGTCCGGTCAACAACGCTTTACACTCATAAATCGTAAATAATAATAATATTTAAAAAATCATCATATGTTTCAAAACCTCGTGGAACTCGTAAATACGCATGCCCGAAAAAATAAATGGACCCTAAAAACATTTACCATTTTAATTTCATAGGAAATTAGCCGACAGGGTAGGCTTTGCACGTGCTAATGATGTCGAGTATTTCCAATAAACTTGACATATTGTTTCGCTAATCTTAAACATTCCAGTTAGTCATCGCATTTTTTTTTATCTCACATTGAAAGATGTAATAAAAATTTACGACTTTCCGTCTTCACTGCCGATAAGAATTATTGCTGTGTAAAAATGTAAAATATTTACATTGCACTAATTTGGCTTATAGCTTATAAATAAACCTTTTACGAACTGAAAAAAATCTAGAGGGCAAATAAATAAATAACAACTCAATGTATGATAGAAAAATAATAGAATTTTGGTTTTAAATTCAGCAAAATATATTTATACGAGACGAAAACCTCGAATTCCTTGGGAAAAATATTCCCATGAGATTTTTTGCATAATCACTTTTATTATAAAATACCGCAGAATAATGTTCAAGAGGTCGCTCATACAATAACTGGTCCTAATTTATTAAACAGTTTTGTATAAATCCATTTTGAGGTTTTGATAAGGGCCTCAAATAACTAAAAACAATGTTTTTAAATTAAATAAGCCCAAACTAAAGTATCAGAAACTGATAAAAACAAGGTTTGGTGAATTTTCGTTTTTTTTTTTTTAGTTTTAAATTGTTGACTTCAGAGAAAAATTAAAAATTACAATTAACCTTTTTTATTCAGAATGATCAAAAAAAAACGGTAAAATATTAAAAACGATCGTTCACAAAAAAAAAAAAAAAAATATTAAAGCTATTTCACTAACGCAAAAACTAGTTCATCTGTCTCGCAACGATAACGCACTGAAGAGAACTGCATGTTTTTAACAATGCCTGATACCATTGTTTCGTTCGTAGATCGACATCATTAAATGATTACGTTAGGTCCACGACATTATGAATTATCCCTAAATCCTACATTTGCCATTATTTACTATGAAATACAAACTGGTAAACAAAACTGTGAAAACAATATATACAAACAATTAACGTTCCAACTATCAAATCTTTGACAGCCATGGCCTACCCTTTACTAGTATTGAAATAAATAAGTATCGTTATGTTTTAACTTAGATAGAAAAAACTTCAGCGGAAAAATTAATAAAATAGAGGGTGTTCTATTTAAAGTAAGCAACTTATAAATGATTGTCCATTTAAAACACTCTCTGTGAAATATCAATGAGTTAGACATACGGAGTTAATGGGCAAGCTCTTGTTTTTTGTTGGTTCCAATTTCACTCACTAGCCTAGTTAATAAGGGAGATGTCGTTATTCAATGTGGACTAGGATTTTTTCAAAATTTAAAAACAAATCAAAATATCTCGAAAATAATTCATATTTGGTACATTGTGCACAAATTTTATCTAGAATTTCATGAAGAATTAAAAAAAAACATATTAGGTTCTATTTAAAATTACAAACTTGACGCCTAATTCAGGTATAACTAGAAGTGCCACATTCAGGACAACATTAAATTTTAACTCTAATATACAGCTTCGTAACTTCATATTTTTAACTGTATCCGCCATTACCTTTAATCAAAACTTGTCGCGCCACACCTTGTATATATGTTATAAACGTTGTACCAAGCAAGGTGACTTATAACAACGTTTCCGAGGGTATCAGGTTTCAGCTACCAAAGCCGATAAGGATTCCTGCATATGCCGTATCAGCAGAGTCAGCGAGACCCGATATTTTTACACGTTCCCTCCGAGTCAGCAGTCACCAATTATAAAAAAAAATTATCGTTCTTTATTATTAATCATTATTATAAAATTAAAAAGTTAAAAAGGTGTTTAGTAATATAAAAAGTGGCGCAGTCAGTGGGATCTGGAAACGTTGACGGAACAAGGAAGAACTTAACTGGCGACGGTGGATTCGAATTTTTTATTTAGAAAGAACCAGTGAACTCCAAAAAGCAGTGGCATCCTTACTTTGCAGAAATCTACGGAAGGAACATCTGGTTGAAGCCCCTGGCAGAACAGCTGTCGAGAACAAGGCGACTTGATGTTTTGTAACTCATGTAAATCTGACATTGAATCACCTCGCATATTTTTGTTTTGTACTTTCGGCAGAGTTTGGCGATTTCTTCGTTGACAGTTGTCACTTTGAGGTCACGTGAGGTCGTCTTGATTGGAACGTACCATGGAGCATTAGTTATTTGAGGGCTTTCAATTGGAATCTTTCAAGAATGTCAATACTGTATTTAGCTGCTATTCCACATAGCTGAAATGCATAGCTCCAAATGGATTTTAAAATAACTTAATATGTTAAAATTTTGTTGTCGATTGACAGTGTTGCTTAAAATATGAAGACATATTTTACTTAGAGGGAGACCTCACTTTCACCATTGAGATAAAACATCAAATTGAGACCAATAACGACAAACTCAGTTTTACGAAGTCATACAGACATCTTCAGGTCCACAAAGAGGAAGGAAATCATCCGGCCCTCTACTTCTCCTTGGTTATCTCTTGTTTGGATCGTTCCCAAAAAAATGGACTCTTCTGGAGAACAAAAATGGCGTATAATAGACTCCTCTTAGACCAGCTTGGAAAGTATCAATACTTCACAATCTAGATCTTGCCTCCGGGTTCCATTAGATCGAGATCAATCCCAAAGACATTCCTAAAACAGGCTTCTCCGTTGAAAACGGACACTATGAATTTACTCGTATTCCTTTTGGACTCAAAATGCACCATCCACATTGCAGCGAGTCATGAACTCTTCTAGGTATTTTGAACTAACGATGTCTTGTCTACATGGGCGACATTATACTATACTCCCCTGCCATTCATTAGCACCTTGCTCGTCTTACTGAAATCTTCAAACATCAATAAAATCATTCATAAACCGGGAAAAACCAAAAAAAATGCGGACGCCCTTTCTCGAATAAAAATCAAATCATTTCAAGTAATGTGCAAATTTCCCTAAGAAAATATCAATATTAGCTTCGAATGATACGGAATCTGATGAGGAGCTAAATAAAATCGATGAGGAAGCGATCACAATAGATATGTCTAACTTTGTAAAACTAAATCACTCATTGATTATTCAGAAATCGAAATATCTAATGATCAATTACTAGACAAATCGAATAAGAACATCATTCCCAGAAGAGATACATCACAAATTCTTAGACGACGTCTTCGAGGAAAACAATATAGATTTTAACTTGTCAAAGATTAACATATTTGCTACTTTTTGCACTTCCTTTTGATCCCGAAACGGTAGTACAACATCTATTCTATATCGTTTATGCTGAACAAAATGAATTTGATATATCGCAAATATAAAACGTCGAAAACCAACTCGAATTACCAATTCTAGAAATATTTTCGTTTATCCTTGCCGATAAAAAAACAAATCTGAGAATCTGTCAAGATGTCATTAAAACTCCGGAACAAGATTTACTACTATTAATACTATTTTTGTACAGAACATTTCTGTAGAAAAAACTTAACTAACCAGTTAGTCATCACCGAAACACCTAAATCACCCTTCGATATAATTAACATAGATCTCTTCAAATACCCTACCAGAAATTACGCTCTACTTATCAGAGACGGGGTCACTAAGTTCTTACAGACGTATCCTCTTCAAGATAAAACAGTTAAATCGGTCGATAATAATCTTATTGTCTTTTTCCAACACTATGGCACTCCATTATGCATTCACTGTGACTATGAACGTGAATTCGACAATACTTTGATGAACGATCTTTGTGAATTATACGACGTAAAATTAACCTTCTCAAGTGTGAGTTATCCACAATCTAACGGTTCTATCGAAAGTTTTCACGCAAACCTAAGTGAAATAAGAGCTAATCAAGCTGGAAATCCCGATGAACATCCGCTAAATGTTCTGCCTTATCCAGTTATTTGTTATAATAATACAAAAAACAAAACCCACGGATTTACACCGTACGAACTCATTTTTGGACATACTTCTTTTAGACTACCCGCAATACTTTACAATGAGAAAAACCTTATATCAAAGTCCGTTAGGGACTGAAATAATCGTATGCAATACTTATATAAAATGGCACGAAATACAAAAAGAAAAGGCTAAAGAAAATTTCGATGAGCACGTGCCATCAAACCCTTCAGAATATAAGATAGGCCATAGGGTTTACGTCAACAAATCGCAGATTAGAGTCAAAGTTCAAAATGAGTTTAATGGCTCTTTCGTAATCCAAGAAATCCACGTAAAATATAATACTTTATTAAATACCCAAACCAATAGAACAATGAAAGTGAATTTTGATAGATTAAAACTCTATCATAAGTAATTTTCTTTCAGATTCCTCGGACTGATTTCAGTATACGTTAACCAGAATCAACAACACTATTGGAATCTTTTTTCAATAAGAAACCGATCCCAAAATTTCAAACTACAAATGAACCCTCTTTGTATATAGACACTTAACCAATCAGAGACGTTATCGACAAAAATGACAGAATCTTGGAAAATTTATTGGATAACATTGAAAAAGATGAACCTCGAATGCTGGCATTCAAATCTGAAGTTCAAACTCACATAAGTCTGCTCAAACAAATCTCTAGTTCTGTTAACCTTAAATATACAGAAATAATGGCTGATATAGTCCATTCGCTTAGTTCGAGCATTTTTGACAGATTCATGACTGGAAACCTACAACACAAAAGTTCTTATCTCACAGTTTTAACAGCTTAAATGAACTTTTGTTATAGACTCTTTCATTGAAAAAAGAAGAATTATTACAAACAGTGGAAGTGTATACTAAACCCATAAAATTTTGGGTAAATCACGCTGTTTATTTTATTAAATTTAGTTCTATTGTTGTTCTGCAGGATATGAATACCTAGCATAACTGAATGAAATATAATAAAACCAAAGTTTATGTTGATTCCATCCTAGTAAAACGTCAACAACGGTTAAGTATTCTGTAAGCACAGAATGTAAGACCTTTGCTGTTTGAGTGGAGACTATTATATGTTACCATTTTTGTCGTTAAGAACTTGCAAGGCTACCATCCGGAAATTACTAATAGGTTTCAACAATGGTATTAAAGTAATTCGAGAAATAATGGATATCCCTTACAAATTGAAATTCTATCAATCTCCAATCGATACACTGAACTACTAATTGAAAACTATTCGTTTATCGAAGATTCGTTAAATGATACAGTAAATGCCATAACATTTGCTCGATTAAAAATATTACACAGCTCAATCATCACCCCGTTTGATTTAAGTGAATCGCTTAGGCATATATCACAATCATTACAGAAAAATAATCTTCCATTATCAATCTATACTTCGAATCTGGCTCAATTTCTCGATATTATCAAATTATAAGCTTATCAGCTAGACAAAGGAACTGTGTTTGTCTTAAATATTCCTGTAACTGATCCAGAACAATATACTTTATATAGTTTCTATCCACTACCAATGCTGGATAATCGAACAGGTCTTCATTCAATATTAACAACAACACATAAATACATTGCGCGAAACGATGATTCATTGTTGTACCTTACAATAAATAGTCTTGAGTCATGCAACACCTTGCAAGTCTCTAACCAAGATCTGTTACAACACACTTCCCTACCCGATCGTGGGCGATGCCGTATGCGAAACTTAACTCCTGAAGCGACAAGAACGCTTTCCGAGAACGTGCCAGAATTCCGTAGTATTTGTCAAGCCTACAACGTCCAGAAGATCAATATGAACCTTTAGCTCATAACAATTTCTGACTCACTGCCTATTATCATCAAATGCGAGTCCAGAGACGTCAATTCAGAGATCATCCACACCAACCATGTGCTCAAACTACAACCCACGTGCGATGCCTTTATTGGTAGTACAAGAGGACATTTACAGAAATTGATCGACGTCCATGACAATGTTACTTACAGAAGTCCAGATAACATTCAATTGCAGCAATCACTTCCCAGATAAGATCCCCGACTTAAAACCACTGAAGCTTAGCAAGATCAATACTGAAGACCTCGAGATAGTATTCTGAAGAACTCTACATACTAATTATTTATACACAGACGGTTTGACGAATTGTGCTCCTTTTGCCGTTTATTTATGTTTTGGACATATATATATATATATATATATATATATATATATATATATATATATATATATATATATATATATATATATATATATATATATATATATATAAATTAATCACTCAGAAGAGTGGTGGGTTTTTTCGGTCAAAAGGTTGAGAAAAAAGACAAAGTTGATGGCTACTTCATCTATTTATTGAAGACGTTTCGCTTTCTTAATCAGAAAGCATCATCAGTTCATCTAAAAAGAACAATATGAAAAAACCACACAAGCATGGAAAAGTTGTTACATGTGTTACCTTAAAAAGATATGTAGCAGTCAGTGATAACAAAGTTGTAAAGACACTTAAGTAAATGGACATTATACGATTATGATGTATAAACAATAAATTGAACTAGATAAGTTAACAATTTGTTCAAACTAAGCACAGCAAAAAGAACATGTGGTTATGTTCTTTTTGCAACCACTCCTGGCTCGCTGGTAATTTCATTATACATTAAATTATTCAATTTCAATACTAATTAATACAATAATGCTACCTAAAGTAAAAATTAAATCATAACTATTGCTATATTGTTGGAAGTGCTTCTTTGATTTTCTTAGTTCTTCATTCTCTTTTTTAATGTTTTTTTTTAACTTATACATTTATATAAAAAAAACATAACCACATGTTCTTTTTGCTGTGCTTAGTTTGAACAAATTGTTAACTTATCTAGTTCAATTTATTGTTTATACATCATAATCGTATAATGTCCATTTACTTAAGTGTCTTTACAACTTTGTTATCACTGACTGCTACATATCTTTTTAAGGTAACACATGTACCAACTTTTCCATGCTTGTGTGGTTTTTTCATATTGTTCTTTTTAGATGAACTGATGATGCTTTCTGATTAAGAAAGCGAAACGTCTTCAATAAATAGATGAAGCAGCCATCAACTTTGTCTTTTTTCTCAACCTTTTGACCGAAAAAACCCACCACTCTTCTGAGTGATCCTTAATTTATATTGGATTGACGGTCGTACTCCTTTTCTCCATATATATATATATATATATATATATATATATATATATATATATATATATATATATATATATATCTATGGTTCAAATATTCAAGGTTAGTGAGATAATAGCGGTGTATTATTTTTCCTTTGAACGAAATGCCGCGCGCTCTGTGGAATAGTGGTATAACTCATAACCCCACCCGTCATCGTGCTTGACCCGTGCGCTGTCGGTAGTTCTACGATTGTCGCTGTCGTGAACAGTGAGGTTCTTCTAATCGTATTGTATTGTTTTTACCTGATTCACGATAACTGCATCAGATTAACGACTAAAAAGTGTGTTTTTTTTGCTTTTTTGTTTTTTTGTATACAGAAACAATGAATAGTGTAAATAATATTTGTGAAAATAATACAGTCAGTGACGGAAATAATGTACGAAAAGGCAAGAAACGCGTACGGCACAATGGCGATCATAAGCGAGTTAAACGTAAAACACAGAGGAATGCTGGGAAGGAGTATCTGACAAGCAAAGGCAAGGTTATACCCGCAATGACTTTTAAGAATACAACTTGTGGATGTGTAAAACGCTGCAATAATTTTGTTAGTGAATTAGACAGAAAGGGCCTGTTCTCTCGTTTTTGGAGTTTGGGGGATTTTTCTCGTCAAAATGCTTATATTTCGGGACTTGTCCAGCGAGTTCCAGTACAACAACGCCGCCCGAATGAGCATACCGAGGCATCAAAGGGACCAAAATCTGTAACATACAAGTACGTTGTAAATGTTAAATCAGAGAGTGTCGTAGTTTTTAAGAAGTACTTTTTGGATACTTTTAATATCTCAAACGGAAGACTTCAAAGGCTCTTAAAAAAAGAGGAACTGGGTAAGCCTCCGGGCGAAGATCTCCGTGGAAAAAACCTGTGTGCTAACAAAACATCAGATGACGCTCTAAATGTTATTAGGGGACATATTGAACTATTTCCTCGATATGATAGTCATTACACTAGGGCTCATAACCCAAACAGAAAATACTTAAGCCCTGAGCTCAACATTAGGAAACTCTACAATCTATATCTACGGTACTGCGAAGAAAAAGGTATGCCCCCAGAAAAAGTGGTTAAAGAGCACATCTACAGAGACGTGTTCAACAAAGAATTTAATTTGTCTTTCCACGCACCTAGGAAGGACACGTGTGCACGTTGTGATAAGTACAAACTTTTAGTTGTAGTTTTACCTAATGGACCAGAAAAAAATTCTCTGGAAACGAAACACCAGCTGCATTTGCCAAAAGCTGAAAAAGCAAGAATGTCTTTGCAAGAAGACACAGAACTGTCAAAACATTCAGAAGATACTGTGGTTTTCACATTCGATCTCGAGACAGCCCTGGTTTCCCAAGCTCTCTACCTCGGTCGTTTATTATAAACGTAACATGTACGTGTATAACTTTGGGATTCACCACACTGCAACAGGCCAAGCGTTCATGTACACATGGGATGAAACTATTGCGTCCCGCGGATCTTAAGAAATTGGTTCGTGCCTCATGAAACACATCGAACTTCACTGTGCCGACACGAAACACATTGCATACAGTGACGCATGCACGGGCCAGAATCGAAATATAAAGTTGTCACTGATTTGGAATGCTATAGTTGAAAACATTAACCACAGTGTCACTAAAGTAGATCACAAATTTATGGTGTCTGGCCATTCGTTCCTGCCCAACGATAGGGACTTTGCGCTCATTGAAAGGACAGCAAAACCAACTTTAATATACACGACACAAGATTGGATACAAATAATACGTAATGCAAGAAAAAACAAGTTTTATGTATAAGAAATACAACGAGATGATTTTTGGTCAACTCAAACGTTGGAAAAGTTTGTCACAAAACGAAAGGTGAACGCCGATAAAATGCCTTTTAGATGGTTACAAGTTCAGTAGCTACAGTTTGGCAATTCTCCCAAAGTAATTTTGCACAAGGAAACCTTGAGTGATATTGAGCAATTTAAAAGTTTGGATTTGAAGAAATCAGCCAAAGGAAGACCCCGCACCTCTTTGTCAATGGACCGACTGTATTATTCTCCCAGGCCAGTTACTGCAGCAAAGAAGAAGGATATGATAGAACTTCTTCAGTGGATTCCACCTGTTCAGCACCAGTTTTTCATTGACTTAGTAACGGTTGATGATGCTGTTGATGTGGGACCTTTGTCTGACTATGAAGAAGATGAAGATTAATATTGTTTGTTAATACGAATTTTCTTAAAATACCTATTTAACGTTTGTTTAGTAGCAATATTCATTTCTGTTTCTGTTGGTAATTTTCCTTAAAACTTCTTTGTTCAAATTATAAAATAAACTTTTACAAAAATTGTCGTATTTTTAAACTGAAAGGTAAACTGAAAGAAAATTGCATACACTTTTAATAGAATCAATAATACAAACAAAAAACGTACAGTGTCATACAAGCTCTTAAGTGGAAAAGTGGTATAACTCATTGAGTTATACCACTTTTCTGCTAAACTCGCCACAAATGTTTGTTGGTGAAATGGTATTCTGGAAGTAACATTGTCATCTAATTACATGGGAACAACGAACTTCAATCATTGTAATTCGGCATCACATATACATTTTAACAAATTCTTGTCAAGAATCCGTCACAACTGGCTCCGTAAGTATTACTGAGATTTTTTAGTTCGTTAACATGCAAAATCTGTATTTACCAAAAGTTAAGTTATATGCGGTTATACCACTTTTCCTCTGAGCGGCTCATATATATATATATATATATATATATATATATATATATATATATATATATATATATATATATATTTATATATATATATATATATATATATATATATATATATATATATATATATATATATTATTGTGATATTTAAAGTCTTGGTGCGCCAAGCAATAATTAGCTAATTAATTTTTTTTTGATTAATTAAAATTATTTAAATGATATGATTATGACTCTATCACAATTTTTAATTCTTTTATCTCAGGGTTAAATTCGTGCTTCAATATCTATGCTATTACATGTGAAAGGTAAGGTCCAGAGAATACCGGAATAATAAAAAACACATATGATCTAACACTATATATTGAAATAAAAATAATGAAATAATTCACACTCAAAAGTTTTCAATAAACAAATCTCATATAAGGATTCTCAAAATTTTGTTCTCCGTACGTGAACAATCAAAATTTATGGTACAAACAATATTAATTGAAAACTCAAAATCCCAAACTATTCTAACTCTCCTAATCAAAATATTTATATCCTTTCTAAATTACGTGTAAAAATCGTGTTATCAATAAAAGAAAAAAAACTGCAGAAAACAAAAATATCTCTCTCTGATGATGAGTGGTCCAAATCCTTGTTCCTTGTAGACTGTATTATCTCCTCTCAACCGCTCCCTATGTAATCAGCAATCTTACAACAGATTGTTGCAAGTATATCGTCCTTAATGATATCCTTCAAAAGCAACAATCATTCAAATTATGATAGCCTTTCTCCTCTCGATAAACTGAATCTCTCGTTGGCCCGAGTGAAAAATGACTCTTGGAATATCTTCTCTTTACGATAAACTGAATCTCTCGTTGGCCTGAACAGTGACTCTTGGAATATAAGTAGGAAAATATGACTTACAATATTTTGCTGCTTCAGCTTCTGTCAGATACACTAACTCCACAAAAACTCACTAACATTCAACACTACTGCTTGCTACTTCTTTGGAACCACCAGAGAACAATCACTGTTCCTCTTCCAGATTTGGAAAACCAACTGACTATATCTTTTCTCTCTCCTCAATCTCGCTAAACTTTTTCCTACATACTTATCTCACCTTTTTCAATCTCCGCCAATCAAAACTCGTCACAATTCCCCCATTTTTTCATTTCGATAACAAACAAATTTTTACCTATAATTATAAATTTCCTAAAACTTATTTACAAATAATATTTTTCTATAATTCTTAAAAACTAACAAAAACCTCTTTCTATAATCCCTTCTATTGTCTTTAATCACTGCATTAATGTATTTCAATTGTCTTTGGGATTTCACTTAAAATTATGCGGGTCACTCAAGTATAACAAAGAAATAATTTATGCAAAGCTTACATTTTGTTTAGTACAGGTAATCCAAGAATTTAATAACTTTCCTTCTCCGAAATGTTTGTTGGATATTATCCTACTTATCTGAATTATTTTAATGTTTTTTGAACTTTGAAATATTTTAAACAAACCAATATTTTTCTCGATTTTACATATCATAACAAATCCCCGCCATTTGATCTGCCGAAAACTCTTTGTTAAATTTTAAAAATGACAAAAGTTTTCTAGGATCAAATTATTTCACTATGTTATTAAAATCTACTTATGATACTGACAAATGTCGTGAATGTTAAAATACCCCGTATATTGCCTGTCTTTATACGGGATTGGATATATTTTCGTTTTAAATTTTTCCAAGTATTTTCCCTTAAAAGAAAGTTCATAATTTTTAACCACTTGATTTACTTTATTAACAAAATCTCCATGGTTTCCTAAAATCTTCTCTATTTCCTTCTCCATGTTTTTTCCACAATTTATTTTTCTTTCATCCACCTTTTGTTCACATGTGTTCACTGTCCATAATACTTCTTCACAAAATTCTGGATTCTCGTCCATCAATGCCATTTTTTCTTCTGTTTTCTTTTTATCCTCTAATTCCCTTTGGTATTCCGAGCACCATGTTTCTATTCCTTTCATTTCTCTGATGATACCTTCTTTTTCTTCCTGCTTCCATTCTGTTTTATCGTCGGTTGCCAACAATTCTTCTGTACCTTCTATTTCCTGTTTTTCTCTGGTCTCCATCTTATTTTCCTGCTTTCTTTTCGAACTCTTCTTCTTTTTCTTCCTTCTCTTTTTCTTTTCTGTTAGATCTTGTTCTTGTACTTTCGGTTTATCCTCTACAGTCATATCGATTTCTTTGCGTTTTTCCTGTGCATTGATCCTTCCAGAATTTGTTTTCCTATCTGTTTGCTTTTCTTCTCCTGTGTTGTCTGGTTCTGCTCTGATTTCCAGTTTATTTTCCGAAAAATTTATGGTGATATCTTTTTTCCTCAATTCATCAATTCCCGCTATCATATCATGATTTAAATCTTCAATCACCACACATTTCATAATATGGAATTTGTTTCCCACTCTTATCTGTACTCCCAAGCCTTCGTTTACTGTCGTCAAATTTTTATTGTTTGCACCCACTAAATCAACCCTAGGAATCTTATACACAAATCTGTCCAAATTTAATTCTTTTACTAGTTTTTTATTGATTAGCGATATCTCCGATCCAGAATCAATCACAATTTTAATCGCTTTATGTTTTATAAATGCATCTAAAAATATTAGATTAGAATTAGAAATTTGTCTGTCGTTTCCTATTGCTACATGATTCATCTCCCTTCTATTTTGTTGTTGGAAGCTCTGGTTATTTCTATCGTCCCTTTGTTCGTTAGTATTCCTATTCGGAGGATTTTGTGCATCTCTATTCCTGTTGTGATTTTCATATGTTCTCTGTTGTGTGTCATTCCTGTTATCGTAATTTTGTTGTCTATTGTAATTATTGTAATTTCTCGGCCTATATTCGTTTGTTGATCTGGGATGTCGGTTTCTCTGGTCATAATTTGATGAATACCTTCTTTCCGGTCCATTATATTGGTCATGTTGTCTTCTATTTCTCATTTCTTTTCTTTTCGCTTCTTTTAATTGAAGGAATTGGCACAAACTATCAATATCTTGATAGTTTCTCAAAATCACGTGATCTTCCAACGTTTCCTCAAAATGTCTGCTGATCATTTCTACCAGCTGTTCGGTAGAATATTTGTATTCTAGATATTTTGAATTGTTATATATCTGCAAAGCATATCTTTCTTCAGATATTCCCATTTTTTCGTGATATTTTCCATTCTGTAGCTCTTGGTTGATTTCTCTCTGTTTATTTTTCCCCCAGAAATAGTTGAGAAATTTATTTTCAAAATCTGTCCAATTTTCAAACTCATCTTCCTTGCTTTCATACCATAACGCTGCTCCTTCTTTCAAATGGTTTCTAATTGTTTCTTTGCAATCGTCAAAATATCTAATATGTTGTAATTTGGTTTTCAAATTTTTAACAAACGGTACTGGGTGTGTTTTCCGAATATCCCCGCCAAATTGTATTTTCGCCTCGCTTGTTCCATGGATGACCATTTCCCTTCTTTCCCCTGAATTTTGTTCCTTTTTGATTTCCTCCATTTTTCTTTCTATTTCTCGCATGTCTTCTTGTAAAACGTTTTCAAATTTTGTTTCTAATTTTTCTAATTCCTTTTTCTGGACAGTCTTAATATCCTTCATTTTAGTTTCTATTTCTTCTCTCTGCATCTCTAGTTCCTTTCTCTGGCAATTTTGTATCTCCTTCATTGTATTTTGGATATCTTTAATCTCTGTCTCTTGTTTTGCATTCTTTAGGGTTATTTCTTCTACCTGTTGTATCAGTTCTTTCTTTATCCCCTCAACACATCCTTTAATTTCCTGTTCATAGTTTTCCAGACGCTGCTCTATATTTCTGTTATTTAGTTCTATTGCTTGCCTTGTTTCCCGTTGGTTTTCTTCCATTGTTTGTTTTGTTTCTGCCATTGTTTGTTTTGTTTCTTGTTGATTTCTATCCATTTTTAGTGATGTTTCATTCATTGTTTGTTTTGTTTCCCTTTGATTCTCTTGTATTTGTTGTGTCTGTAATTGCATTAGTTGTAATATTTTCTCTATTCCTGATAATTCTTTTTTCTCCTCAACTATTGTAACATTTCCTTCATTATCCGATCCTTCTTCAACAATTGTTTCCTCTTCTCTGTTATCCTCCTTCCTTTCTTGCATTTTGCTTTGACTCCTTGTGGTCGACATGTTGTTTCTTTTCGTTACTGTTTTTGTCCCCGCCAAATGTGAAATTTTACAACACTCTATATGTTTCAGAACACGACAATATTTCTCCCCAAATGTATTAAATTTTCACGACAAATATCAAATATGCAATCAGTAAAATTCAAATAATTCAAAATAAATATCAAATGTACGATTGGTAAAGAAAATAAAATCAAATAATTCAATAGCAGTAAATATCCACTAACTACGATCAATCAATAAATCAAATTTATATTCCCTGGAAAAATTGTCAAAATACTTTCAAATTCAAATTCCCTCAATGTTATATGTTTCTATCTCTGGATCACCTGTACTTATTCCAGATCTCTTTCCCTTCCTTCAAATGTAAAGCTGCGATATTTTCAAGCCCCACGTTTTGGAAGCCAGTTATTGTGATATTTAAAGTCTTGGTGCGCCAAGCAATAATTAGCTAATTAATTTTTTTTTGATTAATTAAAATTATTTAAATGATATGATTATGACTCTATCACAATTTTTAATTCTTTTATCTCAGGGTTAAATTCGTGCTTCAATATCTATGCTATTACATGTGAAAGGTAAGGTCCAGAGAATACCGGAATAATAAAAAACACATATGATCTAACACTATATATTGAAATAAAAATAATGAAATAATTCACACTCAAAAGTTTTCAATAAACAAATCTCATATAAGGATTCTCAAAATTTTGTTCTCCGTACGTGAACAATCAAAATTTATGGTACAAACAATATTAATTGAAAACTCAAAATCCCAAACTATTCTAACTCTCCTAATCAAAATATTTATATCCTTTCTAAATTACGTGTAAAAATCGTGTTATCAATAAAAGAAAAAAAACTGCAGAAAACAAAAATATCTCTCTCTGATGATGAGTGGTCCAAATCCTTGTTCCTTGTAGACTGTATTATCTCCTCTCAACCGCTCCCTATGTAATCAGCAATCTTACAACAGATTGTTGCAAGTATATCGTCCTTAATGATATCCTTCAAAAGCAACAATCATTCAAATTATGATAGCCTTTCTCCTCTCGATAAACTGAATCTCTCGTTGGCCCGAGTGAAAAATGACTCTTGGAATATCTTCTCTTTACGATAAACTGAATCTCTCGTTGGCCTGAACAGTGACTCTTGGAATATAAGTAGGAAAATATGACTTACAATATTTTGCTGCTTCAGCTTCTGTCAGATACACTAACTCCACAAAAACTCACTAACATTCAACACTACTGCTTGCTACTTCTTTGGAACCACCAGAGAACAATCACTGTTCCTCTTCCAGATTTGGAAAACCAACTGACTATATCTTTTCTCTCTCCTCAATCTCGCTAAACTTTTTCCTACATACTTATCTCACCTTTTTCAATCTCCGCCAATCAAAACTCGTCACAATTCCCCCATTTTTTCATTTCGATAACAAACAAATTTTTACCTATAATTATAAATTTCCTAAAACTTATTTACAAATAATATTTTTCTATAATTCTTAAAAACTAACAAAAACCTCTTTCTATAATCCCTTCTATTGTCTTTAATCACTGCATTAATGTATTTCAATTGTCTTTGGGATTTCACTTAAAATTATGCGGGTCACTCAAGTATAACAAAGAAATAATTTATGCAAAGCTTACATTTTGTTTAGTACAGGTAATCCAAGAATTTAATAACTTTCCTTCTCCGAAATGTTTGTTGGATATTATCCTACTTATCTGAATTATTTTAATGTTTTTTGAACTTTGAAATATTTTAAACAAACCAATATTTTTCTCGATTTTACATATCATAACAATATATATATATATATATATATATATATATATATATATATATATATATATATATATATATATAAATGCTTCGATATTCTTTTGACACAAAGGTATCCTCAATTGAAACGACTTTATCAAATTTACGAAATTTATCACAGTTATTGTGAGGAAATACCTCATAATACTATCCAGACATGGTAATCATTTGGTTTTACATTTAGTTTACTCTTAATAAACACCAAACTTTGATTTTATATGTTATTTAAAAAACATAAATAAATGATGTATCCTCGATATGTTAGTGACTTACTAATAGTGGTATTTTCCTTTTATCAATTCCTCTTTTAATATGTTTAACCAGATTCTACTGCAATCTGCCGAGGAATTTGTGACAATAACAGAAGTTTACTGTGATCATGATATGTGGTTGTCTTTTTAAAGACGAATCACATGCTACGATTTTTCTGACGGATATTTTTGAGTTGATTTTATGTAATCGAATGTCTTACAATAAAGTCGTCCCAGGAACGCAACTCAGCAAAATTGGCAATATCATTTTAAAGTCGTCTACTGTAAAATGTATAATGTCTGAATTGTCAATATGAATGAGTCAGATAAAATTAAATTATTAAAAGAATATTTCACCAAGTAACAAAAAACAAAATTTGTTTTTATTTTGAGTACGATTTCCGAAGTGTAAACGTCAATAAACTTATTTTAAACTCCAATTTTATTCCCATTAAAATAGTAATTGCTTTAAGATGCCACAAGATAACAGCTTTAGAACAATATGGTACTTCTGTTAATTCTCGAAGTTCATATTGTGATAATCACCGGATTTAGATGAGGATTTCCACCTCAAATCCGAATCTATTTCCATTGCAAGCAGCAACAATAATTAAACCTTTGTACTTTGGAAACTGGCTTCCTCAGATCGCTACAACTGTCATCACTCCAATTGTACTCCTTTACGCAATCTTAATGCACGTACGTCTCATCTGTGAAAACGTTCGGTTTTTTCTAATAAATTGTTTCATTTTTCGGAGATAATCCAATCTTAACTTACGTATCTCATGCTTTTTCATTCTTCTTTTAGTACCCTGTCCGATTATCGAACGTTGGCGATCGTATTGGTAATAATATCTTTGTTTATGGCAACTTGAAACAGATTAGCGGATATCTCTTGATACCACTCTTGGAGATTTCGGAGCCAGGATTTTCTTCTTCGGCCTGGGCCCCATCTTTCGTCGATCTGGCCCTGTATATGTCGATATACCAGGTGTAGAAGGTTATACCTTAGCCTTTTCATTAAGATTTGTCTATTATTTTTGTTTTTTTTTTTTCAGCGAAATCCTATATTATGAATCTCTTTTTGGAGAATTTCACTGCTTCCAGTGTAACCCATTTCTTCTACAAACTTTGTATAAAATCGTTTAACTGCCAGAATCATTTCTTGTTCAAGATGGAAATTGATAATAGACTGGAACTAGACTAATTTTTAGTTTGTAACTATGTTTTTTTTTTTTTAACGGAGAAGGAAAGATATTATTGGTTGAGCTACCATTTTCTACTTCTCGACCTTCGCTTACGCCTGCAAATAATATGAAATTTTTGTATTGACTGAAATTGGAAAATAATTTTTAATTAAAATAAAAGTAGAATTTATTGCTTCTAAGTGGAAAAAATAATAATAAATAAATAAATGTAAATAAATGTTTAATTATATTTTGTAATGATGCATTATGTTTAATTTATTATTAAATTAATTACTCGTTAAATGAGCCACACGCTCTTGTACTTTTTTCAGATCAACTAAAAGTACTTGAATTAGCTTTTTCTGTAGTGAACTTGAACACATTAAAAATATTTCTTGAGCTTGGGATCCGAAATATTTATTTTTCACTGAAGTTTCCATTTTAATTCCAAATTCTAAAATGTATCCGTTTCACTTTAAAGAAATATTTAAACACTGTCGTGAATTTAACGTAAGGAGCTGGATATCTTCCGTTTGACGGTCATAGAAGAAATGAATTATTTGTAATCATATAAGATTTGGTCAACGCTCAACAAACCGTTTCTCGCTTGTCGTACTGTATCGGCGGTGAAAATAGTAACACATATAATAACGACTTCTACTTTTTTCTATCTCATCATTTAATAACTTTTAGTATTACTGTATAGTAAAGTATAGTTACTCTATTTTTGTTTTCATATACTATTTATTATTGGTTCGCCGGCTTTGAACTCTGTTTTGTCTGTTTAAAAAAGCATGTACACATTCTGTTAAAAAAAAAACAAATCGAGGAACAGTTAAGAATGGCGGAAATTCATAAAACGAGACAAAGCCCAAATGGGATAGCTAGTGATTATGATCGTACTTTTCGTTGAAATGTTTTATATGTGTGATCTGTGATTTCTTTAATTTAAGAAAAAAATAATAAATAAATAAACAAAACTAAATGTATAAATCTAATATTTTATACTCTTGGTTGAAGGTATATCACTTAAAAAACGATGGAGATGATGGAGGTCGTGACTAAATGATTATCGCCAAAATATTGTTTTAATTTTTTTGTAAATATTATATATATATATATATATATATATATATATATATATATATATATATATGTATATATATATATATATATTATATATATATATATATATATTATTATATATATATATATATATATATATATATATATATATATATATATATGTATATATATATATATATATATACATATATATATATATATATATATATATATATATATAATATATATATATATATATATATATATATATATATATATATATATATATATATATATATATAATATCGTTGTATTTGCCTAGATATGTTATAAAAGTTTGTATAAATTTGTAATTATTTTGTTAGTATATGTTTTTACAATCTACCGTGCATTTTTTCAATTATCTTTTTTTTATAGAAAAAATATTATCCGAGCAATTAATACATTTTATTTGCAGTTTTTTTAACGTATTGTAAAGTAAATTAGTTAGAAATATTCTGCATACCTTTTAAAGGATGTTTTGAAAGTGTTAGAAATTATTAGTGGCTCTGTAAAGGAAAAACGCAGGGTATGATTAATGAAACTCTTCTAATTGATTAGCAGTATTTATTATGATAAAAATTGAATTATTGTATTGTAAATATGTTGTTGAAAACTTCTTTAATGTCAAAGGTATATTAATAATGTTTTTTTTTTAACTTAAATTATAGTTTTCAGCTTCAGAAACGTATTTTTTGTTTATTATTCTCTCTTGTGGTAAACTCGATTACCCTTGCCTTATATTGAAAAGCATTGCGTGAATATTCATTACTTTAAAAATCTTTAAAAGTTTAAATCGGTTGGGACAAATAATACAGTTTTTTTGTATTAAGGCTGCAGTCTAGGATTTCAAGTTATACGGTGCATCTAGCGTTTGCCTACGTCGCTTACAACGTGTATCTCTCGCTGGCAACTTCACGTGGTCACTACAGAACATTAAGCAAGAGCCCAGAACGTTAGCGTCGGTATTAGTGTTACAACCACATGAAATTTAAATTATCAGTTGAAGGCATCGGAATTAAAACATACTTTGTCTGTGGTGTAGAAGGTTGGATTCATCAGATGTTATTGGGGTTGCAACATAATGGATCGATACTCTCATAGCACTCGAAGTCTCAGATGACATTGGAGCTGCAACACATTGTGGTATACTAAGTTGAATTTCTCTCTCGGGGTCAACTAATAAACTTTTAGTCGAATATCGGGCTGGTCACGTGGAAAAATTTCCAAAATATCACCCATTGAGTCAATATTTTCATATACTAGTAGTGATAAATTATGCCTACTTTCTTTCGGATTTGTTGTTGTTTTGCATTATCTTTCTTTTGCATTTCTCCTTGTATATTGTCTTGCAT
Organism: Diabrotica undecimpunctata; assembly: GCF_040954645.1. NCBI lineage: Eukaryota > Metazoa > Arthropoda > Insecta > Coleoptera > Chrysomelidae > Diabrotica > Diabrotica undecimpunctata. The sequence goes on along the minus strand of NC_092807.1, from coordinate 66,976,893 downwards.
ACTCTCATGTATATCCTCAAATGAGTGTTTCTGTATTACCTTATGTATTTCGTCTTGCGGGGCATCTTGCCCATTGTTTTGTATGTCATGTTCAATGTTGTCTTGCATAGGTGATCTGCTGACGCGCTAATTTTTTTAGCCTTCCTAGTTAAATAGGCAGGAAAGTTAAAAACTAGATTGAAATTAAATATCTGCCCCGAAAGGTAAAAAAAATGCATGATCTGTTTTTAACTAGCTGTTCGGTAATAAATTTCATTCTAAATGAAATGTCTATGTCTATGAACCGTATATGATGTCTTATCACTGATGTCACTGTCTGATAAAAATGACATTAGTGTTTCCTATTCCGAACTTATATCTACTTTTGCTGATCCAGTTCTGCAATCTTTTTTATTTTTGTTGTATTGGTCTAGAAGAACTTTTCCAACGTTTTTTGCACCCTGAAACTAATATGTTTGTGATACTTGATACTATAGATAGTGAAACTAAAGTAGTTTCAGTAGCACTTATTAGAAGTGAAATAAAACAATACTTTTGTTCACCACAGGGAAGATTTCTTTGGCAAAATGCCCATATATAACATAATTCATTTATGTGTTCATTATTATTATTTAGTTAATAAAAATATACTATTTTTAAAAACTTACCTGACACATCAATCATTTCATTTATTTTTTCTCAACAATTGTGTTTTCCATATTTTTTTTTATAATTCTTATCACTGGCATCATCGACCTGTTGGTTTTGACGAATTCAATGAACAATTCGTCTTTTTCTCTGGCGCATCCAGCAGTTGCACGTTGCTTTTGGACCGCATCCCTTATTTATTATATGTATAGGCGGTGGTCTCCAATAAACGCCACATATAGCATTACTTGCAGCAGTTGCACACTGCATTCAGTGTATAGTAAGAGACGCATCCATGATTTATTATATAAATCATACATATGCGACGTTGCTGTTTCTTGAAGACCAATACCTAATACAGCAACAATAATTTGGTTTTCAGGTATGTTTTGTTCTTTATATCTAAATATTAGTTTAGTATAATGCCATAATAAATAACCAACGACCCAACTGACCATGTGTACAAAGTATTGTATATAGGTTGATATCTTTCAGTGGGTAAAGACCCAATATTATTAATTTAATTTAATTAAATTTAATTTAATCTCATACTGGAAATCCCAATTCTACCTAAGTCATTAAGCTAATAAATAACAAACAATAGAATATATTCAAAATTTGAAGAACCATTTCTTGATCACGCACGATGTTTTGTTGCTGCCAGCCGCCTCGAATATTACAAAAATGGTTTTGTATAAAATCATTTACAATTTCAAAGTTGCTGCAATGCAGCTACAGTCAATAATATATATGTATATATATATATATATATATATATATATATATATATATATAATGGCTATACACCCCAGTGTGGGGTTAAACCGCAAATGCTTTCTAGATCCGATTTCTTAAGTGGATCAGTCTTTTTTGTTTATCTTATCTTCTTGACAATATCTCTCCATTTTTTTCTGTCTCTAGTTCTTCCTCTCCATTCTCTGACTCCTGCCCTTTGGAGGTCTTCTTCAACTTCTTGCAGCCACTTTGATCTCGGTCTTCCCCTTCTCTTTTTTCCTCCTGGATTCCATTCTATCATTGCGTATGTCACTGCCTCATCGCCTGCTCGCCAAATGTGACCTAACCATCTAACTCTGCATTGCTTTATTTTAGTTACGATGTCTTCCTTAAGTTCTTCCTTAATTTCTGCATTTGTTCTGCTTCTATATTCATTTTGCTCTGTTCTGATTGGTCCTAGTATGGTTCTCATAATCTTTCTCTCTGCTATTCTTAAGTCTTCTTCATCTTTTTTAACCATCGTCATTGTTTCTCCTGCATATAATAATATTGGCCTAATTATGGTGTTATAAATGCTCATCTTACTTTTCTTAGTCAGTGTTTTGCTTTTAAGTAATGTTTTGTTTGCAAAATAAGCTTTATTCGCTGCTAATATTTTTTCTTTTATTTCGGATTTCCTTTCTCCGGATTTACTTATTGTAACTCCTAGGTATTTGAAGTATTCTACTTCTTCAAACTCAGAACTTCCTATTTTGATTTTTTCTTTCATTGGTTTTTTCCCTAATCTTAATATTTTTGTCTTTTCTTGATTTAATCTTAGCCCCATTATCTCCCCTTTCTCTCTTATTTCTTCTAGCATTTCTTTCATTATTTTTCTGTTCTTTGCAATAAGAGCAATATCGTCTGCATATGCAATTGTTTGACTACCTCTTGTTCTGAGATTTCCTTTATTTATATTTCGTAGTACATATTCTAATGCTAGATTAAATAGCGTTGTTGATAAGGCATCTCCTTGTTTCATCCCTTTATTTATAATGAATTCCTCTATCTCTCCTCTTTGTGTCTTTATGCTTATTTTTGTAGTTCTCATTGTCATTTCTATTAATTTTCTGAGTTTATGTGGAATTTTTAATTTTTTAAGTGCTATCATTAATCCGTTCCTTTTAATTGAATCAGATGCCTGTTTGAAGTCTATGAATAACATTTCCAATTCTAATTTATACTCGTTTGCTTTTTCCATTATTTGTTTTATTGTGTGTATTGCATCTATTGTAGATCTTCCTTCTGTGAATCCACATTGGTACTGTCCTACTGTCTTCTTTGTGATCTTTGATAACCTCTTTTTTATTATTGATGTCAATATTTTATATGTTGTATTTAGTAACGTTATTCCTCTATAATTTTCACAGATTTGTTGGTCTCCCTTTTTATGTACTGTTATGATCTGGCCTACCTCCCAGTCCCCTGGCATTTTCTCTTCTTTCCATATGTTTTTCAATAGTGCCAGTATTTTTCCTCTTAGTTCCCTTCCCCCGTATTTTATTAGTTCCATATTAATGCCATCTTTACCAGGGGCTTTTCCATTTTTGCTTCTCTGTATTACTTCATCCAATTCCTCTAATGTTGGTTCTTTTAAAATTTCGATATCTACTTCATCTGCTTCTTCTTCGTACACCGTTTCCTCCTCGTTATGCATTTCTTCTTCTGTTGTTTCCTCCGTCAAGAGCTCTCTGTAGTAATCTCTCCATACTTGTTTGTATTCTTGGTCCTCTATTATCACTATTCCCTCTCTATTTTTTATTCCGTTTGTTTTGCCCTTGTATTTTTTGTTTTGTTCTTTAATCTTTTTGTAAAAACTTTTCGTATTTCTGTTTGTTCTTTCCTGCTCTATTTCCTGCATTTTTTTGTCTACCCATCTTCTTTTATTTTGCCTTATCACTTTCTTAGCATTCCTTCTTAATTTTTCATATTCTTCTCTGTCTTCCTCTTTATCTGTTCTTAGCCATTTATTTCTGGCTTGCACTTTTTTTCCTGTTATTTCTCTACATTCTTGGTTATACCATTCGTTTTTTGTTTTAGCCTGACTTTTACCTATCTGCATATTTGCACCTTCTTCTATTGATTTTTTGATCGTCTCCCATTCTGTGTTTATATCTTCTGCTTTATATTTCTCTTTTATTTGAACTGTTACTGCCTCTTCATATTTTTTTTTTACTTCTTCATTACTCATTTTATTGACATTCCACTTTTTATGTTGTTTTTTTTGTTTTGTTTCAATTTTAACTTTTTGTCTTATAATGGCTGTGACCATGTAGTGGTCTGAATCTGCACACGCACCTCTGAACGTTCTTACATCTTTTATTGACGATTGCTTTCGTTTATTAATCATTATGTGATCAATTTGACTATATGTTTTCTGATCTGGTGACCTCCATGTTACCTTATGTATTTTAGGGTGTTCAAATTTTGTTGAGCTTATTAACAAATTTGTTCTTGTTGCTAGGTTACATAGTCTTTGCCCATTGTCATTCGTCTTTTCGTGTATTGTATGCTTTCCTGCAATTTGTTGTAAAAAGTCCTCTTTTCCAATCTGGGCGTTGAGGTCTCCTAGTACAAATATGACATCTTCTTTGGGTATTTTTTCTATCTCCTCTTCGACCCTATCATAAAAGATTTCTTTTTCGTCTGCATTGCTTTTTTTCTGTGGGGGCGTATAAATTCAAGACTGATATATTAAATGGTTTGCTGTTGACTCTAACATAGGCCATCCTTTCGCATATTGGCTTGAAATTTATAATTTTCTCTCTTAGTTGCCTTAGTATCATGAATCCCACGCCTTTTTGCCCTTGTTTCTTTCCTCCTGAATATAACATTGTAAATTCTTGTTTGTCAATCTGTCCCTATCCCTCCCAACGTAATTCTTGCAGTGCTGCAATATCTATTTTATACTTTTTGAGTTCTTTTTCTATTTCTAGCATTTTTCCTGGAGTTAGCATGGTTCTTATGTTCCATGTGCTTATTTTCAACTCTTTATTTTTTTTGTTCTGTTGTCTTCGTTTTTTTTTTCAGTCAATAATATGTGCAATATATTTTTTTTATTTTGATTTACAATTTTATTTTTTACTTACAAATTTAGTTACGACATAGTTTCGATTTCAAATAAATAACAATCGACTAAAATGGTTTAGTCGTTATTATTCACAATATTCACCATTGATGTCATCGCAGTCGTGACCGTTCATTGTTATTATTATTATGATTGCGTTTATTTCGTTTATTTTATTTTCACGAATTCACCAATACTCAATTAATTTTTCATTGTATAAGTATATTTGGTCAGTTAAATCGTTGTCTATTTACTTATTCCGAATCCCGTGTAAGGTCACCGAATATACTTAAAAATAGCCATTATGTTCGAAATAAAAGGTTGCCAGTTGATAACCTTTCGCTCTACAACAATATGTTCAAATAAGGGATTATATGTTATTAAGAATAAAATTAAAATTATAATTTCTTATGGTACCATAATGGACAAAAATAAAAACATGCTCCAGGAATGCAGCCAGCTAATTGAGAGAAAACCACATTCTTGAAATGATCAGGCTTTTGGTAATTTATAGTTATTCCTTTAAAAAGACTGATTGTTGGTAGTCTATGGAGTAGTCATTGATATTAAATGACCTTTCACACAAACGGATACTGGCAATAAATATATCCCGGTTAAATAATTCTTCAGCCGTTCTGATTGATGATTTATTCGTGCTAATAAAACCAGAATGACACTCTTGCATCTTCAATCAGATGGAACAGTTGAGAAGATGAATCGAACGATAGTCAAACAAACTTCCGAAATGATGTCCAATCATCAAATGGATTGGAACAAGTACATTCATTTGTTTCTGATGACCTACCGATCGGAACTGCATGAAACTACTGACCAGACCCTCAATGATTTGATTTTGGTTCGTGATGTGATATGTGTTCCCACGTGTGATTTAGAGTTCGGCGGCAGACCTTCGGAAGAAAACTTGGCAAGCGGAGAGTACGTAGACCAAATGAAGTAAAGGATGAACAACATCGAACGAACAGTCGACAACCTTATATCAACCGATGACCAGACAACATATCCAAATAGACAGTGATATAATGAAAGATCAATATAATTGTCGTTCCACAAATGAAAGCTTTAGAGTAGGTGATCTTGTTTGGAAATATAATCCACAACAACGTCGAAGATTATCTCCTAAACTTCGAAAACAATAAAAAGATCCATATGAAATTAGAAAGTGAATAAATTATATCACATATCTTATTAAGAAACTGTAAAAAGAGAAATGAAAAGTCTATCTCAATCGTTTTGCATTATACGCTGGCTCAAACTATACAAGAGAGGCAAGAACCCTTCAACATCAAAACATGGATAATTGCTGACCGAATTTTAACAAATTTATGACAAATGTGTATATAGAAGGAACACCAGAGTCGGCGTGATGTCGAAGTACAAAAATATATTTTTACCGCCTAGGAAGATGTCTCCATAGCTCATTGTGTTGCCCAAGACCGCAACATGTCGAATTTGCAAAAAGTTCCCTCCCATTGGATAGTGGTCAGAATAATTATTTAGATTTTTAGGTAATAGACAATTCAGTGAAAAGTAGATTAGTATTAAATAATATAAAATATTATTTAATACTTATTTGAATCAACATTACTGCTGAATTATTTTATAATTTGAGATGTAAAGTGTTGTTATTCTTAAAGCCACGCTTCAGCTGTGTATGTAATGTGTATGATAATAAGAAACCACTTTTATATAGGTGTGGGAAATCAAAATAAATCTAGAAGTCATCGAGTGAATATGCATATTTATTTTTCCTTAACTACTGATACTGCAAAGAACCAGAAGTTATTACATGGCGATCCTGCCAAATCATCTAAGTTATTACATGTCGATCTATCGCTATTATTAAGAAGTTATTGTAAGTAATTAAGTATACACTTAGCAGTTAGAGAGAGTACAGATCAATCATGAAATAATAAAAAGTTAAGGAAATTAAAGTGTAAAAGAAAATGGAAAATGCAATCATTGTCAGAAGGGAAGCAGTCGACATGCATACATTGAAAAAGTGGACGGTTTTCAGCTGAAAAAATTGTTAAAACTAAAAAAAATCTTAATACGTCTTCTTCTTCCGAAGGTTGGCGATCCAATTTTTTTTGTAGTTTTAAAACTGCAGCATTAAATATTTATTGCTGTGGTCAAACCAAGTCCTCAGGTTCTTTCATTCCCCTTCCTCGTTTGCTAATTTTTCTGAAAATGCATAACCAAAAGCATAGTGTCTTGTTATACATCTACATTTTGTCTTGGCTTCCTTGATTCTCAATAGTAGATGACGGGGATATTCTTCGCACCCTTTTCCCCTTCAAGAGGAGCTCAGAATTAAATCCCATTTTCCTGTGCCATTTAGGTTTTTTAGAATAATTTTAAAGTATGAATTTCAGTTCATTTTCTGTACCGCAGTGAGAGAAACATGTTTTGTCGCTTCGGTCACGCTTTTCATTGTTCGTTACTAAACCGTTTCAATGTCATTAATTTTAATGACAGACATACTCGTCATGCCACGATACTTTCCCTGAGTTCTTGTAGCATTTTTAAGGTATGCTTTCCCAAGACATACTGAGTATAACCCTCCAGTATTGCCGATGCTTGGTCGGGGACAGCTTATGCAATATATTCGCAGACGCTTACTTTCATGTCTGAAACTGAGGCTGTCAGCTATCCGCTACCTGTGACTCCACTGGTAGCTTGCAATTCAACCTTAGCTATTATTATATAGAAGAAACATTAGAAAGAAATATCTCAAATAAAATAATTTTTTTGCCTTTGGTAATTTAAGAAAACAAGTGGGTTACGTAACGTTGTAAGACAAGAATTGGGTTACATAACGATGAATCTCAATATTTTAAAAAAATATTAAAGATAACAGTGACAAAAATGAATTTGTAAATTTTTGGAATGTAAAAACGTAAGTAGTCTACCATTATATAGTTTGGTGTATGTACAGGTAAAGCATACAGTACTACAGTAAATAAAGATCTATTTCTAATTATGTACTTACAACTATTTTCACAATCAACGTCGCACATTATATCACTGTCATCACTGGTATTGTCTGCAGTTATAATTAAATTAGTTAATGTAGGCAAATATTTAGCGTATTCGTGTTCTACCCCTATACGTGTTTAATGACATTTTTCCAACTTGTCGCTGTAATGATTTTTTCTTCTTTTGTAATTAATTGGAGAGCAGCCGATGAAAATTTAGGAGGCACGTTTTTTCTTCTTATATCTCCTTTTAATTGTACTCATATTAATTAGATTGGATTTAATATACAAAAATAAGGAGGTAGTCTATATCAATACATACTGATTGTGCTATATCACTACATCTTTGAACCAGGACCTGCAAACTGAATAAAGCTTCTTTGGTTCCAAGGTTGTTTCTGAAACCAAACTGTGTTTCGCTAAGTTGTACTTCTATTTTATTGTAAATTCTCGAGTGCAGCGGTATTTCCGCAAAATCGCTACATTGTTCAGCGTTTATTTTTTTCGGTGTCATTACAAATGTTGACAGTAGCCAGTCTGTTGCTATATACCCTGTTTCATATATTTTATTGGAGAGGTTTAGAAGAGAATGTTACATTGATTATTTCGCTGTGAATTCCATCTGGAACGGGTACTTTAATATTCTTTGATAGTCATATAGCGCTTTCCCTTTTATCGAAGGTTACTTTTGGACCAGTCGATATAATTTTGATTTGTATTTCTGTTCTTTCATCATCAAACAGTTCCTCAATATATTCCCTCCACCTCTCCAGTTTGTCTTGTTCATATTTCCTTGTTTATCAAGTAAACTACTTGAAGTGGACCTATATGGTCCAGTTATTTCTTTCACCTTTTTGTACATATTAAACGTGTCATTCTTTTTCTGTAGTTCTATTTCAATACATTTGCTGCTGTACCATTTTTCTTTGCATTCCGTATTTTCCTTCTGATTTCTTTCTTGTTTATGTTGTATTCTTTAGTGTTTTATTTTTCTGTTCTTGTTTTCCATTAGTCTCCATATTTCATCAGTCATCCATTTTGCGTTTATTAATAGTGTTATATTTTTTGGTTGTTTGTTGCATGATGGTTTTGATCTGATTCCAGTGGTTATCGAAATTATGTGTTTCTTCCAATTTTTCGAACTTCTTTTCTATCTCGTGTATAATTTCTTGGGTATTATCTCGAATACAGTCAGTGCTTGATGTCAGTGAATAATAATTTATGATTTGAGGGGACATCTGCTTCAGGAAGTGTTTTAGTTATCTTGATTTAATTTCAGTAATTGTTATATACTCGATCTGATTTTTTATGATATTCTCTTTAGTATCTGCTGGTGACCAGTCATTTACCAGACATTTACCAGTCTCCAGGCAGCGCATCTCGCTTATCCCAAAAACTGGTATATTCAGCCTTATCATTTCACGTATGGAGTGTACGATAAGGGTACATTCAGTTTACGATAAGGGTACATTCTGTAACATCGCAGAAAATCCTAATTTATTTTACAGGTAAAAGGATCGATCAATGTCATTGTGAAATTATTGAAACTCTGTATTGTACTATATTGAATACACACACAAGATAAAATATAAATCATAATAAATAAAATAAGATAATTTATTCGAATCAAGTACTTTGATCAGCGTCTGTCATCGAAGCTTGGCCTTAACTAAATTATGTGAACGAAGAAATTGTTATAAAAGTTCGAATTTGCCAGTCTACGTCGGTGCGCACGTTTGTGTGCTGATGTTTTTATTTTGGATTTGGATAAGTATATCTTTCATTATTATAATAATATGGTAACTGACAATATTTCGAATATTGGCTGCATGTCGTTGATTTTTTCGACTTTTGGTTTGACTAATTATTTTTTCTTATAAGTAGTAATTTGTAGTATTTTAAATATTTTAAATTTGTAATCTGTGAGATAAAAACGTCTAATTAGTAAATAGACCCTTTGGGAAACGTGCAGCTAGAAGGCGTCCGATTTAAATGATTATGTGGATTATAACGAATATGAAAATAAATATAATAATTTTATTGGTATAGAAAATCGTAGATCAAGCGAAAGTCCGCTTTGTTGTGTTTGTGCAGCAAAAGTAGTCTGCGCTCGAAACATTGGCAAACAAATGGCCGCGAGTTTTTCTGGAAATAGGGACATGTTACCCAGATTTCATGAGAGAATGATACAATCGTCGATGCTGAATGGTATATAACCATTTGTTCACCAGAAGTAATTGATGAATTCGGCAAAAGCAACTGAAAACATTGGATTCTCTTGTGTCAGGACAATACCAGCGCTCACACTGCTCGTATAACATCAGATTAGGAATATATTTGAGTAAGAACTTATCTTATTATTAAGGATCTAGTCTTTGGCTAGGTAACATTTTATCGAAATGTATATCGCATTAATAACAGTGCTAGTCTTTGGATCCTAGCTGACATCAGAGGTTTTTTAATGGACCTTAAAAGAGGTCTGTGATCTGTCCGTATTTCAAAAACTATACCATAGAAAATGAAAATCTTTCACATCCATACACTATGCCAAGGAACTCCTTTTTCAATGTGATTATATCTCTTTTGTATTGGAGTTAATCGCAGTGAAGCAAATTAAATTGTAATGCCATCTTGCACAATCGTGACCACCAAAGCATACGGACTGACATCAACAAAAAAAAACATCAACAGAGATAAGAGTCCTTTTGTTGAGATTGAAATTGTCCAAAGTACTTGCTGAAGCAACAAGATTTTTTATTGTATCAAAACAGGTTTGTTTATAAGCTGTTCAACACATTTTTATAGAATATAAGCATCTTAGAGGATTAGTTTCTTGTGACAGACAAGATATATCTCTGAAAGAGTTGTAAGTCTTAGTTATTGCTTGGTGTTGTCACTATTTGTTTCAGCTTCTATTTTATCGTGGTCAAGCGAAAAACTAATATTACTAATTTGTTGAGATAAAACTTTCGCTTTTGTTTCACAAATTTTTTATTTCTTTAAATTTAAAGAGTAACTCTATTTAATTTCCCTTAAAACACATATCAAAATTGTATCATGTGCCTCTTTAGAACATTCAAAGTCCAAAGTATAATGAAAATATATTGTTGTTTCTAGTATCTAACAGTTCACACATATATTTTTTAAATTTCAGGAGCACATGTAATACCGTATGGTAAACAGAAAACAAGCAGATGACGCATCTAGCAATGTGAACTAATTGGTTCCTGAAAGTTCAGTTCTGTTCGAACCTTCGAGTTGGAAACAAGTATCGAAGAACTAATTGTGTATCTTTTTGTAATTAGTACCTATAATTAGTATAAACCGTTCGTTATCAAGAAACTGAATCACAATAACCGAAAAAAGTGTTTGTGTTCAATGTTATTATAATTATCCAACAAGGAACTAATACAAATTTAATTACTACATTTACTAACATAAATATAAATAAAATAGTCCGGTATATTAATAAAATATGCCGGTGTGTCTTAATAATTCCTAGTTGTAATTAATGGAAAACTACGGATCGCCAACTAGATAACCACGAACCAACTAGTTATCAATGCATTGAGGACATAAATCCAGCCATTAGAAAATCCAGCCCAGCCCGGACTCTTCTACCTGGAAGAAATCGAAAAGACAATTACAACTCACTAGATGAACAGCAGAAAAAATTTAAAACACGCAACAACGATCTACATACGAATTTATCAAACTTTCAAATAGAGAAACCACAAAAAAATCTCCCAGATGCAGATGAGATAAGTGATATTGAATGGGTATCAGTCCACCACAAGAAACGTCAACGCAACGATGATAGTCCTGAATTAAAAAACACCGAACAAGCTACACTCAAAGATTATTGGCTAAGCAAAACTGTTGTTACATCTTACAACAGATACGAGGCTCTTGAAAATGATAAACCTATATTTATACAAAATGTCGAGTGTATCAAACCATTACAGGAATTACTACAGCAGATAACTCCAGGTAAATATACTTTTAAATATCTTGCTAACAACCAAATTAAAGTTCAAGCTGACTCATCCAAAAACTATTCATTCAGTGTAAAATCTTTAGCAGAAAAAAATACTCAGTACCATACATACCACTAAAACAAAACCGTGGATTTCGAGTTGTTATACGTAATTTACATCCTTCAACAGGTCCAGATGACATTAAAAAAGCGTTGCTAGTGCACGGACATACAGCACTGAACATCTCCAACATTAAGCAAAGAGGCACAAAGATTGACAAAGACAGAAATCTGCCACTATTTAATATAGAACTATGTTTGAATTAAACACTATTTAATTCAAACTAATAATAAAGATATATATGATATTACAAAATTACTCAACTCTATTGTCACAGTTGAGCCACCGCATCCGAAAAGGGAACTATCCCAATGTCAAAGATGTTAATATTTTGGCCACACACACAATTATTGCCACAGGAGTCCATATCAGTTCATATTTAGTTAGCTTATTGCCTATTATATCCAAAGTATTTGAACGGCTTTTTCAGAAAAGACTGGAGCTTATTTTATATGACAGTAATGTTTTACCGAATTATCAGTTTGGATTTAGGAAACAGCATGGTACCATCGAGCCAATTCATAGGGTGGTAAAGACTATCAGAAATTCGCTCGAACACAAAAATTACTGTACTGATGAATTTCTAGATGTCTCTCAAGCATTCGACAACGTTTGGCATGTAGGTCTTATCTCTAAAATTAAATCCACATTTCCTAATCCCATAAGTTCACTTTTGAGACCCTACCTGACAGCTCGTTTCTTTCAAGTTAAAAGAGGTGGGGAAAACCACTAACCTGTTTCCACTATGTTCCGGAGTTCCACAAGGAAGCATACTATTACCCACCCTCTACTTAATATACACATCAGATCTCCCAGTGACGACCAATACAACAATCGCTACATATGTCGATGACACGGTTATCATGGCTTCAAATTCTACAGCAACTGAAGCATCGCAGATATTGCAAAATCACCTACTTAAACTAGAGAGCTGGTTTAAACTGTGGTGAGTCAAAGTTAACAGTTTAAAATCAACACAAATAACGTTTACTTAAAAAAAGTGTCGCGCCACCAATTTCTATAAACAACACTCCACTACCAGTTAATACCGTCGTTAAAGACTTGAGAATTCATTTGGATAGCAAACTTAATTGGGGCATCCAAATCTGGAAGAAACGCCTTCAACTCAGCTTAATCTACATGAGTAGAAAATCAAATCTTAGCCTGGAGAACAAACTTCTGATTTATAAATGTATTTTAAAAATGTATTAAAAAATATGGCGATATACAGCACAAATCTGGGGTACAGCAAGTAATACCAACATACAAAAACTTCAACGATTCCAATCAAAAGTTCTGCGCCAGATCTGCAATGTCCCTTGGTATATTACGAACCACAGATCACACCACGATCTACAGTTACCAACAGTTAGTGAAGCAATATCTCCTGTAAACTCTGCATACAAGACCAGACTATCCTGCCATCCAAATCCGCTGGCTACGGATCTGCTCAACATTTCACACGTAAGAAGATTAAAAAGACCAGAATAAAAGTTTGTATTCTGGTGTTTTCTAAAAATTTTCTTGATTTTTTTTAGTCTTGTAATACTCATGTGTTATCAGTGTTGTTTATCTGTATTAAACTTTGTTTGTTAAGTTGAAGTTTAAATTAATTTTTATATCTTAGATTAAATTTATAATAATATTTATTATATGTCTTACCTGGGTGTTCGCCATTGGGCGGCTTCCCACTGCATCAATTATACGTACTTAAATTATACATATAGTTCGTCCCAAACCCTTCTTTCAGTGCGTCATAGTTGATCGAATTCTCTCTAACACATTAAGCTAGAAGTGACAGAAAAAAACGTGAGTCTGTGATTATTATACATAGAACTTGGAAAATTATTTATCGTAAAGCTAATTCTACTTACGGGTGTATAATTGGTTGGAGTTTAGAATACGCTAAATAGATATCCAATCGATGATGCGCATAAATATAATTTGACGCCTTGACAGTATTTTCACAACGTCAACTGATAAAATAATTGTCATTCCAGGTTAGTATTATCAGACATTTTACAGTGAAAATTTAATTTTGTATTTATTGTCATAGAAATATTTTAAATATGCCGAGATATATCGAGAAAGAATATTAAAATTATTCAATTATTTTCAATTAGAAAAAGATTGATTACGATCCTGTAACTGTCAAATTTAACTAAAATGACATGCAATAATTCTCGACATTCTTAAAATCCTATATTATGTCAAAATTAGTGACGCAATGAAAGAAGAGTTTGGGACAGACTGTATTGCTTATTGTTTGTAATGAGACAGATTGCAATAAACATTGGATGTTAAAAAAAACTAATCTATTAACCTAAAAATTTCGCTTGGGTTTCACAAATTTTTGATTTCTCTAAATTTAAAGAGTAACTATTTAATTTCCTTTACACCACTTATCAACATTTTATCATGTGCCTCTTTAGAACATTCAAAGGCCAAAATATAATGAAAATATGTTATTGTTTTTATTATACTATTTAACAGTTCAGACATATATTTTGTTTCAAGAGCACATGTAATACCATATGGTAAACAGAAAACAAGCAGATGATACATCTAGCAATGTGAAATAATTGGTTCCTGAAAGTTTATCAAATGCAAAAGTATCCTGAGTATGAGTTAGAAACAATTCCCGAAAAATTCTCTCATTATGTGGATTCAATAAATGGTACAATAAATTTTTTGCATACAATATCATCAAGTTTATCTTTAGCTTTGCTCCTCATTGCTAGTGGAATTTTTCGTTCCACTTATAAAAAGTGCTGCATCACTAGATAAGGTTATATTAAAATATCTGTTAACCTTTTCTTATAACTATTTACAATGTTACTTGTTTCCAGTGGCGGCTGGTGATAATATTCAAAGGACGGTCTGATTCGAGAATACAAAAAATAATTAGGTACTTTCTTAATAATTAATCCTTTTGTTTTTTTCCATCACCTTTTCGTTGAAGTCAGAAATTTTCCCAAATCAAGTGTTTTTGATTAACAACATGGCAAGCGCTGTTGTCAGTCTTTCTTCCGACATTGTATTACCATAGTATAAAAAAGAAGAGTATGGTCACTCGACAGGCTGGAAAAAGTACGCGCATCATTTAGCATAGGCCATATCGCCATATTGAAAACAGTCCGAACGCTAGTGACATCCGACTGGTATTAATGTGTAGTCATCTGTCGTGATTTGTTTGTTTATTTCTTTGTCGTCGAGTTTTATTTTTCGTTTAATTAAGTCTAAAAATAGTTCTTTTTAGAACTAAATTGTATTATCAAATTTCAACTTAGTATATTATTATATACGTATATAAGTTATATTAGTTTTGTGGTTTCCAAGAGATATTTGTATATTTGTAAATTCATTATGCCTGGAGACCGTTGTGCTGTGAACACTTTCAAAAATTCGCGTTCGAAGACGGGAGGTACGTTTTTTACGTTCCCCAAGGATCCTCAAAGGTATGTATTTCTGTTTATCAATATCCGTAACTAATAAACGTAAATTACAAGTTTAAATGATTTAAGACTGGTTCATTTTTGTAGATCCCTATTTTTTGCTCTACCTCTACAACTATTAAAATAAAATATTTGTGTACTTACCTATATTTATATATATATATATATATATATATATATATATATATATATATATATATATATATATATATATATATATATGTATATATATATATATATATATATATATATATATATATATATATATATATATATATATATACACTCGCGATCATAAAATCCGGGTCATCTTGAAAATTTCAAGTTTCTTAAATATTTTTGCCTCTGGCGCAGTAATAACCTTTTTTTGGCTAATGTATTTTTTATTTGTCATCAATGTTTGTTTTAAAAGAAAATAAATGGTTTTTTATTGTTTTTATTGAAAAAACAGAAAACAAATCAAATTGTTGCTAAAACAGACATACGAAAAAAAAATGGAAAATATAGAACGTGGTAAAAAATCAGTGAAATTTCAATGACCAATATCGTGTATTACCTCCTCTTGCTCTAATAACCTCTTGCAGACGACGGGGCATACTCTCAATTTTTCTCCGTATTACATGTTGTGGTATGTTATTCCACTCTCTCACTAACAGATCCTTAAGCTCCTGTGTGTTGTTAGGAGACGGTGTATGGGTTTGAATACGTTTTTTTCAAATCGTCCCAGAGATGTTCAAAGCGATTCAGGTCCGGAGACCTAGCTGGCCAGGGTACCCTCGTAATTCCAACCTCGTCCAAGTATTACATATTGATCCTGGCAACGTGCGGTCGCACGTTGTATTGCATAAAAATGGCGTTTCATCCAAGCCCTGCCAGGTTGGGCATAACATGTTCTTCCGGAATCTCCGTAATGTACCTTCGTGCAGTTAGGGACCCATTTTCGATGAAGGGTAGTTCTGTGTGGAAGTCGGAAGATACACCTCCCCAAGCCATGACCGAGCCTCCACCAAATGGCATTCTTGGAGCAATGCAAGCTTGTGAAAATCGTTCACCGGTTGTCCTCCAAACTCTTACACGTCCATCAGATCCAGTTAGGCAGAAACGGGATTCATCTGAGAATAACAATTGCTTCAATCGTTAATTCCCCAATGCGCGTATTGTCGAGCAAAAGCTAGTCGGGCAACTCGAGGCACCCGGCGAAGTGGCGGTCCTCTAGCCATTACCCGAGAAGATAGTCAAGAAGAACGAAGTCTTCTTCTGACTATTGCAATACTAAAATTGCGATTTCGTACTTCCTCTAGACGATTTTGATGCATAACTGCAGTTGAGGTCCGGTTTCGTAAAGCTTGAAACACAAGGAAACGGTCATCTAGTGGCGTGGTCGTTCTTCTTCGTCCAGAGCCAGGTCGTCTGGTTAGCCAACTTGCCTACTGAAAGCGTTGAAGCACTCGTTGAACCGTAGAAAGGCTTACGCCAACAGTTCTTGCGACTTGCTGTTGACTGTGACCGTCTTCCACAAGTGCAACAATTTGTGCCTTTTCAACAACAGTCAAAGGCATTTTTGGCAAAAAATAAACACTAATAAACACTAATGGAGGCAATAATAAACGTTTGTCCATTGCATTTGAACAGAAAGTCGAAGCACAAATGAGACATTTAAAACAAGCGGCAGTTACAGGTAGCGTTTATTTTGCAAAATGTGCACTTTACCGCGAAATCGGCACTATTGTAATTCTTTGTTACAAAGGAAACCGCAAAAATTATCAGAAACATGCATTAGTTTGTATTTGTGTTATTATTATTTACAATAAATCTCGTTAAAAATAAAATATCAGTGATTTTCAAGATGACCCGGATTTTATGATCGCGAGTGTATATATATATATATATATATATATATATATATATATATATATATATATACAGAGCGAATGTTACATTTTTATTGTACCAGTCTGATGTTATGAATATTTCTATTTTGTTATGAAAGGTCATAAAACTCAATAGGTAGGTACTGAGGTTTTAATCTGCGAGGACTACTAATGTTTGATTCATTATTTATTTTGAAATTTGCTAAATTTTGTAATCTATAATGATCAAGTTTTCGCGTAGTAATTTTTTTTTATCCAATTTATCTAGTCAATTTTCAATAATTTTCAAATTCTTAAAATATATTTGTTTTAGGGCAGAAACCTGGGCACGAACTGCTGGACGGGAGGATTTATATGTAAAACTTCCAGCTTTTCATAAAAGTAATCAACTTTGTCATCTACATTTTGATGACAATTGTTTCTTAAATTATCTCCGTAACAGGCTTAAGCCTACTGCAGTTCCTACCATTTTTCCATGTATGCAGGGATCCTCAGCCAATCACCGTGATCATTCATATTCACTTCTAGGTAAGTCGTTTTCTATTAGTGTTTTTTGGTAAATACTTATCTATTATTTTAAAAACTTCACTGTACAAAATTATTGGTTATATTATTTTAGTGTTATTTTAATATTAAATATCATGAACTACTCTTGAACCACATTTGATTCAGAGACGGATTAGGCATATAACCACGCTATTTGAATCATGTTGGTTATCTCAAAAAGATATTTTTATTTTTAGTATCCGATATTAATGTTTCATTATAAGACATCAAGTCCAAAACGTTATTAAAACTAAATTAAAATTAAAACTAACAAAGTGAGGGAAAAAGTAACAGCTAACTTTATTTCTTGCAGATATCAATGTTTCTAGAAATGGGTGTTCAATGCAAGGTGGGGAAGAGTCTGTACAAGATCAAGTTTCAGAACCAGCAATTAATATTTTGCAGAATATTGTTATATCCAATGGTAAGTACTAAATGAGATATTTACTTCCAAAGGTATCAAGAGATTTCCATCCCGATAATGAATTATGTAAATAGTGCAACTTTTATTATTTTTTCAATTTTATTTATAAAATATATGTATATAATCCTTTCTTCTTTTGATTTGTTTAGAGTTTTCTAAACTATTGAAACCTATGTTTCAATTTTAAATAGTGTTCCTTATGTTATTATATATCAAAGTTAAAAATGCTCCACAGGTTATACATGGTTATTTAGTCTGTTTGATCCACTCTATGTATAATCCTATTTTTAAAAAACAGTTAAAAATAAAAGTTGTTAAAAGTTATATGAATTTGTTAATAGTAAACATTCAGAGACTGCATTCATATCAAGTGATAGAATTAGTACTCTTTTTGCTAAAGAAATATATCATACATTATAACATTTCTATATTGGACTTTTTTTCTATTATTACCAGAGTATTGACTTATGTATAATACATTTTTTTCTGTTTACAGATAAACAATCAGGCAACTTCACTACTGCCAGAATTTTCTCCAACATTGAGCAGTCAAACACCTTTACTTCTATCTTCCCATACTCCAAGGAAGGAAGTTCAAGCACTGTTTGACTGAGTGTATTAGGGATCGAAGATGAGTAACCTTTAACTTGGGAGTTTTCATTTCATTTTTATAAGAATTTGGGGGTATTCATTTCATTTTAAAATAAGTTTCAGGAAAATTTAATTTATGTAATTTAATAATTGTTTAACAATATTTAATAATTATTTAATGTTTAGTTTTAGTATTTGTGTTATGGTTAGGATATTTTATGCTGTTAATTGTTTTGTAAAAAATGGGGACATCCCGTTAATAAATAAATAAATATTTATTCTGGTTTTATTCGCAAAAAAATAAAGGAATTGATATTTCCAGTTAGGAAAATGGTAACATTTACAACTGAACATAAAATTCAAATTATTAAATGATATTATTCTGGAAGTAGTGCCAACGATATAATCGGTACGTGTTCGTTTTCATTCGAAGGCCCTGTACCATCAAAATCTGCAATTCACAACATTATTTTTAAATTTGAAAAAACTGATTGTGTCAAGAATTGTAGAAAATGCACGGATAGTGATAGAGATAAAATTATTGTGAATCGCTAAAAACCTCCTTTCTGTCCTCTTTCTAATAAGAAGAAGAGAACTGACAGATGATAGATAGGATTTTAATGTTAAGAGATGGGAATTTGAAATTTGAATTTGTACTTGTACTTTGTAGTAATCTAATATAATCGGTGGAAATAAAACTTAAATATGAAAGCAGTTTATTTTATTATATAGCCAGACTGATGATTAAAGAAAACAAAAGGTTATGGGCGCAGTTCACGGATGAAAAATAATAATAAGGTATCAAAAAGCGAATATAGGTTATATACACATGTACCACAGTATAGACAACAACTGTGCATGTACACGATGGAACAAAGAAAAATGTATAATATTGAGGCCCTAACAGGTGAGAATTACTTATCATGGAAGTTTCGGATGGAAATAATATTGGCAGAAAATGAAGTATTAGAGTGTGTAAAAGGCGAAACAATCACAACAGGTTTAAGCGAGAACGAGATGAAAAAATTCCAAAAAATGAACAATAAAGCCAAATCAATAATTGTTCAATGTGTTTCCGATGTACAATTAGAGATATTGCGGGACAAAGAACAGGCGTACCATATGTGGAAAAGTTTAGAAGAAAAATATGAGAAAAAGGGTCTACCAGGACAACTGTTCCTAAAAAGAAAGTTGCTGTCCATGAAATTGAAAGAGGGTGAGTCATTGGAACGATTTATTGGTGAATTTGAGGAAATCCTTAGACAGTTAAGAGCCACTGGGGTAAAAATTGAAGATCAAGATATAATATGTAATTTGCTGTTAACTTTGCCAAAATCCTATGAAACAGTGGTAACAGTTATCGAAAATTTAGCGTCTGGTGTATTATCATATGAAGAGGTAAAGAAAAGGTTATTGAGTGAAGAAGAAAAAAGAAGCCTGGGTGCAAGAGCAAGTCGAGTAGTTGGTGCTGAACAAGTTGCTTTCAATGTTGACACATCTTGTTATATGTGTGGAAAAAGAGGCCATTATAAAAGAGAATGTCGAGCAAGACTCCACAAGTTATCAAAGAGGTTTTCAGGATGATTTTAGAGGAAATGGGTCAAATAGAGGTAACAATTACAGATCAAATTTTCAGAGTCAAAGAGGTTTTCAGGATGATTTTAGAGGAAATGGATCAAATAGAGGTAACAGTTACAGAGGTACGAGAAACTTACAACACAACAGAGGAATGCATAGAAGCAACTTCACCCAACAGCAGGATAGATCACATGAGATTGATGATACAACTGATGAAGTGTCTAAGGTATGTTTTATAACTGAAATAGGTAAAAATGTAGTTAATAGTGAAACAGTGAATAACTTAGAATTTGTGATTGATTCAGGATGTACTGATCACTTACTAAATGATAAAAGTATATTTACAGATTTGGTAATTTTGGATAAACCTATAGATATAGCATTAGCAAAAAATGGTAACTATTTACTGCAGTTGGTATTGGAAATATTAATGTTTTTAGCAATGTATGTGGTCGACAAGTAGAATGTAAAATTGAAAATGCTTTTTATGTACCACAGTTACGAAAAAATTTACTTTCTGTAAAACGATTGGAAATGTCTCAGATTACTGTAATTTTTGAAAATGGTGTTGTAAAATTAATTAAGAACGGTTGTTTAATAGGATTAGGTAAAAGAGATGGTTTATACAAAATAAATTTTGAAGTAGTTCAACAAAAATGTTACTCTGTCCAAAATGACCAAAATAAAGAATTTATTAGATGGCATGAAAGGTTTTCACATTTAAATTTTAAATCACTAGAAAAATTAATCAAAAAGAATTTAGTTGATGGAATAAACAAAGACATACATATTGGCGGAGTGAATTTTTGTGAACCATGTATACAGGGAAAGTTTTCAAGGTTACCTTTCTCAACCAGGACAAAAAGTAATAGAATTTTAGAAATAATACATTCTGATGTGTGCGGGCCAATCAGTCCACAAACAATTGATGGTTGTAAGTATTTTGTCACTTTTATAGATGGTTTTTCAAATTTTACTATGCTTTTTTTAATTAAAAATAAAAGTGAGGTTTTCAGTAAATTTAAGGAATATTTGAGGTTTGTAGAAGCAAAATTTAATTCAAAGGTTTCTAAATTAAGATGTGATAATGGGGGTGAATATGTTTCAAATGAATATAGAGAGTTTTGTAAAGAAAATGGCATTCTATTAGATTATACAGTACCATACACACCTCAACAAAATGGTAAGGCAGAGAGGATGAACCATACTTTGGTGGAAAGAGCTAGATGCATTATGAATGCTTCAATGGTTCCTAAGTTTTTTTGGGGAGAAGCTATAAGGGCATCATGTTATGTGATAAATAGGTCACCTTCGGAAAGCCTGGATGGAGATGTTACACCAGCTGAAATATGGAACAACAAAAAACCAGATGTTAGAAATTTAAAAGTTTTTGGAAGTACTTGTTATGCTCACATTTCCGACGAATTGAGGAGTAAGTTTGATGATAAGGCAGGAAAATGTGTAATGTTGGGCTATGCACCTACAGGTTATAGGTTGTGGAATACAACTAAAAACAAAATTATTATTGCCAGGGATGTAAGGTTTAATGAAAATGAATTTTATTTTAAAGGGTTGGCAACACTAGATGAAGGCAGAGAAGTTAGGATGAAGTTGGGTCAAACGTGATGAAGGTATGGATAGGGTAGACAACATTGCAAAACAGGAAATAAACCGCAGAAATGAAATAGATCAAGTTAGTATTAATGAAGAAGTAAGAAATGAAGAACAGAGCACAAGTCGAGCAGAAGGTAGAGGAAATAGAAATATAAAGCTACCAAAATGGTTAGAAGATTATGAGACTTATATGGCTCTATGTGCCATGAATTTGGTTGAAGATGTGCCACAGTCATTTGAAGAAGTAAAAGAAAGGGTTGATAAAGATTGCTGGGTTAAGGCGATGGAAAGGGAGATTAATTCGATAAATAAAAATGGTACCTGGGACATAGTCGATAAAAAACCCGTTGGAAAGAATATTTTGGATACGAAATGGGTATATACTTTTAAACCTTTTGAAGAGAGCAAATGTGATAAATATAAGGCTCGATTAGTAGTTCGAGGATTTGCACAAGAAAAGGGAACAGATTATGAAGAAATTTATTCTCCAGTAGCGAAAATGACCACCATTAGAACGATCTTGGCTATTGGAAATCAATTTTCATTTTATTTCAGACAACTAGATATTAAGTCAGCATTCTTGAATGGAACTCTGGAAGAAGAAGTCTATATATATTCGCCAGAGGGAGTAGAATGTAAAAATGAAGTATATAGATTGAATAAAGCATTGTATGGGTTAAAACAATCATCAAAATGTTGGAACATAGAAATTAACACTTATTTACTTGAAATTGGATTTATAAGGTCCGAGAATGATTTTTGTTTATATATTACAAGTAATGATAATTTTGCAACATATCTTTTAATTTATGTAGATGATATAATAATTTGTGGTCCTGATAATGATTTTATAAACTATATTGTAAAGCAGTTAATGGAAAAGTTTGAATTGAAGGATAAGGGTAAACTTGAATATTTTCTTGGTTTAGAAATAAATTATGATAGAGACAAAGGTATTTTACATATTAGTCAGATAAGATATATTAGTTCTAAAGAGCAACAAGCTGATGGGCTTACAAAAGGCCTACCTGTAATGAGTTTCTCTACATTTAAGAATTTTCTATGCTTGAAAGGTTTTTAACGAGGGAGGGTATTGTGAATCGCTAAAAACCTCCTTTCTGTCCTCTTTCTAATAAGAAGAAGAGAACTGACAGATGATAGATAGGATTTTAATGTTAAGAGATGGGAATTTGAATTTGTACTTTGTAGTAATCTAATATAATCGGTGGAAATAAAACTTAAATATGAAAGCAGTTTATTTTATTATATAGCCAGACTGATGATTAAAGAAAACAAAAAAAATAACCAGCTCGTGCAATTAATGAAGAATAGGAACAGCATTAAACTGCCGTAAGTAGTCTAACTGAAATCAATTTTCCTTGTAACAGCATCCTAATTTCAAAAGAAACTGGTATTACTGCTAGAACTGTACGAAATACTTTAAAAAGAAACAAGTACCATTGCTACTAAAAAAATCTTAAATTCACAACTCTTTTACTAGAAACTGAAGGGAATGCAATTTAAAAAGGCAGATAAAAAACTTATAATAAAAAATATGGCCTCTGGCTTTCTTTTATGTGATTTCAGAATGCAAGAATACAAGAAAAAATGCATATGTTCTTTATAAAAGCGCAGCAAATAGTCAATGTTCTTTGTCTCAAAAACAATTCACGATATTACTCGGTAAAAGTCTGTTGAATGAACATCTGAAAAGAAGACAAGATATGAAACAGCTCTCTAATGATTTAAAAACCACAATCATAAAAATACTTGGAACAGATCAAGACAAGAGTTCAAGAAACCCAACTGAGGAACTTCCAAAGATTTACAGATGATGCTAAATAGAGTAAATACAACTGGCAACCAATTTGGACTGAAGATCAATAGAAAGAAAACTAAATTTATGGTGATCAGTAAAAAGAACATTCAACATATCGACCTGAATATTGAAGCCGAACGTATTGAAAGTACACCGATTTAAATATCTGGGATATACAATAAATGATAAGTGAGACTCAGACGTAGAGATTAAGATCCGAATTGAAATAGCAAGATCCAAATTCATCAAAATGAGAAATCTCTTAAGCAACCGCCACCTAAGCGTTAACCTCCGATGGCGCGCCACGAAATGCTACGTACTCTCTACGCTACTTTACGGAGTTGAAGGTGGACGTTAACAGCAGCAACTATAAAGAAGTTAGCGGCTCTATAAATGTGGCTCTATCGACGCATAGTGAGAATACCTTGGACAGACAGAATGACCCACACAGAGGTATTAAGACGAATGGGTAAAGAGGTGGAATTGTTAACAACTGTTAATAGGAGAAAATTGATAGTAATAAAAATTACATTTTACGTTTGTTTTTGACGTTTCTACTTTCATTTCGGAAATCGTTCTCATAAAAGATTATTTTAAAAAATAAGAAGTATTTTAATCTGTAAATATTTAATAATTGCCGCTTTGTTTTACTAATTTGGCAGTTTACTTACTTGACCTTGATCTTGTACGCAAATAGCCATGTTTTCAGTTGAAAATTATGAGGGTGGTATTGTATCCCAGGTTTGATATAGTTAGCACCGACTTTCTATCGTCCTTCGGCCAATTCAAACAAAAATATAACTTTCAGACCATCTTTTACCACCTTTAGTCCAGACAAATTATTACATGCATTTAATATATTTTTTACCACCAAAAATGAGATGTTTTAACCAAATAATGCTTCAAATATAATGTACAGAATAATTTTGAATTACGTTCCGCTAATGAACTTGCTTTTTTGTCCTTAAAAGTAGAAAAAAGTTTCAATTGTATTGCTTAATATTTCGTCTAAATATAACCGTCTAACAATTTTAACTGTACTAATGGCCAAGTATCAATTTTCAAGTTTTAAACTGATTGATTTACGATGAGTAATCCGGTTGTAAAAATACCGGCTTGTGCCTTATCAAAAGGACTGGACTTGCCAATTTTTAGTTTAGTTGTATCTTTGCAACTAGCTTGTTTATAGATAGATGTGCATTGCTTTAATTTTGAGTTGTGTGGAAATTTTGTTGTGAGTATTTTTTTGTTGTTTGTTTTTTGAAACTGTCTATTTGTGTATAAATAAAATTTTTAGACCATGGGAAAACTCACCTACAGTTTTTCGTGCATGGAAGCAAGAGAACCCAAGTAGTAGTAGAGAAAGTGTAGTAGTCAACAATCTTTTAAGTGTAAGTGATACAAAAAACAATGACACTGAGACTGTAACTATAGAAAAGTGTCTAAGACTTCCAAAGAAAAGGATTGTTTTGTTTGAACAATCTAAGAGAATTTGTATGAACGTTTACAAAAATCTTCAAAATGATCTTGAAAATAGTTGTAAAGGCAGTATTATAAGAAAAGCAGCCTTTCTAATAGGAATTCCGTATTCTACCATGCGCGACATCGTGAAAAGTGGTGTTAAAAAAAGAAAAACAAGATCGGATGCTGGAAAACCTAAAAAAATTAATATCGTGACTGCTAAATATTTAAGGAATTTGGTTTACGAGGAATACAAAAAAAAATGTAATACCAACAATTGATATTATATACACCAAGCTTGTTGCGATGAGAAGAAGCTGTCCTAAAACCACTTAACGTAGACGGCTGAAAAAACTTGGGTTCAAATACAAAATCGTTGATAAACGGGTGGTTATTATGGAAAGTAAGAGGATAGTACACTGGCGTTTAGATTATTTAAAAAAAATTCAAGAATATCGAGACCAACAGCGGACTATATATTATTTAGACAAGACATGGTATGACACGCATGATAACGCTAAACTATATTCGCCTAACAGAAAAGTAGAATATACAAACTAGGGACGCGTGATATATTCATTCCAAGTATCTAGAGATGCTGAAGAGGTATCTACTTGTTACAAAATCACTTATACTGTAACTGATTATATACAAAAGCGTATCAAAAGTAACAAGTAGAAACTCACAAGTAACGACAATCTACACCTCTAAACAAAGACGCATAATTTGCAGTTTTAACAGATATGGATTCAGTAATCCTTACTAATATTAGTAATCATATTTATGTCTGTTGAATTATATAAATATAATTTTTACTTTTAATAGCTCTATATATGTGTGTTGGTATATTTATAGTGTTGGTTTATAATTATAGTGTTATTTAAATAAACTTAGAACTGTGAACATTTTTAAGGTGTTTGCTGTTTTCTCTCAACTGAAGTAAGTAAATTTAATATTATTCTGACTCTATTATAATAATTATTATGATGATAAAAGGGTTGCAAGTGTGAGTCCATAATTGAACAAATATATTAAAAAGGTCAACACTCACAATCTAATATTTACTTTCAAAGTTTTACAGAAGCGATCGGTTTCGAGGCTTACAATATTTGCCTCATCCTCAGGCCCAGCAAAGAGTTTGTTTTGTTAAAAAACAATAATATACTGTGATGTCTTCATCTTTTCCTTTTGACACTATCATTGTAGTGAGGTGATATGTTGATCATTATATATGTATGTAAATAAAAGGTCTTACAAAATAAAGACCTTTAGGTCTTAATCTTGTAAGAACCTGTGACAAAAACAACAAAAAAAGGACATCCTACTGCATAATATGTGATTTTCCATCTTCCACAAGTTTTTAAACTATATACAGTCCGGATGTGGCAGCTTATACTGTATATGTATTTGTCTTTAACCACTTTTAATTTTATTACAAACCAGAAGAGAATCATACCTTTTTAATAATAAAAAAACTTTGACAAAAAAAACTAGAACATCCAAGAAGTATTTTAAGGATCAAAGACAACAACCTTTAGCAACAGTTACACAGTTAGAACACATTAATGCTCTACCATATTCCCAAGAGTCTTTTATTTACAACATATATTATGATCAACATATCACCTCACTACAATAGATAGTGTCATAAAGGAAAAGATGAAGACAGACAGTACCCTGGATGTAAGCGGAAAACTTCTTATTGCCGATATCTATATTATTGTTTTTTAACAAAACAAACTCTTTGCTTTGTCTGAGGATGAGGCAAATATTGTAAGCCTCGAAATCGGTCGCTTCTGTAACACCTTGAAAATAAAGATTGTGATTGGGAGTATTGACCTTTTTAATATATCTGTTCAATTATCTATTATCTATTATTTTATTAGAATATTAGCCTGTAAATAATATTTTGCAGGTTTGTATATACAGTCACTAAAACAAATTAATATGTCGGACACGGATTCTGCCGATGAACTCGCAAACATACCTTTAACTCCCCCCAAAAAGAGATCTAAAAAAGGCCATTTAAGCGTAGACGTTAAAGAAATAATTGTAAACGTGTATAAGCACGAGTTACACGAAAATCCGGCGTTAATATTGTCCGCTGTTGAGAAAAGAGTAGCCGATAAAGTTGGAGTATCGGATAGTTCTGTGTTTAAAGTTATTAGAGAATATAAAACTACACACACATTAGTTGCACCAAAAAAATGTACCACTCGTAAAGGCAAACTCGAATCTGTAGATGATTTTGACAAGGTAGCGATAAGAAGAATAGTGCATCAATTCTTTTTTAGAAATGAAATTCCCACGATAGATAGAGTTCTACAACAGGTCAACGACGACCCCAATCTACCTGATTTCAAACGTACTACGTTTTACAAGCTTTTGAAAAAACTTCAATTCAAATTTGAAAAACGTGGCCGGAACAGTATGCTTACAGACAGAGATGACCTTGTAATCTGGAGAAGAGAATTTTTAAGGCAGATAAAAGATCATAGGAATGGCAATCGTAAAATATATTATTTAGATGAGACTTGGATTAACGCTGGTCATACTAAATCAAAAACATGGATTGATAAGTCAGTCACCTCATCAAGACAAGCATTTTTGGATGGACTCTCGACAGGTCTGAAAAATCCATCAGGTAATATTTTTTGTTGAACATTGAAATTGATAAATAATATTTGAATTTTTAGGTAAAGGAAAGCGACTGATTATTTGTCACATAGGCAGCGAAGACGGATTTGTTGCTGACGCTCTATGGAGTTTTGAATCAAAGAAAAGTGGAGATTACCATGAGGAAATGGATGGAAAAGGTTTTGAGAGTTGGTTTGAAAAAACGTTACCCAAATTGGAAGCAAATTCTGTGATTGTAATGGACAATGCGTCGTATCATTCCAGAAAATCTGAAAAGATCCCCACCACATCTTCCAGAAAAGCGGATATCCAAGAATGGCTACATCTAAAAAGCATCCCCTTTGACGACTCACTTCTCAATAAAATTGTTTTAAGATTGCCACCATATCACTGTGAGTTGAATCCCATAGAACTGATATGGGCAGATATAAAAAATTATGTAGCAGCTAAAAATACAACTTTTATGTTTGCCGACATGAAAAATTTATTTGATGAAGCTCTATCCACCATAACTCCGCAAAAATGGAAAAATTGTGTACAGCATGTTACCCAAAAGGTGGAACCAAAAATGTGGGAGTTAGATAATTTAGTAGAAGCCAGAGTAGATTCAATTATAATAAACCCTGACGATGATAGTACATCAAGTTTCTCAGAATAATATTTTGCACTAAGTTTAAGTATTTGTGGATTAGGCCTACCGGGGAAACCACATAAAAAAACGCACCATTATAACTCTACCTCTATGGTGGTGTGGAAATGAGTTCTCTTCTTCTTGATGTGCCTATCGGTGACGAATGTTGGCGATCATCATGGCAATCTTCACCTTATCTCCCACAGCGCGGAAAAGCTGCATAGATGTTGTGTTGAACCAGGTTCTGAGGTTCTTCAACCAGGACGTTCTTCTTCCTGGAACCCGTTGTCCAAATATTTTTCCTAGCAGGATGGCTTGTAGAAGGGTATATCTGGATTTATTTCGCATAATGTGTCCAAAGTACTGTAACTTTCGAGATTTGATGGTGGTCAGTACCTCTCGGTTCTTCTTCATTCTTCTGAGGACCTCCTCATTGGTGACTCGGTAAGTCCACGGGATTTTAAGTATTCTCCGATATAGCCACATCTCAAATGCTTCCAATTTTCTGCACATATCTTCGTTCAAGGTCCACGATTCAACACCATAAAAAGAACAGAGAAGACGTAGCATCGCAGCATTCTTACTTTTATACCAAGAGAGAGGTTGTGGCTCTTGAAGAAGGCCCCCATCCGGTTGAAGGTGGATCTAGCTTTTGATGTGGAAATGAGTAGCAATGATAAATAAAAGATACGAAATAATTCGAAATTACATAAACAAAATGGAATATTTTAAAAATGAAAAACTGTAACCCATTTTACTCATTGTACCTATGTACTTTTCCAGTACTTATTTTTCGTAATTCGATATTACTTATATGTAATAGTAAAAAGTTTTTTTCATCATTTTCAAAGAAAAAGTTTCGTTTTACATCCGCAAAGTATGTTCGTTTGTGCGTTGTCGCCTATGCAATACTTTGGGGACGATCTATCGATGGATTCATATATAGTTTTTTCTCCTAAATCAAAATCTGAAAGCGGCATTTTGATATTTCGAACCATCTTCGACATAACCGGCATCAAAGTCAAAAATAGTGATGTCACAATTCTTCTAAATATACATTCGTTTCTGCTGACACAAATAAATGTTAAATCGATATCGAAACGTCGACTTAATAAATTTTATTTATTAATGTTAATGTAATGTTAAATGTATAAGTCTATCTACCCTATAATTATGCATAAGTATTTTCCCGAACTTTTACACAAGAAGAGGTCTCTTTCTGTATCATTAATGATAATATTATTACTTATTTCCAAATATTGGTCTTAAAGCGTAAAATGTATAAAAACAACTGTCTATTTTTTGCCTTTTGATTAATACCACAATTAACTAATGATGTGTGAATGACAGTTTACAAAAATATTATTTAAGTATACTTCTTTGAAAGATTAATCATTGATTACTATTATTTTAACAGTAATCCTAAAAATTATAAATTAATTCATTTCAAATTCAGATGGTATAGGCTGCTAGAATCTTAATACAACCCTGTACAATTATATAAACATCGGGTTTCGCGTGTTATGTGCATGCATTTGTTGACCGCTACTTTTCTCTTAAATGAATTTACTTTAGTAAGGGTTGGACTGATGGTTCACTTGGGTGCCAGTTGAAAGGAGTACCTTCGAATAAAGGTTCTCGGATGATTATTGTGCACTGTGGATCTGCAAATATTTGGGTGCCAAATGGGTTAATGATTTACGAAAAAAAAAAAAAAAAATAGAAAAATGTAGTGTAGATTATCATCAGAATATGAATTCTACTATATTCAAAGAGTGGTTTAAAAATACACTACTTCCCAATATAACACGGGGCAGTGTGTTAGTTATGGACAATGCTAGCTACCACTCAAGGCTTCTCAAAAAAATTCCTAACAGTTTGTCTTCAAAAAAGGAATTAAAAGATTTCCTCTCAGAAAATGATTTGTATTTTGAAGACAACTATAATAAGTAACAGTTACTTGAAGTGCTTCGTACTAAAACTTATAAGAAACAATATATACTGGATACTATTGCAATACAACATGGCCATAATGTTTTGAGGTTACCACCTTATTTTTGCATATTCAATCCTATCGAACTTATTTGGGGACAAGTAAAAAAACGGATTCGGAGAAAAATAGTTTTCCAAAATTTGACGCGAAAGTGGTTGATTTAATTCGATATGAACTATCAGAGATTACAAGTTACGACTGGAAAAAAGCAGTAAACCGTGTAGTGAAAGTAGAAAATGTACAGAAGACTAGGACAATTATTTTCAAACAGTGGACAACTTATTATCAATCTGGTGGATAGTGACGATAATGAGAGCTCGCCTGCAGGAGAAATATTTTAGACAAGGTACGCTAACATGATGATTATTTCAGTTAAAACAACTCAGTTTTTTAATATAAATTGCTAACTTTGTTTAAAACAATATTTTCTTAAATGTAAAATACTTTTCCATAGTTTCGTCTATGTACGTCATCGTTAAACGCTAATAGGGATTTTCAACGCTTCTCATATATTTCAGGCACTTATGATATGTCGCATAATTTTAATATATCTACGTCATACGTTATTGGTATGACCAGTACCATATACATATATATATATATATATATATATATATATATATATATATATATATATATATATATATATATTATATATATATATATATTATATATATATATTATATATATACATATATATATATATATATATATATATATATATATATATATATATATATATATATATATATATATATACCAATAACTATACATACAAAAGACGTATGACGTAGATATCTTAAAATTGTGACATATAACAAGTGCCTGAAACAAATGGGAAGCGTCAAAAAGCCCTATAGAAGATGCCGTTGTATGACCTAATATTTTTTCCGACAGGGTGGTAGAGTAATAATTTTTTTTACGTTTCACTTTTAACCATTTAAAAAAACAAAGAAATATAACGTTTTGCTTGTTTTTCCAAAATCAGATTTTCTGCTCTTTGACTATAATATACACATTACACATTGTTATTTTATGATTTAATACTTGTATCAAAAAATTTGTGTCGGTGAAACAACCAATATCGCCATTGTACGTCCCTGGACATCGGTTACTCGAATTTCATAACATACAAATATTATCTGTTTGAATTTGCCGACGGACGGACGAAATATCGTTGGACTCGAATTTATCAAATTCTGATTTTTTGTTTGTTTATATATTATGTATTTTTGTGTATGTGTTTATGTATTACCTTTTATGTATAGTTGTAGAAGATCTGTCTCTGACTTTCTATTTAACCATTAATATTGGTATGTTCTTGTTGCTAACTTCTTCTTTTAGTATTGGTATTCAGAACCTACTACATTCTGTTAATGGGTTGCTACGCTTTTTCTTCCTTAAGTAAGCTAAGGGGTGCTTCTTGGATTTTTCTCTTGATAATGATTTTGGTGTTGTATTTATTTCCTATCCCTTATAATTTTTCTGTTCTGATAAACCGTTACATATGGTATTGTTGTCATCTTCAAGAAGTCTTTTTTGTCATCTTTTTGGATTGCTTATGGTGTTACGTTGTTTCCTTTCTTCAATCTTATAAAATTCTATGTTTATAAATGTCAAAGGTTAATAATTTTTATGTTAAAACCTTTGTTAGCAGTTTTTTCTCTTCTTGAAAAGCATTTACATTAGAGCAGGTGTTCCCTTTTTGATATTTATGTTGTGGTTTTAGTGATAATTTAAATATCTGTTGGTGTGGGTTGATTTTTTGTAGCCGTTTGTTGTATATCCTGTATCCTCCTCTGTAATTAATACATCCAGAAAAGGTTGTTCGTTGTTGTTTTCTTATTCAGTGCTTCTAGTCTATGAGGCCAAATTGAGAACACATTATCTACATATTTTTACCATACTGTGGGTTTTTGGTCATGTTTGTTCACAATATTTTGCTCAAATCTTAAATAAAAATATCTTCTAATAATGGAGATAATGAAGAGCGCATGGCATAAGTTTCTCTTTAATTTGAATTATGTTCTCTTTAATTTGAAATATATTGTCGCAAATTTTTCTCGCAGATAAATCCAGATTTTCATTTTATACTCTTCTCTTCGCCCCCTAGACTTTAAAGGCTTCCCGTTACAGATAGTAGGCTGTTTATAATAAACAACTATTTTCTCAAAATTGTCAATAGCATATTGCAATTTCAAAGAGTCCGTTACAATTTTCTGCAGCTGCTTAAATAATGTGTCAACATCTGGCATTATTTTGTAAAAGAAATCCAACTAGTATTTGAATGATGGATCATTAAACCATTTTACGAAACCGGCGGATTGAACTATACGGTCTCCGTGTTATAAGTTTTAGGATTTTCTAACATATTTTCAAAACATTCCACGATGCTGTCGATTTTCAAATACAGTTTGTATCGCCATGCACTGAAAATTCCATCATGTTTGCGATGGTTGTTCAATTCGTTTGTTCATCACTTGCTTTAACGCTGTTGTTCTGTCCGGAGAATTAGAAAAATATGCGGATATACCTCCTATGTTACGGACGCTATATGTTTCCTGGTTAAAAAGTATACGGACTCTAACATCGCATTTTGCAATCATTTATTAAATATATATATATATATATATATATATATATATATATATATATATATATATATATATATATATATATATATGATGTGCTACCACGCTACTTTGAGTTTTATTATTTAACCAATATCCTGCTATCGTCGAAGACGTCAAACTCAAGAAGACTTCATCCAATTTAGAAGTTAAATTATCAAGAGTACGAGAACCGGCGTGTCGACTACAAAACGCTTCCTGGCAGTAGAACACGACTTTCTGAGATAGAAGAGACATTGGTCTTAGAACTATTTCAAATTGTGTCGAACTGACCACAGCGTTCCTTGGGCCTGTCACGGTAAAGAGCGAATGAAAACCCCGACGGGGACTTATAATTGCTTTTCCGATCTCGTCGAGCTTCTATAACACTTCGTCGCCAGAAACCTTATGCAAATAGTAACTATAGGAAATACTGTTAGCTAAAGGTAGCAACACGAAGCGACGGGCAGTAGAAAGAGTCGACATTGCCGGCATTCTTGTGCCTCTCTCGAGGAGAGGAAACGCGGCTACAACGTAGCGAGAAGGCCGACATCTCTGTGGAATTTGAGACATACACCAAGCATCAGAATTCTAACACAAATATTAAGTCATTGTAAGAATATTGTCTGTAAGAAAGCTCGAACTGTTAGAGAATTCTGATTGCCGGTGTCCCCTCACCTACCACAGAGGCTCGGCGGAGCTTTTCACACGTAGAGGCCGGAATCCCAATTTAACTCCACGAAACGAAGATGGACTCTCGAAACTTGAGATCCTCTTCGAGAGCGGCGGTCGTAGATCGTCCAGAAACCCCTGAAAACCAAGAGAACGCTACGGCCGTACGACATAACTTTTAATATAATCTATTTACTATTAACAGCAATTTTCGGAATCATTCTAAATATTGGTTTAGATTAGTGTTACTATACTATGTATAACTGTTCAAAAGATAGAATTCAAGGACGCGTGATCAGTGAATGCATGTACTGGCCGGTACGATGCGACGCCTTCTAGGAACTGTTTACACTGTCATTATTTGTGTTTTGCATTTCCGCTGTTGAGATTTTTTACGGAGTAGTCAATTGTTTGAAAAATTTACACATACATATATTAATTGTATTAATTTTGTGTGTAATTGTAATAAATTTTTGTGTGGGTTTCGTTGATTAAATATGGGTGGAAAAACTTTCACCTCCAAGAAAAAGATAAAAAAAGACATTTACTGTTGAGGAAAAAGGTATAATAATAAACACTTATAACGAAGCATCCCAAGAGTTAGAAGGACAGGGAAATGCATAAAATTCACTGCTGAGGCTACAGGCAACTATTAGCATTATTATCATCATCAGTTGGCACTACAGCCCTTCGTGAGCCTTGGCCTGCTTCAAAACATTCTTCCATCCTTCCCTATCGAGTGTCTAGGTCGCCTCCTTCTTCTTCTTCCGACCGGCCTGTTTAGCATAGTTATTTTAGTGGGATCACTCTCATCCATCCGCATAACGTGGCCCACCCACCTTAGGCGGTTTATTTTGATGGTCTTCACAATATCTGCATCACCAAAAAGTCTATAGAGTTCAAAGTTATATCGCCTTCTCCACAGACCCTGTTCGTTTACTCCGCCATATATGGTCCTCAATACTTTTCTTTCAAAGACTCGCAGTAACTCTTCATCTCGGGTCGTCATTGCCCATGTTTCCGATCCGTATCTGAGCACTGGGCGTATTATTGTTTTATAAAGTTTGCACTTTGTTGCTATTGACATACTTCTCGCTCTTAGTTGAGGGCCCAGGCCAAAATAACAGCGGTTAGCCACGCATATTCTTTTTTTTATCTCGTTGGATGTGTTATTTTTGTAGTCTACTAGTAATCCTAAGTAGCAGAATTCTTCTACCATTTCTATCGTTTCGTGTTGCACCTCTAAGTTATTTTGTTGAATTCTTGATATGGCCGGCATATATTTAGTTTTCTGGATGTTAATCAGAAGTCCGATGTTTTCTGCGGCATTTTTGATACGTGTGAAAGCCTCCACTGCGTCATTTTGGGTTCTTAGGTACGATATATTGGTATATATCGTACCTTTTAAGTTTATTCCCGAATCTCTCATAACTTTTTCTAACGCTAAGTTGAAGAGCGTGCATGATAGCGCGTCTCCCTGGCGCAGTCCTCTGTTGGTTTTAAATGGTTTTGAAACATCCCCTTGTACGCGCACTTTACATTCGACTTTCATCATTGTCATTTTAATTAATTCTACCAATCCTTTTGGTATTCCTAATTCGATCATCGCCGAATATAATTGGGGCCTGTCAATAGTATCGTACGCTGCCTTACGAAGATGTAATGGCAGTCTATGTCGTACTCCGTCGTTTTTTCTAATATTTGTCTGATGGATGATATGTGATCAATGGTAGATTTATTTTTCAAGAAGCCTCTTTGGTAGGATCCTATTATATTGTCAGTATACCGTGCCAGTCGTTCGTTAAGTATCAGGGACACAATTTTATATGCTGTATTAAGAAGGGAAATCCCTCTAAAGTTGGAACATTCAAGAACGTTTCCTTTTTTGTGTATGGGGCATATAATTCCAGTATTCCAATCTTCTGGTAACCCGCGTTCTTGCCATACCTGTATTAGTAGTTTGTGAAGGAGGGTTACAAATGTTTGACCGCCACATTTAAATATTTCTGCGGGTAGGTCGTCTGCTTCGGGTGACTTGTTTCTGGCTAGAGACTGAATTGCTTTGTTTATTTCTTCCAAAGTTGGTAGTTCAGTATCCTCCTGTTCTATTTCTATATCATATCTACCTTCAGCTCTACTTTCTCCATTAAGTAGCGTACTAAAATGTTCCTGCCATCTTTCTAGTACTTCCACTCTCTCATTTAAAAGAATTCCGTTAAGGGCCTTGACTTGGCTCGCTTGTGGCTTGAAAACTTTTCTTTTTGTGTTAACCTGTTTGTAAAATTTTCTGTATTCGTGTTCTCTATTAAGGTTTTCCATTTCTTCGAACTCTTTATTGATTTGTTTGATATTTTGGTATTTGATGCCAAAAGCGGCATCTGGCGATGTCCACGTCACTTTATGTATACGTTTATGTTGAAAGTATGTACTACTGATCGTCATGTTCAGAGATGCTGCGAGATTTACAAGTCTCGTCCCATTATCATTACATTCTTTCTGTATGCTGTAAGGTCCTATGATTGGTCTGTACATCTCCTCTTGTCCTACCTTGGCATTCATGTCTCCGATAATCAACTTAGCGTCATTATTGGAACACTGTCTATATGTTTGTTCTAGTTTCTCATAGAATTCTTTTTTTTCTGTGTCTGTTTTATCCTCAGTGGGGGCATGTGCGTTTATAAGACTGTAGTTAAAGAATGTTCCACGTATTCTTAGAACACATATTCTATGATCTATAGCGTCAAAACCTATTATTAGGTTATTAACTCTTTTGCTAACTACAAAGCCTACCCCAAAGATATGTTGAGTTTGATGGCAGCTACAATATATGGTATTCAGATTCTTCTGGAGAGTACCGGTCCCTTTCCATCGCATCTCCTGTATAGCTGTTATGTCCATATTATATTTGTTAAGAGTGTCTAAGAGACATCTCATCGCTCCTGCAGAGTACAATGTTCTCACGTTCCATGATCCAAATCGAATATCCTTTTTTCGTTTGCGAGATTGTCTACATAAGGTCCGTCCGGTTTTTGTTTTTTCAGCTTTCTTAACAATTCTTTTTTTTCAGGGTAGGGTTGTTAGCCCTACGCCCAACCCCCAGACTTGGAGGACCAGGGACTCTTCTGTTAGGGTTACCATACCTTAGTCTGTTTTGGTTCGCGGGTGGTATTTTATTTCCCACCTACCCGCCGATCCTGGGACCGGTTAGGGCGTCCCCCTATCCACCACCTGGGGACGCGTCCGAAGGAAGACAGACACTCCACACGGAATTAGCATTATTATGTCGACAATAATATTGATTATATTTTTATAGTTTATGAATCAATAAGTCATCAGTATATTGTTACTCTAAATCTGACTCATATTTAACCTGTAAACATTTTATTATTCAAGTATTTTCTAGTAGTTTCCCCTACGATAAAACCGGTCTTCTTCCTCCATGCCGTTCGAGAGAGTTCACGAACGGTCAGCACAGGTCGCAGGGATTCCAGACTAACGTTGTTTGATATATATATTGTTACACTTCTTGAAAATTAACTTTATTCAACACCAATAATATTACAATACTTTTTAACTAACTGACAACTATATACTTAAACATTCCAAATTAAAAATACAAGTGTTTCCCAACTGTCAAAAACATCTGTTATATATATTTTCTGACGTTCCAAACTTCACTAGACATTTCAAGAATTTTCGATGTCATCTTGAATGTTCTCGAACTACTTCTTTTTCATCAATGGACGTTTCCTATGTGGGATAAATCTTTCGTAACACTGCTTCCTCCTTTATAGTTATTCGCCTCGAATAACTGGACTATCGGGGATCGATTAAGCCAACGGGGTGGATCAGTTTCATGGTATGGAGCTAGTCTCTCGATATGAACTACCTTGGGTTTACTTCTAACTGAAAACTGGATGCGATAGATTAGATCATTTATTTTCTGCAGGACGGTATATGGCCCTTCCCAGTTTCGTTGAAGTTTCGGACAAAGTCCTTTCTTACGTGTGGGATTGTATAACCATACTGGGTCACCTCTTGGGAAAGTTGTACCAGTAGCATGCATGTCGAGCCTGGCCTTGGCTTTATCACTTTGAAGCTTCAAACTTTTACGAGCAAATTCGTAGGCTTTTTCTAATTTTTCTTTCAAATTTTCAATGTAGGTCGGGGATGAACGTTCTTCTTCGCAGGGAGACAATCTTCCGAAAATAAGATCTTGAGGAAGCTTCATTTCTCTTCCAGTGATCATCATTGATGGAGAAAAACCAGTTGCTTCATATTCGGAACTTCTATAGACTAACAGGAATAGAGGAATTAAACTATCCCAATCTTTTTGATTATCAGAGACAACATTGAAAGGTATTGTTATGTTTTTATTAATTCTAATTTATTGTTCTTATTTTAATTTACTAAAACACGATAATTTATATCAATTTATTAAAGCACTGTACAACAATTTATTTGACTCATAATTACATAATTTATCTATACGAACGTTACAATTTAAACGCGAACGCGAGCTTCTTTTTTTGACTGCTTGTTTTCTCCAAAAAGTCCTGTTATATACCCAGTACCGTTAGACTAGAAAAGTCGATGGCCTTCTTGACTAGACAAAGCGGCGAATGGTCTCGAAACTGGTATTTTTACATCGGCTCGTCTCCAGAAAGTTCGATTGTTGTTTTTATAGCGGAGGGGGACCCATCGTGTGTCAGGTAGGTATTACCTAAAAAATACGTGAATGAATGAGAATATTAGTAATAAATATGTTTACGGTTTTGGGTCAGAATTTATCGTAACATTGCCACCCTCTTAAAAGATGGTTCCTCCTGGAACCTTGTCGGGACTGGAACTGGAACGGTATGCTGGTATCGGCAACTGGACCCTCTTTTACAACTTCCAGTTGTATAAAAATGACAAGGGACGGTTTTCTCTCCGCACCAGTAACTATGCGGATTGCAACAGACTAATACCTGGACTTCGGTGTCTTTAAAGATCTCCTCCACCATATTTCGGATAACCCTCCAATCTAATTGGCGGCACTCCAACTTTGGCATGGCTAACTTTTGCACGCCGGACTCTAGTACGTGCTCTTTCAATTGAAGTAAGGCTTCCCATACATCTCGGTAGGTAGGTTGGTCACGGGCAGTGTCTTTTGTTACCAGGTAGAAAAGGTAACCTGATGCATCTTGGAGTTTCAAGGTTTTACCGGGAGCTGGCACTTGGCATTGAAGTTCTGGAACTCGACCAAACTTCCTTCGAAAGTCGGATGCCAACCCTGGTGCGTCTTTGATACTGGCCGGGATGGTAAGGGCCAGCGAGTAGTCATCGGGGAGCGCGAGTAGATCTTGCTTTTCTTCAGTGGTAACACCATGTCTTGCTTTACCGGTACCTCCATAGGCACCTATGAATTCCTCAAACGTGAGGTCAGACACATCTTGGACTTGGTTTACTTCCACTTCTTCATCTACGTCGTGGTCACCTTCGAAAGACGCCAGCCAGTTATGGTGTGCTATCATCGGCTTTCCCCTCGGAATCTTGCTTATTCGGTAGATGACATCGTTGATCTTCTCCATAATGAGGTATGGACCTTCCCAAAACTGCTGTAACTTGGGAGAACAACATTTTCGCAATTCAATGGAATTATAGAGCCAGACTTTGTCGTTCTTCTTAAAACATCCCTTTTCGGCTTGCGTATCGTACCGTTTCTTCATTTGGTCACTAGCGATCTGGAGGTGAGAACGGACCAACTCGTGTACATTGTCCATTCTTCTTCGTAATTCGATCACATCATCTTCACCTGCTACATCTTCTCCAGGTCGACACCCAAACTCTAGATTACAAGGTAGTCGCATCTCGCGTCCGAATAGGACTCTGGCTGGTGTCTGGCCTGTCGATTCGTTAACAGGCCATTGTGAAGATTATGTGAAATGGCTATCTGTAGGCCATTGTGAAGAACGGAAGATATTGGTCCCACTCTCGCTGATGATCGGACACCATCTTTGTCAAATACTTGCCAACTGTCCTATTCATCCGTTCTATCATACCATCAGATTGCGGATGATATGCTGTAGTTCTTGTTTTCTTCATGCCTAGTCTATCACATATTCCTTGAAATAGATCGCTTTCGAAGTTCCTGCCTTGGTCACTATGGATCTCCAAAGGCACTCCAAATCGGCTGATATATTCTTGGATCAACTTATCTGCAACGGTGGCGGCCTTCTGGTCGGGAAGTGCGTAAATCTCGACCCACTTAGTAAAGTATTCCATTACTACCAACATGTACTTGTCTCCATTTTCACTTTCTGGAAATGGCCCAGCGATGTCCAAAGCTATTCTTTCAAACGGGCTTCCAACATTATATTGTCTCATAGGAGCTCTCCTTTTTCGGTAAGGCCCGTTACTCGTAGCACAAATAGTACATTTCTTACACCAGTCTTTTACGTCGTCGGAACTGTTCATCCAATAAAACCGTTCCCGAATTCGCTGAAGGGTTTTCTTTACACCAAAATGCCCTCCTGATGGACTGTCGTGTAACTGACGAAGTACTTCGGCTATTCTGATCTTTGAGATCACCAACTGTCTTCTTTTTTCTGAACCGTCATCATTTTCCAGGACTCGTTTGAGCAAGCCAATTTCGATGATAAATGAGTCCCACTGGGCCCAATACGTCTTAACTACTGAGCATAGGTTTGATATTTCTTGCCAAGGTGGTCGACGGTTTTCCTCTTTCCATTTTAGGATTTTCTGTATAACTGGATCTCTCTCTTATTCTTCCCTTATCTTAGTAGGCGTCCAGACGTCGTTCTTAGCACTGCTGCTTCTTTGGATTCCGTTTTGTCGCAGTGGGAACATTCTGCTGGGCATGGCCTTCTGGAAAGAGAATCAGCGTTTCTGTGGCTAACTCCGGCCCGGTGCTCAATCTTGAAATCGTATTCTTGGAGTCGTTCGATCCACCTGGCTATCTGACCCTCTGGATTCTCAAACTGCATCAACCATTTAAGGGCGGCATGGTCGGTTCGGATTAGAAACTTTTTACCATAAAGGTATTGATAGAAGTGCTCTACTGATTTAACTACTGTTAGAAGTTCTCTCCTCGTGACGCAATAATTCCGCTCAGGTTTTGAAAGAACTTTACTAAAGTATCCAAGTACTCGTTCCTGTCCTCCTTGAATCTGAGACAGCACTCCTCCAATTCCCACATTACTTGCATCTGTATCTAAGATGAACTCTCCTTCTGGCAGTGGATACCCTAAAATTGGTGCTGTTATTAAATGCTTGTTTAAGGTCTCAAAGACATTTTGTCAGTCTGTATCCCAGCGCTATTCTCTTGCTTCCTCTGTAAACTTGCAATCTGCAAACTTCTTAATAAACCTCCGGTAATAAGTACATAGTCCAAGAAAACTTCTGACTTGATGTTTGTCAGTTGGTTCTGGCCATTCCTTAATGGAATCGATTTTTCCCTTATCCACGGCCACTCCTTCTTTACTGACTATATGACCCAGATAATTGACTTTACCTTGAAATAGCTGGTCTTCAAATGTCTCCCCCAAGACGATTATGTCATCTAGATAAACCAGGCATGTTTTCCAAGATAACCCTCTCAACACATTTTCCATAAGCCTCTCAAATGTCGCAGGAGCATTACAGAGTCCAAATGGCATAACGTTGAATTGCCACAATCCAGACCCTGTGGTGAAGGCTGTCTTTTCTTTATCTACTGGGTCCATTTCTACCTGCCAGTATCCAGACTTCAAATCCAAAGTAGAAAACAATTTACTTTCAGCCAATGTGTCCAATGTGTCATCGATCCGAGGCAGAGGATAACTATCTTTCTTGGTAACGTTGTTCAGCAAACGGTAATCCACACAGAACCTCGTCGTTCCGTCTTTCTTCTTAACCAGGACCACCGGAGAGACCCATGGGCTAGTAGAAGGTTCTATCACCCCGTCTTTCTTCATTTAATGAACAATCGTTTCGGCTTCCTCTCTTTTCGCCTGTGATAATCGTCGGGCTGTTTGACGAATTGGCTTAGCATTACCAGTATCAATTTTATGCTTAACAACGGTAGTTCTTCCCGTCTTTCCTCCTTTCGGTACGAAAATATCACGATACTGCCGAAGAAATTCCCTTAATTTCCTTTTCTCCATCTGATTTAGAGACTGTCCTGCAACTGCAACCAGTTGGTCGAATTTGTCGTTGGAATTATCAGATGTTGTCGTCTGACGGATTATGGATGTCACAGGTACACAAGTTCCTACTTTTGTCTCTTTCTTGATGGTTACTGGGTAGTCATTAACATTGATAAGTCTCACAGGAATTTCTTTAGCCGCAGTCACCAATTCCTTTCCAATTATGATTCCTCGGCCAACCTCGTCGTCATGGTTCCAAGGCTCCATCATAACGGGTGTCCCTTCGTCCACAATTCCCTGTAGCCGCGCTACTATGATTGTTTCACTTCTCGCAGGCACGACTGTATCTTCTTTAACGGCTGCTTGCATAGTGTTGTCATCATGTGGATGAAGAAATACCTCCTCGTTACCAACTTTGATTACCTTATTCTTAAAATCCAATTGGAATCCATGCGTATTCATTACGTCCATTCCTAATATAACAACCTCTTCGATGTCAGCAACTATAACAGTATGGACGAACTTTTCCGCTCCAATTCCTAATTGTATCTGAATTTCTCCATGAATGTTGGCATTTTCACCCGTAGCGGTCTGAAGTCGCAACCTCGTTGGTAACAGTTTCTTACGGCTGTTTATAACTGTCGGGCGTATAATGGTTCTGGTCGCTGGTTTTCCGGTATCCACCAACAACGTATGTCTTTTACCATTTATTTCTCCATCTACATATACACTATCTTCACGACATTTCAAAGATGCTATTAGTATAAGAGGGTCTTTGGAAAAGTTCCGGGTCGAAGCTGCCCCCCTAAAGCCGACTCGTTCTGGTTTTCCTGCTGGTGAGTTTCTTGATTTTATGGTCTTCGTTTTCTTGCATGTAATACTTTTCATCATATTAACGAGCTGGTCAAGTTTATCTTCATCTCCATCCTCTTTTACAGTCCTAACTTTACTGTATCCGCCAGAGGCCTGCGTAGCTGACTCGTATTCGAGGGCGGATAAGACATCAACCAGCGTATTGTGACGAGCTAATCGTAGTGTTCTCTGCATTTCATGATCACGAAGACCATCAATAAACGTTTGAACGGCCAACTTTTCCATCATGTCTTCGGGAGCTGTTGGATAAGCATATCGTACTAATCTGGCATTATCTACCTCATATTCTTGAAGAGCCTCATCTTTCTTTTGTCTTCGATTTTTAAGCTATGACTGATATACATGCTCCAAATGTTCGTGAACATA
The DNA here is from genome assembly GCF_040954645.1 of Diabrotica undecimpunctata. Lineage (NCBI taxonomy): Eukaryota > Metazoa > Arthropoda > Insecta > Coleoptera > Chrysomelidae > Diabrotica > Diabrotica undecimpunctata. The sequence continues at coordinate 66,934,063 of NC_092807.1, read as the reverse complement.
TCGCATATTTAACCTCTTCTTGAGTTGTTCAAAATCATCCGTCTCCTCTACGGCTATGGTCTGAAGCACATCTAAGGCATCTCCTCGAAGAGCGATAGTCAGGTTTACAGCCTTTTCTTTTTCAGACCATCCATTCGCTCTTGCAGCTGATTCGAACTGTTTCATGTAGTTGTTCCATGACGATTTTCCGTCGAAAGTTGGGACTTTGACACGAACAGAACCTCCACTTCCTTCAAATTTCGGCCGTGTTTCCAACTTACATTTCGTATCGTCTTCTTTTGTCTCTACTGTAATCGGATTGTTTCCTCTCTCTGCTGTCCCTGTTTCTTTCATCTTCCTTTCCATCTCTTTAATCTTTTCTTCGAAGGCCGACATATCGGCAGCAACTTGGTTTTTTAACGGAGATATTCTATCGTCGAGGGCAGACATCTCAGAAGTTACTTTAGAGATTTCCAAAGAGATGTTATTTCGCGATTTCTTTCCAGCGAAGAAATCGCGTTAGAAACTTTGTCTTCCAAAGAAGCGATGTCGCCGGAAACTTTGTTCTCTAATGATGCGATGTCACCAGAAACTTTCGAAATATTGCCAGAAACTTTCGAAATATCGCCAGAAACTTTGTTCTCTAATGATGCGATGTCACCAGAAACTTTGTTCTCTAATTTCGAAATCGACGAGATGACAGCATCTTCAAATATATAAGTTTCTGGATTAAAAACCTCATCTTCCAAAGCGTTCTTTAGTCGTTGGACTAACTCAGCCTTTTTTCCGGTAGAAGCTAATCCTCGAGATGTCTTCTTAAATTCGTCACTGTGAGCTCATAAATCGTCGTCATTTTCACAATTTTACTTCTGACACCACTGTTATGTTTTTATTAATTCTAATTTATTGTTCTTATTTTAATTTACTAAAACACGATAATTTATATCAATTTATTAAACCACTGTACAATTTATTTGACTAATAATTACATAATTTATCTATACGAACGTTACAATTTAAACGCGAACGCGAGCTTCTTTTTTTGACTGCCTGTTTTCTCCAAAAAGTCCTGTTATATAACCAGTACCGTTAGACTAGAAAAGTCAATGGCCTTCTTGACTAGACAAAGTGGCAAATGGTCTCGAAACTGGTATTTATACATCGGCTCCTCTCCAGAAAGTTCGATTGTTGTTTTTATATCCATCGTGTGTCAGGTAGGTATTTCCTAGAAAATACGTGAATGAATGAGAATATTAGTAATAAATATGTTTACGGTTTTGGGTCAGAATTTATCGTAACAGTATTCACAAACAGTTCTATTATGTCTTTCAACCATTCCGTCTGATTGAGGATGGAAAGGCGTAATGCGAGTTTTCTTAACCCATTCGCTGCCAAACTTCGCTTTTTAAATTTTATAGCACCTGCAGGTAAATTTTTGTGTTCTGAACTTATAGAAAAATATTTAAAAAATTCTAAAACTTTTCACAATAGCCCTGTGTCTAAAAAATTTTTTGTTCCAATTTTGGAACATGGCCGTAAGTATATAAAAAAACATCAACGTCAATTTAAACTTAAACATTTATTGATAAAAAAATGTTAACATTTTGAGAGGGTCTATATATTTTTTTCATCAAAACATTTGAAACGATTAATAGGATATACATTAATTTTACAAATAACGCATCCAAATGTACAATCCACATCCAAACCGTATTTGATACATTCTCAGACAAAAATTTAAACCCATATCTAATAGGTTTTTTGAATACGCTGTTTACAGCTATACTGGCTGTAGTAAGGTACCACGGATTCATCAACAGATAGTGATATGGTTTCACCAACCGGCACATATTTTTTAAATAAATTATTTAAAGGTTCCATGAGTGGTCTTATTTTAGCAAATTTATCATTTTTTTGTAGCTGAGTGTTATCTGAAAAATGTAAATTTTGCAAAATTTCTTAAAACCTATTTCTCGACATTGCGCTGGCGATTGCTTCGTTTCTGAGATCCAAACCCAAACTCCAGTACATATCTTTTCTGGTCCTTTGAGAATAACCGTAAATGAGTAGAACTACAAAGAATAATTTGAGTTCTTCAATCGTAACCTAAAATGATGTGTTTTGTGTCGGGCATACTTTATAGTCTCGTCTTTTATGCATTCAAAGACATTCTCACATCAAAAAAGTGTAAAGAAATCGATTGCACTTTCACAGTGAGCAATATTTGGATTTGGAAGTGAGATATTTTCTCGATGTTTATCTTGGGACAAGTCACCTCTTTGTTACTCGTTTTGTCTATTTGATTGAGCCTTATTCATTGAAGTTCATCATTGCTCGTCGAGAACATATCTTCAGCCTCTTCTGTCTAACATTGTAAAATAAGAGTTGCTTTAGCTGGGTGTTCAGTATCTCTGATAAAAACTTATCAGAAAAATCATTGAAATTCACATCATCCGATGATTCAGAATCTCCATCAGAATCTTCCGCTGGAAGATAAATGTAGATGTTTTCAGAATCAAACTGCTTCTCATGTAGGTCATCGATTAGATTGTTCAGAGTATCAGCTGAACAACTCGTGTTCTTTACATAAAATGTTTTCACATCCATAATTCCAAACTAAAAAGGAAAACCTCAATTAGCAACATATACAGCCAAGTTCCATTTTTGGAACGTACAAAAACTAGAGGTTACTCGGTATATTCAATTTAAGGTTAAGCATTAAAACGACACAGATATATTGTATAAGCGTATATTATTACTAAAATTTACCCCGATCGCTATATTTCACAACAGAAGATAGCTATAATCAAGCTAGAGGTTATACAATTGCACCTTCCTTGAAATTTTGATATGAATCACACAACAAAAGCCACTTACACGAAACCAGTGGGTAAATTCAGTATGCACGTGTTCTTTTGACACTACCGAACACAAATAGTTTATCAGATTTAAGACCAACAGTTACATATTGTAACCAGCAGCGAAACTAACAATTGTTCCAGATTTTGAACATGGCAGCGAATGGGTTAATACCCAAGATTTTCATTAATTCTTGCCATAATTCTGATTCAAAATTTCGTCCTTGATCAGAATGTAACTCTAAAGGAACTCCATGTCTTGATACGACGTGTGTTATAAATGCTTCTGCTACTGTAGTCGCTTCTTGATTAGGAAGGGGTACAATTTCAGGCCATTTTGAAAAATAATCCATTGCGACCATTAAGTACTTGTTCCCTCTCTCTTTCATCGGAAGTGGACCAAGAATATCCACTGCAAGTCGTTCAAAAGGCTCTCCGGAAAGATATTGTGCCATTTTACCACGACTTCTTGTTCCAGTGCCTTTTTACCATTACATAAATCGCATTTCCTACACCAATCTTCTACATCTCGACGACAATTGATCCAGTAAAATCTGTCTCGAACTCTGGCCAGTATTCTTTTGGCTGCTATGAAGTTCTTGCAACACACTTTTAATGTGTGATATCGGCAGTACCACTTGTTGAACTATACGTACTCCATCGGGATCGGGACTTTCCCACTTCCGATATAATAGACCATTGGAAAGATACAGAGATTCCCATTGAGCACAGTGCACTTTTATAGTTTCACTGTATTTGGTTATTTCCTGCCAAATAGGTCTTACTCCATTTTTAAGCCATTCTCGTATGACTTTTAAGTCATTATATTTCTTTTGACTCTTTTTAAGGTTTTCCAGGAAAGTCTGATCATTATCTTCTTCCTGTATAACTGTGGTTACCTGGAGACTTACTTCTTCGGTTATGTTCTCTTTATCTTCAAGTCTTTTACAGTACTGGCATTGTCGTTCCAAACAGGGTCGCTTAGAAAGAATATCGGCATTGTTATGGAGACGCCCTTTTCTATGTACTACGTCGAAGTTATACTGTTGTAGTCCCTCTATCCACCGAGCCACTTGCCCCTCTGGCTTCTTAAAATTCATTAGCCACTGTAAAGTCCTATGGTCAGTTCGAACTATAAAATTTCTGTTATAAAGAAAAGTATGAAAATGTTCTAGGGCTGTTATAATAGCTAGAAGCTCTTGTCTGGTAACACAATAATTATTTTCAGCCTTTCCCATTGTTTTACTAAAATATGCAATAACTTTTTCTTCGCGTTCCTGTTCTTGTGATAATACTGCGCCAATACCATGCTGAGATGCGTCACAATCCAACAGAAATTTGCCATCTTCTCGTGGATATGCTAGAATTGGTGCTGTTGTAAGTCGTCTTTTTAAATCTATGAAAGCATTTTGACAATCCGGTGTCCAGTCAAATTCAATGTTGTTTTCGGTTAGTCGATAAAGGGGCTTAGCTATGCGGTCAAAATCTTTAATAAATATGAACAGAGTCCAAGAAAACTTCTAATTTCCTTTTTATTTCCTGGTTTAGGCCAATCTTTAATAACTGAAATCTTTTCTGGATCAGTTTTAATTCCTTCTACTGAAACGATATGTCCTAAATAGTATGCCTCTCTTTGAAATAGTGAACATTTCTTATAATTTAACTTTAAATTGGCATTTCTCAATCTGTCAAATACCTCGCTTAAGTTTGAACTCCTTTCCACAACCGCCGATATTACAACGGTGCGGGCGATGCGACATGCCAGGCAATCTTTCTTCGTCCACGTCACTCTGTTAAATATTTCTTTATCCCACCGCTGTCACCAATGTTACACTTCTTGGAAATTAACTTTATTCAACACCAATATATATATATATATATATATATATATATATATATATATATATATATATATATATATATATATCCCTGACGTTCCAAACTTCACTAGACATATCAAGAATTTTCATGTCATCTTGAATGTTTGCCAGAGATATGTAAGAGAGGGGATATGACACAAACGATATTTCTGTATCTACTAAATGGGACCACTTAATTTGACAGGATGTACTCTCCAATATGGCGACGGGCAGGTCCGGATTCAAATGAATTCAAACTGTATTTACGATTTACTGTTTAGTTTGGGAATAAGCATTGAGTTAGATTAATAATAGTTATTTGGAATAAAATTACTTTCATTTTTAGTACTCTTCAAGTACACTTTAATAATAATTATAAAATTTATTACATACATAAAGTTTAAAAAAATGTACAAAACCAGTCAATGATATGGTTTTAAAATTATAACATTTACATACAAGTAAAAAACAACAATTAGCAAGTGCACTTACATAAGTTTATATACATTTAGATATGTTAGTTCCATGTACTATTAATATAGATTATATATTTATATATAATTATTTTATATATTTATATAAAAAATATAAAAATTAGTTATTGTGTATAGGTAGGTAGTTAAAGAATTGTATCAAAGACATGCCGTGTTCTTTATCCTTTTTTAACTTATTGTGGTTTCTATGGAATTGTTATATCTGCATATAAAGATCCCTTTTCCAGTAATGCGAGCCTATGATAAGGGATATTATAGCTAGTGTCAAAGTCGCGGGATATTTTAAACGGTTGAAAATACTACTTTTTAGCTGTTGCAACTGTCAACAATAACTAACTCAACAGGCGATTGTCGATATTCACCGGCTTTTCGTTTATTTTCCGTAACATATAAAGTTTTAGACACTCATCCTATGTATAAAGCTGGTACAAAAACTAGCTCACAATATGATGGTATATCGAGCCCTCGAATAAAAATTAGAAAAATGAAAGAGCTTTATTATATTGATGTTAACAATGTTTACAAGAATTTTTAAACAATATTTTTATTTTATTTTTGTTTTTAAACAATTTGAATTCCACTAAAGTGTCCACTAAATAATACCACTTTATTAATAAGAGGTCTCATACTGAGAGATTTGTCAGTCTTACTCTTGCACATATAGAACATCCTAATATCAATATAGCGGCTTGCTACAGCCTTTATTAGGAGTATTCTGTGATTATCTGAGAATTGTTGATCAATGCTATGACTAAGTGTATTTAAACAGATGTCTTTGTTTATGTACCTCCGTAAAACTTATGTAACTAAATCGTTGGTACTCATACAAGTTGGAGAAGGGATTTCTTTTAAAATTGTCTCAGCCATAAAGCATATATCAATTACACTTTCAGATGGATATTGCAATCTTTTTTTATTTTTTTTTTTTAATCAATAAATGAAAATAAAAAGTTGTTCCGAGTGACACTTACTAAGGCGCTTAAACATTCACTACAGACTAATCTTTTTTGTAAGTAAAACACAACATAACCAGCAATGTATGTAGTTATGCTTTTAGAGTATTGAGAGAAAGGATTGATATAGCTGTGATCATGAATTATATCTACTGACACATCAGTATCACAACTATTACTCAATCTATATTCTCTGGAAGTGATATTAATGTGATCGGTGGGATTGCATTTTAAAATATTTAAATCTTCTAAAGGAAAGCTTCTTCTTCTTCCTATGCCGTCCCCATTAACGGAGGTTGGCGACCACATTTTTAAAAGCTTCTCTGTCTTTTGCAACGTGGAATAATTCGTCTACAGTCATGTTTGTCCAGTCTCGAATATTTCGCAGCCATGACTTCCTCTTTCTACCTATTCCCTTTTTGCCATCGACTCTACCCTGCATGATGACCTGCAGAAGACTATATTTATTATTTCTTAGTATGTGTCCAAGGTATGCAGTCTTGCGTACTTTTATCGTTCTCAACAATTTTTTGTCTCGACCCATTCTTCTCAGCACTTCCTCATTGGTGACCCTGGCAGTCCATGGGATTCTCAACATTCTCCGGTATATCCAAAGTTCAAAGGCTTCAATCTTTTTAACTATTTGCGCTTTTAGTGTCCATGTTTCTACCCCGTACAATAGTTGTGACCAGACGTAACATTCAACAAACCTCAGTCTCAGCGCAATATTCAGATTTTTGTCACAGAATAATTGTTTGAATTTTAAGAACGCTGCCCTTGCCATTTCTATTCGTACCCGGATCTCTTGGTCTGGATCTAATTCTGTGTTGATGTAAGCTCCCAGATATTTATATTTTGTCACTCTCTCTATTTGCTGTCCACCAAGAGTTAGTTGTTCATTATTTATTGGACTCCTTGATACTATCATAAATTTGGTCTTATCTGTGTTGATGTCAAGTCCCATTTGAATGCATTCACTATTTATTGCATCTAGTAAAGTTTGTAGATCTTCTATACTCTCAGCCATAATTACCGTGTCATCTGCAAATCTCATGGTGTTTATGATTTCTCCACCAATTCTTATTCCTTCTTTTCTTTCCCATAAGGCTTTTCTGAATATGACCTGTGAGTACACGTTGAAAAGCGTCGGAGACAAGACGCATCCTTGGCTAACCCCTCTCGCAATCGGTATATTATTTGTTTCTATATCGTTCACCTTTACTACTGCTTTCTGGTTCCAGTATATAGCCTTAATAAACTCAATGTCTTTTTTGTCTAAATTGATGTTTTTTAATTCATCTATTAACTTCATATGCTGCACTCGGTCAAAGGCCTTCCTAAAGTCTATGAAGCATACATATGCACTCTTGTTATATTCCCGACATTTCTGCAAGAGTACCGTCAACGCAAATAATGCCTCTCTTGTACCCATGCCTCCTCTGAAGCCAAACTGAGTTTCATCTATCTGCTCCTCACATTTCTTATAAATTCGGTTTTGAACAATTTTCAAGAGAATCTTTAAAGGGAAGAAGGGAATCTTCAAATTGTTGTTTTTTGGTAGAGGTAAAAATATCGATTTAAGCCATTCTTCCGGGATGTTGCCCTCTACATATATGTGGTTGAGAATTCGGATGAGTCTCTTTATATTACCGTCATCTAAGGCTTTTAACAGTTCAACTGGAATTTGATCAGGACCCGGTGCTTTTCCTTGTTTTGCATTCTGTAGGGCATTCTTTACTTCTGAGGGTAAAATTTGTAGGTATTGTTTTTCTTCACCTATATCTTGTTCATTTTCTCTCTCGTCATGGAAAAGATAAAGGAAAGCAGTTACCACTAAATTTATTTTTCAGTTCAACATGCACCAAAATTTTTTTATAAGCTGACTGAAACTTCATTTTGTACACAAATAAAGTAGCTTTATTATAAAAAAAGCATAAATCATATTTTTAAACGCAAAAAACTGCTGTTGTTACATCAAAAAAAAATCGGTTGCCTGTAAAGTCGGTTTTACGGGCGAAGATTTTACGTGACAACGTCTTTTTCTCGGTAAAATATTTATTGATATGAATATTATTAAATTGCACAATAGGAACAAGCAATTGAATGAAAATAAGAATTGCACAAATTTTAACTATAGAAATATATTTTGTTTACTAAAACATTGTACATGTAAACTTAAACTTAACTAATTTCTATTTGAGTGATTTTGTTGAGGATAGGACGATGATAGGAGAAATATGAAATGAAAGGAAGTGTTTCTGCTGTAATGTGTCTTGAACGCCAAGAACGCTCGAGAAAGACAGAGACACAAGCACGGAAGCACGCACCGATTCAACGCGCCTAATTCTCTAGTGCTGCGCGCGCAGCGGACCGATCATGTTTGAGTGGGAGAGAGACGCAAGGCATTCGCCGGTCCGGCGGGCCTCTCTCTCGTTCGGTGACTCACTGTAACAGACGTGAGCGGGCGTTACACTTTTTCATGAATGACTCCGAGCCACAACCTAATTTAAGACGTTGTCACGTCAAAATGTCAAATAGTACATATTTAAAGAATTGCCAAAACAAAAATGTGATTAATTATTAACTAGTACTTTATACAAAATATCAAGAACCTTCTAGTTGAAATCTCTTTGTTCACACCTATACAAACTTATTTATTTGCACATGAAAGCAAGTGAAATGTACAATTGAAGTTGTATACTGTGTCCAGGTGTAATTATAATTATAATGTCTAATTTACTAAATTTTGAAGGTTCCCAGTTCCCACACTATTTACGAACTGTATCCAGGCATTTCTCCTTTCAACATCTTTAGGAAATCTACAACCACATAAACCAAATTAAAAAGATTACATGTTCTTTTTACACGCGGTATCACTAAAAACCGCCTAAAAAAGTAATACCGCCCTGTACACTGTTTATAATTTCATACTAACCTATGAAAAGATATTCCAGTGGAGATTTTCTTATTATTACGAGTGTTATTTGGACACAAAATAAAAGAACACGATGCCATAATAGTTTCACTTTAAATAAACGTAAAAACCGTACAAAAATATTTTTTCCATGGAAAAAATATCTCAATGTTTATCAACGTACAAAAATAAGCTCAAAATATTTTAAAAATTAAATTTCTATGCACAGAACTACTCGACACAACCAACAATCTGTCAGATACTCACCAATATGGCGAACCGATCCCATCTATTTCACCGTATGTCATATCCCCTGTCTTACATATCTCTGATGTTTGCGAACTACTTTTTCTTTTTCGTCAATGGACTTTTCCTATGTGGGATAAATCTTTCGTAACAATATATATATATATATATATATATATATATATATATATATATATATATATATACATATAGAAATTTTGATTGTGTGAGTTAGTCTGAATAATAATATTGAGTCGAGTTTTGAAATGTAACGCGCGTATTGTCGGGAATATAAATTGTAATAAATGTTGTAAATAAATTATACTATTATAGTGTGAAATAAATTAGTGTAATATTGTACAAATAAAGACTTTAATAAACTAAGTGTTAGAACATTTTTATAATAAATAAAGTTAATAAATTAGATTAATAAACGCAGTTCATTGCTGTCAGAAAAGTGGAATATTTTAAATAAATAGTGAAAATGACTACGTTATGAGCTCACAGTTACGAATTTAAGAAGACATCTCGAGGACAGAGAATTAGCTTCTACCGGAAAAAAGGCTGATTTAACCCAACGACTAAAGAACGCTTTGGAGGAAGAGGGTTTGGACCCCGAAACTTATATATTTGAAGACAAACAGATGCTGTCATCTCGTCGATTTCGAAAGTTTCTGGTGACATCGCATCATTAGAGAACAAAGTTTCTGGCGATATTTCGAAAGTTTCTGGTGACATCGCATCATTGGAGAACAAAGTTTCTGGCGATATTTCGAAAGTTTCTTCTGATGTAGCCAAAGTTTCTGGTGATGTGGCCAAAGTTTCTGGTGACATCGCATCATTAGAGAACAAAGTTTCAGGCGACATCGCTTCTTTAGAAAACAAAGTTTCTAACGAGATTTCTGCATAGAAAGCAAAGTTTCTGCTAACATCTCTTTGGAAATCTCCAAAGTCACTTCTGAGATGTCTGCCCTCGACGATAAAATGTCTTCGTTAAAAAACCAAGTTGCTGCCGATATGTTGGCCTTCGAAGAAAAGATATGGAAAGGAAAATGGAGGAAACAGGGACAGCAGAGAGAGGAAACAATCCAATTACAGTAGAGACAAAAGAAGACGAGACGAAATGTAAGTTGGAAACACGGCCGAAATTTGAAGGAAGTGGAGGTTCTGTTCATGTGAAAGTCCCAACTTTCGACGGAAAATCGTCATGGAACAACTACATGAAACACTTCGAATCAGCTGCAAGAGCGAATGGATGGTCTGAAAAAGAAAAGACTATCGCTCTTCGAGGAGATGCCCTAGATGTGCTTCAGACCGTAGCCGTAGAGGAGACAGATGATTTCGAACAACTGAACTAGAGGTTAAATATGCGATATGGCCACCAACATTTGGAGCGTGTATATCAGTCGCAGCTTAAAAATCGAAGACAAAAGAGAGACGAGGCTCTTCAAGAATATGAGGTAGATATTGCCAGATTAGTATGGTATGCTTATCCAACAGCTCCCGAAGACATGATGGAAAAATTGACCGTTCAAACGTTTATTGATGGTCTTCGTGATCATAAAATGCAGAGAACACTGCGATTAGCTCCTCACAAGACGCTGGTTGATCACCAGGTCAGCTACGCAGGCCTCTGGCGGGTACAGTAAAGTTAGGACTGTAAAAGAGGAAGGAGATGAAGATAAACTTGACCAGCTCGTTAATATGATGAAAAGTATGACATACAAGAAAACGAAGATCATAAGATGCTGGAATTATGGCGAAATAGGACACGTGAAGTTCATGTAAGCACCCTAGGTACGACGCAAATCAAGAAACTCACCATCAGGAAAATTTTCCAAAGACCCTCTCATACTAATAGCTTCTTTGAAATGTCGTGAAGATAGTGTGCATGTAGATGGAGAAATAAATGGTAAAAGGCATACGTTATTGGTGGATACCGGAGCGACCAGAACCATTATACGACCGACAGTTATAAACGGCCGTAAGAAACTGTTACCAACGATGTTGCGACTTCGGACCGCTACAGGTGAAAATGCCAACATTCGTGATACATTCATTCAAGATACAGTCGTGCCTGCAAGAAGTAACACGATTATAGTAGCGCGGTTACAGGGAGTTGTGGACGAAGGGACACCTGTTATGATAAAGCCTTGGAACCATGACGACGAGGTTGGCCGAGGAATCATAATTGGACTTATCAATGTCAATGACTACCCAGTGTCCATCAAGAAATGGACAAAAGTAGGAACTTGTGTACCTGTGACATCCATAATCCGTCAGAAGACAACATCTGATAATTCCAACGACAAATTAGATCAAATGGTTGCAGTTGCTGGAAAGTCTCTAAATCAGATGGAGAAAAGGAAATTAAGTGAATTTCTTCGGCAGTATCGTGATATTTTCGTACCGAAAGGAGGAAAGACGGGAAGAAGTACCGTTGGTAAGCATAAAATTGATACTGGTAATGCTAAGCCAATTCGTCAAACAGCTCGACGATTACCACAGACGAAAAGAGAGGAAGCTGAAACGATTGTTCAGGAAATGAAGAAAGACTTGGTAATATAACCTTCTACGAACCCATGGGTCTCTCCGGTGGTCCTGGTTAAGAAGAAAGACGGAACGACGAGGTTCTGTGTGGATTACCGTTTACTGAACAACGTTACCAAGAAAGATAGTTATCCTCTGCCTCGGATCGACGACACATTGGCTAGAAGTAAATTGTTTTCTACTTTGGATTTGAAGTCTGGATACTGGCAGGTAGAAATAGACTCAGTAGATAAAGAGAAGACAGCCTTCACCACAGGATCTGAATTGTGGCAATTCAACTTTATGCCATTTGGACTCTGTAATGCTCCTGCGACATTTGAGAGGCTTATGGAAAATGTGTTGAGGATAATCTTATCGCTAAGCCATTAACGCGACTTACAGAGGAATCAAGAGATTACCGCTGGGATACAGACTGTTAAAATGCCTTTGGGACCTTGAAAAATCATTTATTCACAGTACTAATTTTATTCAGATAAATCTAAGATTAGTTCATCTTAGATATAGATGCAAGTAATGTGGGAATTGAAGAAGTGATATCTCAGATTCAAGGAGAACAGGAACGAGTCCTTGGATATTTTAGTAAAGCTCTTTCAAAACCTGAGCGGAATTATTGCGTCACCAGAAGAGAACTTCTAGCAGTAGTGAAATCAGTAGAGCACTTTTATCAATACCTCTATGAAAAGAAGTTTTTAATCCGAGTATGGTTCTCTCATTTGGTCTCCTTCATATAACAGTGACATCTACAGTATCGAGAGAGTTCAAAATAAATTCTTGAGGGTATGTGCTTACAAAATTGGTTTTATTAGACATCAATACACATATGATGATATACTGTCAATACTAAATATCTCATCACTACATGATAGAAGATGTCAAGCGGATTTATGATTCCTTTTTAAAATTATAAATGGATATGTTCAAGATCCAGAGTTACTAAGTTTAATAAATTTTAATGTTAATACTAGAAGAACTCGTAACACTGCGCTAACACGCGTAATGCGCATTCGTGTGTGTGTGTGTGTGTGTGTGTGTGTGTGTGTGTGTGTGTGTGTGTGTGTGTGTGTGTGTGTGTGTGTGTGTGTGTGTGTGTGTGTGTGTGTGTGTGTGTGTGTGTGTGTGTGTGTGTGTGTGTGTGTGTGTGTGTGTGTGTGTGTGTGTGTGTGTGTGTGTGTGTGTGTGTGTGTGTGTGTGTGTGTGTGTGTGTGTGTGTGTGTGTGTGTGTGTGTGTGTGTGTGTGTGTGTGTGTGTGTGTGTGTGTGTGTGTGTGTGTGTGTGTGTGTGTGTGTGTGTGTGTGTGTGTGTGTGTGTGTGTGTGTGTGTGTGTGTGTGTGTGTGTGTGTGTGTGTGTGTGTGTGTGTGTGTGTGTGTGTGTGTGTGTGTGTGTGTGTGTGTGTGTGTGTGTGTGTGTGTGTGTGTGTGTGTGTGTGTGTGTGTGTGTGTGTGTGTGTGTGTGTGTGTGTGTGTGTGTGTGTGTGTGTGTGTGTGTGTGTGTGTGTGTGTGTGTGTGTGTGTGTGTGTGTGTGTGTGTGTGTGTGTGTGTGTGTGTGTGTGTGTGTGTGTGTGTGTGTGTGTGTGTGTGTGTGTGTGTGTGTGTGTGTGTGTGTGTGTGTGTGTGTGTGTGTGTGTGTGTGTGTGTGTGTGTGTGTGTGTATATATATATATATATACGAAATCAATGTATTTCGGCTCAACTCCGCTCTAGGTGGTTGGCCAACAAAAGGTTGTCAAATAATTATATTGTAAAAATCCAATACTTCAGCTACTTCAGCGGGCTGCTGGATTCTGAATTCATTCAAGAACAAGTCAAAACTCCACCCAAATAGGTTGCCTAGAATCACTGTGAAAACTAGACTAAGCAAGCAGTTATTATGCTGTCAAACCACCTATGGCTTCCTTATAGTCCAAGAGATAGAGCCGAAATTTTGAACTGATCAGTAATATGACATTTCTCTATTGGAATATATTCATTGTAACTGGGTTAAGACTTTGCCTTACAGGCGGACGCCCCTCGTGGTACAGGGGGTGGCTATACAGGGATGAAGTTGTAATGTTTTTCGGAAATATTAACGATCGATATGGCTGAAAATTTGCCCAGAGTAAGATCTTGGTATAACTAGACGAAATCCCAAAGGGCGGACGCGAGAGTGGATACATAAGGGGTGGCGGACAGGGGTGAAGTTGCAATTTTTTGGGGAAAAAGTAACGATAAGTAATATGTCCGCCATTTTCATGGCTCATTATTTAGCCCCTAAAAACTCTAAATCCAAAAGGGCGGACAGCTGGGTTGGTACAGAGAGCCATAACACGGGGTCAAATGTACCACTTGACTGCGCATTTTAGGTCTCGGTAACAATTTTCAAACTGATTTTATTATGATATTTTTATACCGATTGATTTGAAAATGTGTATGCTCACTTCTGTTACTATTCTGAAAAGCGTCAAGTAGAGTTTTCCTCAAAATTTTCTAAAAAAATTTCCGTAAATGAAAATTTTCGTAATTTTTTGAGGTAAAATCTAATTTGTAGAATCCTTTCGATTTGCTGTAAGTTATACCATGATTTTTTTCCAAAAATTTTCAAACGATTTTTCCGATAAGAAAAAAAAATTTAGAAAAACTTTAAAAATTTCGTCATTTTTCTCACTTTCATTGATGTCATCACATTCATCATCTTCGTCACTTTCACTTTCAATAATATCACATTCATTATCTGCTTCATTTTCAATCACTACTTCTCGAACTGATTCTGGCATCTGAGGTCCACTAAACCATTTGAATTTATATGTTTCATCTTCAGGCTCCCAACCATGTTCTTCAACAATCAATTCTGTTGGTACTTTATTATGAGCATTTGTCCAAATATTTGAAATATAATGAGCTCGCAGTAGATGTTGGTGTAATTCATCTTGACATGGTGGTAAGGCTCGTTCACATCATGCAACTTATACTGCCGGTTAAATAGTGAAAATCTGACATCGTTTACTTTTCTTTTTGGAATTGTTCTCGTCAATCCTGTTCCATATAAGTGACATATGAAAGTTTCTAAGGTTTCAAAAACTTCATTACGATCGAAGTCAGTTTCACCAAGTTGGATAAAAGCATCTTGATACTTATTACATTTAGCGCATGCGTCTAGAATTACTGATCTAAATGGAACGCGCATCATTATTATTTTAATATTTTAACATAATAATGATGCAAAATTAATGTCCAAACAGAATTTGTAAAATTATAATTAACTAATGAAAAAAAAAAAAATTCAATCAATTTGAAAGTTAAAAAAAAATATTGAAAATATCAAAGTAAATTTCAAAATTAAAAAAATTGATAATTCCACTATTAAATTGATTTTTATTAATAATTATTTGTAAAATGTTAAAGGAATTCTACAAATTGAATTTTACCTATTGATAAATAGAAATAATATATTTTGTATTTGATTATTAATGTAATAATAAATCAAATTTTTCTTATATCTGAACAACCATTATTTATGCAATATAAATTTAAAAACCTTTTTATTGTAATAAAAAATAAGTAAAATTACTATTTGTTATACCGAAAATATTCAATAGTTAACATTATAAAATTACTTTAATTTAATAAAATTACTTAACCGGTTTCATAATTAATTTTTATCAATCATCAGATAATTTCAATTGATTATTATATTGAAAATATTTTTTTTTGTTTTTCATTCTAATATCAAACATTTATTCAATTAAAAATTAATTCGTAAAATATTTATATTTAAGAAAAAAATGTGATTTGTAAAGTAAATATGACTTTAGTTTGAAAAAAAAACATTAGCATAATATCATTTTAAAACTACAAAATATTCTATAAAAGATTCAGACGATGACGTAGAGTTTTATCAAATGTTTTAGAAACATTGTTTTATGACTGATCAGTTCAAAATTTCGGCTCTATCTCTCCGACTATTAGGCAAGCTCCTCTTTCCTTTATCTAAGTCTAAGCAGTCAGTGGATATTTTGAGCGGTGTTGCCAATCTCATTCCTCTAGATGTTTTTCGAATAAGGTGTTAACCATAAAATATTTACAGGAAAGAAAGGAAATAACTACAAACCATTAAGTTTATTTTTGTTATTAGTCTGTTGTAGTAGATTGGTAAATACAATGAAAAATATAGGCAAATATCCGATTTATTTAAAGATACGAAGAAGATATAACTCTCAAAAAGATCCGCAAATCGGATTATTACACGGCGATTGGCAACATTGACTTTGGGCGGCGCTATACAGACTATGGTGCGTCCTAAAAGGAGACAGATAGTTGAACGATATTTTATACAATGTTTATCACCGGGTATGGATTTATTTTTGTCCAAGTTTTATATTGGTCCACTATTTCAAATGCAGTTCAAACAGACATATATTAAATTGTATGTTCCGATTTAAATTCGTTCAATCTGTATATATATATATATATATATATATATATATATATATATATATATATATATAGTGTGGAAACTACTTTTGGAATAAAATTGTTTGTGTTCTTACTTTAGAAATTAATAAAAAACTTTGAGATACCTTAACTTTTAAGTTTAAATGTGCGCTTTTTAAATATAAATTTGAATGTACCGGGTGAGGGTGAAGTCTGGCATAGTCCAAAATCTGTATTTTAAATGAAACACCCTGTATATTTTTATGTTTTTAAAAGCTCCTTAACAACCTGATCTCAACGAACTATATCATGTAGGGTCTCTTATGAATAATACAAGGTGAAATTTTGAAATTAAGTATAATTTTCTTCAAGACAATTAATTCATAGAATTCCCGAGATAATTGATTGGAGATTAGATTAAAATCAATGCTCAAAATGTTCTCCACCTTGTTGGCAATAACACAGTCTCCTATAAAACACGTCCCGAACTTTGTTTAAAGTTTGAGGTGAAATATTCCGTATTTCTGTAGTTATTCTTTCTTTGAGGTCTTTAATTTTAGTTGGTTGTGTTGCATATACTTTGTTCTTGAGATAACCCCACAGAAAAAAATCCAAAGGCGTAAGATCTGGCGACCTAGCTGGCCACTCAATAGAACCCCTTCGTCGAATCCATTTATTGAAGAAGATTTCATTCAAATAATTTCTCACCATTAAAGCATAATGGGGTGTCTCCTGTAATACCTGCCCAAACATTCAACTTTTGAGGATACTGAGTGTGTCTCACGCATCCAATGATGATTCTCCGCTGACCAATACCTACAGTTTTGTCGGTTTACCTCTCCGTTCAATGTAAATGTTGATTCATCAGAAAAAAGAATTGTGTCAAGAGCTATTTCATTTGTGTTAATTTTATCCATCATTCTTTCGCAGAAATCCATTCTACGATCTGGATCGTCTTCTGCTAACTCCTGCACAAAAGTCAATTTATATGGATAAAGTTTTTCTTCATGGAGACACCTTAGAACAGTTGTGTGACTCACATGATTTTGACGTGCAATTTGACGTGAACTTGACGTTGGGTTTACCCAACGTCAAGTTGAGATATATACCGTATCATTAGATATACCTTGGGTTAGTATATAGATCTTAGTTACCTTCGCGTATTTAGGCTCTAGCTAATGAATACGCCTCCAGTCCTACAGGGATTCGAGATCCGTCAGTTTTTAAGAAGTTAAAACGGCGCGCTGTCGCGACCCTTCGAATCTCCAGATACCGACACTTCTACGTCACATTATCCCGGCGAGTTAAATAGCGCGCTCACTGGCTGCGTATCGTCCGATCTCCCGTACTTCTTGCGTGGGGCGCTCTAGAGTGCCAACTTCCCACTAGCCCCCGCTGGCCCGCTTGTTCGGTTTTTTATGAGCCCGTATTCTCAATTTTCAGTCGTGGTACCAAGGTCGCGTTATTGTTTTTTTGCTGACTGGGTCCCCGTGTTATTTTTTAGCGGAGGTCTATGTTTTTTAAACGTGATTTAAACAACCGTGGTGGCCTGATATTTGAGACTCGTGT
The DNA here is from genome assembly GCF_040954645.1 of Diabrotica undecimpunctata. Classification (NCBI taxonomy): domain Eukaryota; kingdom Metazoa; phylum Arthropoda; class Insecta; order Coleoptera; family Chrysomelidae; genus Diabrotica; species Diabrotica undecimpunctata. Next base: position 66,916,233 of record NC_092807.1, on the reverse strand, counting down.
AATACATTTAAACTGGGTCGAGTTTTCAATCTTTGTTTAATGTAAAATGTTTACCTTAAATATGTTACTTACTAGCTATGAATTTATGTGTTCTTTAATCAATTTGGCATATGTAATAATTACTTAAATAATTATTACTCTTTACTAGGCTAATTATCCCTTAATTTTTCCTTCTTTATTTCCTTGCTATGTTTACATTACAATTCCTTCCTATATATATATATATATATATATATATATATATATATATATATATATATATATATATATATATATATATATATATATATATATATATATATATATATATATATATATATATATATATATGAGGAGCAGACTTTCTATATGCATTTTGTCCATTTTTTGTAATTTTGGCAAATAGAGAAAAACTGCTATGCGTTTGGCAAGAAATTGAACGAAAAACTGATATACCTAAAATATGGATGAAAAATCATTCAAATATTATACCTATATGCTAAAAATCTAGTATTGATAATATCCCAAAAAACTTGAAAAAACTGTTGGACAAACTGCATTTAGATTGTCATCCTTGAACAAAACGCATTTTGATTGTCCACACCAAGCGGTATGACAGACTTTTGGTAGTAACGATGTAAAAAAACTCAAGTAGCTTCATAAAAATAGTATTTTATTTTTAAATACAAAATAATGTTTAAAAATGAATGGAACAATTAAGGCATTTTACATATCATAAAGGTCCCCATGGTCATCATCATTGCAATCACAGTACTCAGCTCCTTCGATAACGTTATCATCCTCAGTTTCACCAAGGTTAACTTGATTGTCATTTTGCTCACCAGTGTCAGAAAGAATTGGTTGTAACCATGTTAGCTCAGGATCGTTGACCCAATTCACCCCTGACAGTTCCACTAATAGTTTCAAGAGGCTCTGGAGTTTTTTTGGTTTAATTTCGTTTTGGAGTTCTACAGCAGGTAAGTGTAAAGTAGAAAGCTTCTTTCCACGTTTCAATAATGTTTGGAATTGTTTGGATGGATCATCATTTCTGTAGAACAGTTCGGTCTTAAGCAAAATATTGTTGTTGTTTTGTGATCTCTTAATAATAATTCGTTTGGCTGCACTGATTCCTTCAATTTTTTTTAAACAGGTTAACGCAGTTTTTATATCATAAACAGTCCAGTCTCTACCAAGTTGTTTAACTTCTCCCTTCTTGGAGTAAATGTCATAATATTGTGTAGGGGTTTTTATTGTACTGTAGGATCGTGTAACTTTTTCTATTTGCCCGAAAACACGGTCCGCTGGCAAATATGAATGTCCGCGTACCGGAAAAATAAGTACCACAGATTTAATATTTTGTGGGGCATCTCTGTATAACCATAGCATGAGCATATGCATCATGTGTGCATTTTTATTCTGCCCCGCACAAACATCTGCGAATAGTCTTAACTGTTTTATACCTGATTTAAATTCAGATTTATTAAGAAAATCACGTAGAGCAGAACTTGTTTCTGCAGATCCCCTTTTTGCTTGATGTTCCATCCAAGTGTAGAAAACTGGCTTTTTAATATCCACGTCGGTTACACAAAAACAATAAAAAGACAACTGCTGGGCGTAAAATGCATCTTGAATGGGCACTTTCGGTAAGACTTGAACCTGCTGAAGGTCAAAACAGTAGGAAATAGTGTGTTCCGGTTTTTCCTTCATTAGTTTAAAAAATTGTTTGGCCCGTATTTTATGTACACGTAGAGAAGTTCTTAGTTTCTCTATTTCAGTTTTGTCTTTACAAAGGCTAATAGAAGTTTGGGTCCTGACACAAAAGCCACATACGTCAGTAGCAGGGCTTCCAAATGCAATATTAAAATGACTATTAAAGATCCTACTAAAATACTTGTAATTTACTTTCAAAGTCTCAGCATTACTTTGATTGTACAGATTCCATAAAATAGTACCTAATATTATTTTTAGATGATAGATAAATGCGCCGAGATTTAGCACGCCCGTAATGACTTTCATGTCCTTTTAAACTGGCTATAAATTTTTTAACAGCTTCAAATTTTTTAACATTTTTGAAAGACCGTTTGTCCCCTCCACGGTTCTCAACAATACCACTGCCAGATTGCATTTTTCGAGCAATAGTATTTACGCGTCTCTGACTGACACTAAATAAGGATAAGAATAATTTCTGGCAAATGCAAATTTTTTTTCCATTCTTCCAAACCTAAAATAAAGAATATTACCTTCATATTGTGTTTTTCACCGTTTTTAAAATATCTAAACAAAACCTTTTAATACTAAATAAGATTTTATTGTAAGTAAAACTTACATGATATCTTATAAAGAAATTGTGGGATTTTCTTTCTATTTTTCGGTTTCTACTTCTATCTGGTTTTTCAACATCCATAAAATGCCCCAAATGATTATCCTGTACTCCTGGACTGTAATTGTCCTAATATCGTCTTCAGATACATCATTACAGCAAAAATCTTTTCGATTAGGGTGATTACAGGAAAAATCAACAAAATGTTCCAAATTAGGATAATGATTTGAATGCCTTGAAAAGAGAATGATATTAAAATATTAACGACAACAACATAAAAACTTAAGATGATATTGTGTAAACAATACCAAAATACAAAAGTAACCTATAAATCATTAAAGCTTACCTAACATTGCTTTTACGCTCTTTAGAAGTTAGATGTCTTTTTCTGCTACCACGGTCCGTATCACCAACTACATGATCTCCTGTCACAACGACATCCATTATTTTATATTGTTTTGTTGAAAATCGAAAAACCAAACGCACATAAAACAAACTTAACAGTATAGACGCCAAAACTATACAACGACAACGACCGCCAACGACAAACAAATCGCAATTAGTCCATATCGCACGGACAAACTTCGTTTAGTTCGTCTACCGTCAATGGACATACAGCACATAGAAAGTCCAAGGTATTTTTTTCATTTAATTTGCAGACAACAGAATGCATTTAGAACGTCTTTCGTTACACAAAATGGTGGCTATATACATATAGTTTACGATGCCATCTTTGGTTGAAAATTTGAAAAAATGGACAAAATGCATATAGAAAGTCTGCTCCTCATATATATATATATATATATATATATATATATATATATATATATATATATATATATATATATATATATATATATATATATATATATATATCTGTATAATGTAATGGCATGCCTCACAAAACAGTAAAACAAAATAGGTATATCGATAGAAGGTAACCGTACATACGTATTTCTGATTATTATAGTTCGTTTCGCTGTGATAATCTATCGATTTAAATCTCAAAGGTGAAATTAGATAAGCATTTGAATTTTAGCAAAGTTCTGAAACTACTTTCTTATGGGATGTTGAATTTAAATCTTATGTTTATATGGGATTAAGCCACAGTTATTGGTTGCAATGAAAATCTCATTTTTATCTAACTAATGTTTGATGTTTCGATTTCCACATCGGAAATCATTTTCAAAAAAGATTATTATACAAATAATTGGGTATGTTATTTCAAAAGGGAGGATTGTGTTTTTACCCTACGAATATCAAATTCTGACTGTTTTGTGTAGTTTGTGTTATATGTTTGTATAAGAAATTACTATTTAATGAGAATAAGCGACAATTGAAGCTTAAGTCCACTTGGGAAATTGAAACGTCAATAAACTGATTTTAAACTTCAATTGTGGCTTACAATTGTGTTTTGTGTATCGTGTGTTGCATATGTGTATTATGTACACCTATTACTCCGCTATTTTTGATGTATTCTTGTTGTTGACTTCTTCTTTTAGTATTGGCAACCAAAGCCTGCTACATTCTGCTAATGAATTTGCTACTCGGATGAGGGCTGCTTTTTTACCTTTTCTCTTTTTCATGGCTTTTTTCTTTATGATTATTGATACATCTTTCCATTGCGGTCTGTGCTCGTTGTCACAGGCATGTTTGCATATCTGGGATTTCTCGAAGTTTCTGTTCTTGATGTATGTTTCATGCTCGTTTGTCCTGACACTTAGTGGTCTTGCGGTTTCTCCCACGTATAAATTGTTACATTCAGAGAGTATTTTGTAGATGCAGTTATTTTATCTTTCTTGTGCGTTGTTGAGTTTGGTTTTGGACCGGATACATCTCAGTGTGTTGGTTGTTTTGAATGTTGTTGTGATGTTGTACTTGTTTCCTATCCTCTTTAGTTTTTATGATAAGCCCTTTACATATGGTATTGTTGTCGTTTTCGAGACTCTTCTTGTGAGTGTTTCTGGATTGCTTGCGGCGTTTTGTTGTTTTTTTTCTTCAATATTGTGGAATTCCTTGTTTATAAATGACAATAGGTAGTCATTTTTAGTCAGAATCTTTCTTAGCAGGTTTTTTCTTCCTGAAATGCATTTTTATTAGAGCAGGTGCTTCGGGCTTTATCATACAGGGATTTGATAATTCTTTTTTTGATGTTTACGTCGTGGTTGGAGTGGTAATTTAAATATCTACTATTGCTCAATGTACGTTACTCAACCGCAATTAAGATACAGTTTTTACACAAACATTTAACAAAAAATATACAAAACAGTCAGAATTTAATATTCCGGTAAAACCACCACCCACAGATTCTTTCAGCAATGTACATGCTGTTTGCCTACAAGATCGAGATCAAGTATGTCAATTTTTGAAATAAGAAATAACGTTGGTTATACATTTTCCCAGAATATGAATAGAATAGAATAGAATATTCTTTATTAATCCAATGAGATTACATTGTGATATAGGACAAGTCATATAGTTACATAAAACATAATCAACAAAATATAGATTAATATAAAAAAGATATGCAATATAGAGCGTCTCTGAACCCCGTCGGTCCTCAATCCCTGTAGTCTTTTATTAAGTCAAAATAATCATTTAGGTTGTAAACGCATAATTGGATCAAGCATGATTTTAATTTATTTTTAAATTTTTGAATATTATTTTCATTTCTCCTATTTAGTGGCAAACAATTGTAAAATTTAGATCCTGAAAAATCAGGACTAGTTTCAAAAAGAGTTGTGGTGTGATACACGCTTATCAACCTCCCGTGTCTTGTCGGGTAATTATGAAAGTCAGAGTTAAGGGTAAAATTTTGAAATTTAGTTTTGACGTGAATAATACACTTATAAATATATAAAGCATGGAAAGTCAACAGTCTGTGTTCAATAAAATATTTACGACATGATTGTCTATTATCAATATTGAATATCAATCTAAGAATTCTCTTTTGAGTTATCTAGAGTTTCCCCACAAGAGAACATTATAGGCCATATATTAATAAACCAATGCATAGTACACACTTATCAATTGATTAGTATTAAATAGAGTTTTCAACTGAAGGATCGCATAGTAACCCTTATTCATTGTTTTGCAGACTTTAGTCACATTTTCATTCCATGTCATATTACTTTCTAGAATGCTTCCAAGAAATAATGTTGTATTACTAAAAGGTATTTCCTCAGAACTAACTGTGTTCTTATAATCACGGGATGCTTACAGCGCGAGTAGAACTGCATACAAATGGTTTTCTTTGCATTTACCATTAAAGAGTTCCTTTTACACCAGGTTGTAAATTCTTGTGCTACCAAGTTCATTTTTGATATGAGTTCGACTTCAGTTGACGCGTCAACTACAATTGTTGAATCATCTGCATAGAGAACTGTATGATCTGCAGTTAAAAAATTTATCAAATCATTGACATATAAAAGAAATATTAAGGGTCCCAGACTTCGTATTATCGACTTTTACTAGGAATTTACGATGTTATAAGTATGACCTTAACCAGTTCAAGAAATGAACCCGAAAACCAAGGGCTTCTAATTTATGGAATATAATTTCAATGGCAATAGAGTCAACAGCCTTAGTTAAGTCAAGAAAGAGTGCACCCACATACCTTTTTAGATCCAAAGCAGCGTGGATATAATTAAATAATGAAATAGAAGCACTCTCTGTAGATTTATTAGGAAGAAACCCATGCTGGCATTTATTTAAGATATCATATTCAGAAAATTTAACATTTTATTGTAAATACACTTTTCGATAATCTTAGAGAGTACACTTGTTACAGTGATTGGCCTGTAATTATCAACCAAACATGGATCTCCCTTTTTGAAAATTGGACTAACTACTCACGTTTTAAGGTCACTTGGAAACTTGCCATCCTTTACAGATAGGTTGATGATGTGAGACAGAACAGAAGATATATATGAAGAAATGTATTTAATTATTTTAGTGGGGATTTGGTCAATACCTACTGAGCTGGTATACTTTAAGGAAGATATAACATTCTCAATATCAAATGGTGAGACCTCAGAAAAAAAGAATGTGTTGTTAATTGTCATAGTTGTGAAATCGTTAAAGGTATAGTTATTGAAATGTTTTAATAATGTGTGTTTGACTGATGTACAAAAATACTCACCAAATTTGTTTGCTATCTGTTCTGGATGTATCAATAATTTATTATTATCAGTAATACTCCACTCAAGATTGTTTTTATTTTTACCAGTTTGACGATTCAGTTTTCCATATCTCCTTCCTTCTTTTATTATTATTTTGATTATGTAAGTAACTTTGATAGGAGGCTTTTTTTGTATCCTTTACCTTATGGATAAAGTTGGTCTTTTGTATTTTATAGTTAAACATTAAATCTGGATTACCACTAACATTTGCTTCTTCTTTAAGTGCCATCTCCGCGACGAAGGTTAGCAATCATCATGGCTATTCTGACCTTCGAGGCAGCTGCTCTGAACAATTGCCTTGAGCTGTAACCAAACCACTCTCAGGTTCTTCAACCAGGAAACGCGTCTTCTTCCTACGCTTCTCCTACCCTCTACTTTTCCTTGAATTATGAGTCTCAAGATGTTGTATCTTTCGCCTCTCATGACATGTCTAAGATATTGCAATTTCCTTTCTTTTATTGTATTTTCCATTTCCCTCTCTCGGCCTATTCTCCTTAACACTTCTGTATTCGTGACTCTATCTACCCATGGAATCCTTAACAATCTTCTAAATGTCCACATTTCAAACGCGTTAAGTCGATTTATTGTATTCAGGTTTAATGTCCATGATTCAGCTCCATAGTAGAGTACACTGTGTACATAGCATTTAATTAGCCTTATTGTGAGGTCCAATGTCAGATCTTTGCTGCATAAAATCTTTTTCATTTTCACGAAGTTGGCACGTGCTTTTTCAATTCTGACTCTTATTTCTGCAGTATAATCGTTATTTTCTGTGATTATCGTTCCCAAGTAAGTTTATCTTTTTACTCTTTCAATCTGTTTCGTTTGTATTGTTGTTCTTGCTAATTTTCATGAATTTGGTTTTTTTTATGTTACGAGAGAGTCCATATTCTCCACTATATCTTAATATTTTGTTCATTATTCTTTCTAAGTCTTCAAAGTTGTCGGCTATTATGACTGTATCGTCGGCATACCTAATGTTGTTAATTAAACTTCCGTTCACTTTTATGCCGACTGTCTCGTTTACCAAAGCTTCTTGTATGATTTCTTCAGAATAAGCATTAAACAATAACGGCGACAGTATGCAACCTTGCCTGACCCCTCTCCTTATCTCCACTTCTTCTGACACTTCTCTTCCAATTTTCACATTTGATCGTTGGCTGTAGTATAAATTTGATATCAATGTTACATCCCTCACATCCAGATTCTTGTTTTTGAGTACTTCTATAAGTCGGTCATGTTTTACCTTATCGAATGCCTTGTTGTAGTCTACAAAGCATACATAAAGATCTCGATTAACATCCAAACATCTTTGGGTCAGCACGTTAAAAGAAAATAGTGCCTCTCTTGTGCCCACTCCATTCCAAAATCCAAATTGGGAATCACTAATATCCATCTCCAGCTTAGCGTGTATTCTATTATGGATGATTTTTAGCAGGGTTTTTAAGGTATGTGACATTAGACTGATCGTTCAATAATCACTACATTCTTTGGCATTTACTTTCTTTGGTAGACAAATAAATGTTGATGTCAGCATTTCACGTGGAATGATTCCTGAGGAATAGATTGTTTTCAGTAAGTGGACTAAAAGATCTATGTTTTTTTCATTGACCAGTTTTAGCAATTCACTTGGTACATATTTCATCTGTACCAGCAGCTTTATTATTTTTCATGGACTTTACTGCATGCATAACTTCCGACTTTGTTATTCAGGTCCCTCGTCTTTACTCTGATTATCTTCATATATATTTTCCTGTCTCTGGTCATGGAATAATTCCTCTATATATTCTTTCCATCTTCCTAATTTTTGTTCTGTCTCTACTAAAATGTTTCCTTGTTTGTCCAATAGTATGCTTGAGGTTTTTTGTTTTGCTACCCCAGCTAATTCTTTAACTTTCTTATGGAGATTGAAGTTATCATATTTGTTTTGTAAGTCTTCTATTTCTTGGCATTTTCCAGTGAAATAAGTCTCTTTAGCTTCTCTTATTTTCCTTCTTATTTGATTATGCAGCTGTTGATACTGAGTTATGTTGATATTCTTTTGCCTTCTTCTGTCCTCCATCATTTCCAAGATTTCTTCTGTCATCCAATCTCCTTTCTTGCATCTGGTTGTTGTGAGTTCTCTGCGACTTGGTTCGATAATTGCATTTTTAAAGAATTGCCATTGTTGTTCTACATCACCATCAATTGATTCCGGTATGGATTCTAGGTTTTCATTAATTTCTTGTTTCAGTTTTTCTTTGACGTCTTCTGATTCTAATTTTTGTATGTTCAGTTTATCACTTTTGTAGCTTTTTTGTATATTTTTTAAGTGAAGTTGGAATTTTTCTACAAGAGGATTGTGGTCCGACGCCACGTCTGCACCTGGGTACGCTTTCACCGATTGTATTGCTAGAAAAAATAAATCTTTTAGTTTTTTACTAAGCTGAAGAATTTCAGTATTAATCCATTTTCTGTTGGTATTAGCAGTTATGCGTTTTGATATTAAAGGACATGTTGTATCAATATGATAGGAGAGAGAGTTCAAAAAAGCTCTATATGCATCATCTACATCATTTGAATATGAATAAACATTTTCGAAATTCTCAGAATCAAGACTCAACAAAAGATTAGACAAACAATTCTTTGATAAGTTTCTATCTGGGATGTAGCAGTATTGTTACTCTCAGATATATTTAAACTAAAATGATCACCTAGATAATCACCTAAATTGTAGTTCACCACAGCCTCATTGTATAATTGAGGAATATTGGTAAGAAAATAATCAAGTTTCAATCGTGAAATTACACCGTTTTTGTTTGTAAATATTCTAGTTGGTTCAGTATTTTTACAATTAAGTCCAAAACTAATTATGAAATCCATCAATATAGATTTTTCCCTTGACTCTTTAAGATAATCGATGTTAAGATCACCACAAAGAATAATACAATCATATTTAACGTAACAAATATTAAATACATGATATAATTTATGTATAAAAATATCAATAATCCCATTAGGAGAGCGATAAACATTGAGTAAACAAAATTTTTTTAAGTCACTAATACAACAACACTCAATGTTAAAATATTGACAGATGTTTGTGAAAAAACTTGCAATATTAAATTTAAAATTAACCTTAATAAAAGTACACCACCATGTATATGATCACTTCGATTATAGTACGAACATAAGAGATAATTAGGAAGATAAAAAGAATTTATATTGTTGTCATTAAACCATGATTCGGATATACATAGTAAATCCGGACTTTCAGTTTTAAGTAATAATTCGATAAGATTTATTTTGTTTACAATATAATATTGAGAATGAATACATACGATTTTTAGTTGATTGGTGTTGCCTTTAAACTTATTTGTAGTATCTAGATTGCCTAATTCCGGACTCGTAACAATTATTTCTGGTTTTGTTGGGGACTGCGGCTGGTAAAATTCTTGTACTTGAAGTCAAAACGACGAACCATTGAACCTTCAGGCCAGATGCTGGGGTTGAAGACTTCATTTTTGTAATCTAATGGATATGAAACTTTAAAGCTTGCTTGGTACTCGGTAACATTTATCTTCTTCCAGTAGAAATTGACATTTGGAGCATTTACCTTTAAATAATTGGTCAAGTCTTCGGTTGTCGTTTCAGGATGCAGTTGATAAATACTTAAAAATCCAAGTTTTGGAACTGTCTTTACTTCTGTATTTGAATTAGAGTTAGAAGCTGTTCCAGTAATGGGTTTGTTATACATCTTCGCTGATTCAACTCCATCTCGCACTTGTTCATTAGTGATTATGTTTACCTTTGTATTGAGGTTAGAGTTATCACGACGTCGCGTCGTTCATATCTGCCACTGCCACTCTTATCATATACAGATGTATGTTGTGTTGTCGATTCTGAAGGCATTAAGTCTGTTGATAGTTGGCGCGCCAGCTGTTCCTTTTCTGAGATACCAATAGAGGAATTTGACGTCTGATCTATTGATGTTTTTGTTGATTTTTTTTTCGTCAAGACATAATTGCAATAATTCGATCAACGTTTCTTGTTCATAAGCACTTTTCTCGAGGTGATGAATCAACTTACCCTGTGATTCTTTATCTTGTAATAGCCTATTTTGTATGTATAAGCTGTGGGTTTCATTGATATTTGAAATAGCCTCGTCGATAGTTTTTTCTTCACTTTGTAACTCAGACTTTTTACACTTTATTACACACTTTTTCACTTAAAAAACTTTTGATTATCACATTATTAATAGTATTAGGTAGACAATTGCTAACAATTATTTCAATTAATTGCTCTTTTTTAAGTTTTGCGACCTCTACAGAAATCACAGACACATCAGCCGGCGCCATTTTTAATATACTATATAATACTCTGTACTGTATAATACTCTTTTTGGAAACCATTTCCGGAGTGGAAATCGAAATGTCAAACATTAGTTAGTTAAAAATGTGATTTTAATTACAACCAATAATTGTGGCTTAATCCCATATAAACATATTTAAATATTTAAATTTAAATTTTAAACATGCTTTTTTTTATTAGATCCATTTCGCCGCCTGAGTAAACAAAATTAGCCTCTGTCCTTTGGACACTGGCTTATGCAAACCTTCGCTGGTATTGCCTCCCCTGTTTTCGTTAAGGGTATAAGAGGAATGGATAAGTTTCTCTTACATGTCAATTTTGTACCGATTTGTTTCCCTATAATATTTAATATTCTTAGAAAATTTCTCTGAAGCACCGTATATCAAGTTTTTCCATTAGAATTTCTCTGCCATTCTTCGCTTTCCTCTATCGAAATCCCATACACCATAATCCCCATCACTTTTTTTAGAGTTTCATGTGACCTTGTATAAATATTTTCCTACTAAATTTGTTGACAATGTATTTGTTGAATTTTAGGGCAGATTTCATTATTTTGTTTTTAGACGTCGAAAATGATGTAGAAGCAGTTAAACTTACTCTCGTTGTGAAGACAGCATGCTCCTGTACTTTTTTAAAATCTTTATCAGGCTGATTTTCACATGCATAAAAACAATTACATTTGCTATTCCTCCCTCTTTTGTCCAGATAAGACATTGCCTTCTAATATTGATTGAAAATTCGTGATAGTCTTGCCGACGGACCAATCAGAGGGTAGATTGTCGTTCTGACAAATTATGATAAAATGCAAAGCTTTAAGCGACCCAGATCAGTCAAACAGACTCCAGTTTCATCGGTACAGCAAACTGTCTTAGAGATTTTGTTCATAACTTCGCAGTCATTGTCAGTCCTTTGACTGACTTGACGACGAAGAAGAGTAGTTTCAAATGGACGCCAGAAGACGAAGAAGCTTTCATTCAGGTGAAAACAGCCTTATTTAGATAACTTCACCTAGAACGACCAGTCATGAATCAGACATTTAGCCTATAGACCGATGCCTCCCAACATGGTATGGGAGCCGTCCTGTTACAAGGCCCTGCCGAAAGACTGAAAAATTGCGCATCCACTAAACTTGGAGCAGTCGAACGAAATAACCATATAAACGAAAAATAGTGCTTAGCAGTCATATGTGCACTTAAGAAGTTCGATCAGTTCCTCCAGGAGAAGTTCACTCTTCTCGCCGACAGCACATGTTATGGTTAGATCCCTACAAAGCCGACAAAGCCAAGCTGTCCAGATGGTCACTGCTCCTACAGGAATTCGACTTTGAGGTGATTGCCATACTAGGAAAAGAACATCAACTTCTTGACCACCTCTCCAGATATCCAGAAGAAAATGACCAATCCAAAGAAGAAGACGAAGATAGTCAAATCGACCGCGTCGCCTGGCCAACCTAGTCTCCAGATGCAACCAACCTTGATGACTTCCCGCTACTTTGTGTCCTAGACGAGGATGAAGAAGGTTCGGAACATCCCATCCTTAATTACGTAAGAGATACTAGCGGACCAACTCAAGATCGAGTTTTTTAAATGAAATTTTTATTTTGCGAGAAAAATTAAGAGATCAATACAAACAATATAAGCAAGAATATACATAACATTCATCAATAATAATGCAAGTAAAAACTGTATTAAATATCACGAAATATTTCATCGAAAACAATGTTTTTTGTTACAATGTTACATTTAGCAGTTAATTTTGCATGCTGATCACGAATCCGGTGTCAGATTTGCTTTATCTTGACGTTTTATGCGCGTTTCGGGTCACTTCCGGTGTCGGATCGCAACCGGAAGTACATATTTAGATTCGTCTCGATGAAACCTTTCGATCCATATATACATTGTGGGGTCTAAAACTTAAAGTAAATTTTAATTTCCGGTCATCTCAAAACCGGAAGTGAATTTTTGTACCAAAAGTATATCTTGACAATCTCATACGTAATACTAATAATATTCCGAAAAAATATTTTAATTATCTAATATGGTTTTTGAGTAAAGTGGTGGACAAGAAAAGGGCTTAGCGTTTTAGTATATAAGATGCCTCTACAAGCCCGAATTGAAAGAAATCAGTCCACACCGGCATGCAGAGATTTATTCGACGATGGCAACAAATCCATGCCATAGGCCCACGAAACGAGATCGAAAAAGGCCTTATTGATGAGTTCTCCATAGAAAACAACGTAGCCTACTACATACACAGCCGGCCAAGATGTCCGAAAAACCATGAAGTCATGAAATGTTATCATGATAGCGAGGAAGCCAACCACCCCGACCAAGAGGAGACTACAAGGGCCGTCAATGATGTCTTCAAAGATAATCAAAGTGAATGATATATTTTCCCAAGATTTCGCATGTTCTAAGTGTTTATTCTACCGTGTTGTTAAAATAATGTTTATCACTTTATTTAGCATACAAATTTTATTAGACTGATATATTTCGCTATATCGTATCAGAACTTTGCAACTCAAGTTACTAGATAACCTTATTAATAATACGATATTTTCATATTATACCCAATTGGTCATCAAAATTAAACATGAAAAATCAGGTTACTTTTAAACGTAATTTTTCTTAATTAAGTGTTTAAACATATCTTAACTATAACCTTTTAGATTTATATTTGCTATTTCCCTTCAACTAAGGACTTTGCGTATACTTCAATTTTATCGAAATATAGACTATTGACAGGAATATTGCAATATTTTTACTTGAATTTACACATTATTATATTGTTATATATTATAACTTAATAAATGCTGTATTTTATTTTTTGATATTATTTTATTCTATATTCTGAGGATATTCTTATCTTGGTAAATAAAAATACACAGCCAAAAGGTCTCTAAAGGCGGACCAATCAGCGCGTAGTTTGTCGTTCTGACCAATTGCAATAAAGATTATTATCTTTAATTACGTTGGTTTTTCGACGGAGAAATCACTGCGTAATGCACACTAAATGCATAAAATCAGTTCATTTTCGGTCTAGAGACAGGCTAGTCTTAATATCTATAGCAAGATCCATTTTGGCTGAGTAGCCCATTTCAAAGAACTATGCGTTTTATTTCCTCACTTACTCCAGTCAACAGATCTTCTGGACTTCGTCGACACATAATTTGTTGTTTGTAATAAACAAAAAGTCGCAAGGCCTCCTGAGCATAGAGTACTCCTTTAATTTTGTTATGTAAAAAAAAAATATGTATGTAAGAATTTCGAACTGTTAAAGTACTCTATATTGCCAGTAATTCCCCGTTGCCAACAGAGCTCAAGTATATCTTTAGCCATAGTCACCGTCAATCCGAGTAGAAATCTAAAATCTCAAATAATAAAAGATCGAATCGAAAAACCTTCGTTCCTCTTCTAGAGCGGCGGCTGGAAATCATCCAGAAATCCAAAACATCTTGGAGGATGAACCAACCGTACCACAATAGTAATTTAAAAGTTCAAAAAACACAGGCACAAGAAAAACATTTTTGTTGTCGGAAACTGTACAAGTACTTTTTCAGCGATCAAGAAATGATAATGATACATTTTGTTACTGCCAATTGCGCATCGGGGGTGGAGCATAATATCAAAAAGACTAACTCTCAAAGTATATTAGTAGAGTATTACATGTTCCTTATCAATTCGGGTGTTAGGATTTTTGATTAGTGACTTGGGCGGTGGGTGTCAGTTTAAAGTGGAATTCTTCTAGGGCTTTTCTTATAGTGTAAGATGATCGCCATATATTCCAGGTAAATATTTGGTTGCGTGGTATGTTCGTGTGTAAATAAGTATCACAAGATTTGTTTATCACTTAGATCTAATTTATGTTCGTCTAGTCGGGCAAATATTCGGCGGTTAGTTTTTTTAATGTATTTATCTCCCCATTGTCTTATATCCGTGAAATATCGATAATTTTTAAATTCTAAAAAATCATTTTAGAACTTACACATTGTATATAATACTCCACATTTCAACCACAACGTTTTCCACAACTAGTGCGAAATAAAACAGCTAAGCTAAATAAACGAATGATCTGAACTGAAGCGTTTTATTTTATGTAATTGCGTTTTATTGTAATTTATAAATAACATTATAAATAACAACAAATATTTTTTTATTATAAAATTTTATATCTTAATAATTATTTGAATAATATCTTAATAATTAATTAGCTCCAGTCTTCAGTACATCAAAACAAACTTTACAGACCCTAACTGGTTTGTTCTCGCCAAATTTTATAATCGGTACTTCTTGATCCGAACACTTGCTGCATAGTGCACGTCCGCAATGGCGGCAATGGTGGGTGCGCACTGTAAGGGTAAATCTTTTACCACACTCTTGACAGGAATCTGTGTTTGTCCATGGCGCTGGTTCCGATAGTGTGTCTAAGAGGCGGTTCAAAAGCTGCTTTGTTGGAACCTGCATAGAAATCATATGGTCATTATACTAAAAAAAACTGTGTAAAAAAAGTGTCCAGAGGACATTTCAAACGATATACATTCAATATTATGGATAAAAATAAAACTAAGCCGAACTCTAGGGGAAACACAGGGAATTGCCACTCAGTTAGGGTTGTTGGTTCATAATTACGAGCCAAGGCGCATATGAATTGGATTATCTCTTGATGAAAAATCTTTCCTACAAGATAACTGAGTCTTTTATGAGCCAGTTATGAAGCTCTTTGATAGTTTTTGAGACTTCTTTAGTGGTGAAGGGTTCGTAAGGAATATTACTGTAATGTTGATAGTTGTTCGTCGTGTCTTCAATCCATCCTGCATTGGCGTTAGAGTAGCTGGCGTTGTATTTCCCCAAAACTCATGAACTTCTTCTTGGTTTGGGTACGATTTTTTTCACTTTCTACAGTAGAATTGAGTTTCCTACAGAATTTCTGCATGCTCAAAAAGTGTATTATCGCACTTCCGGACATTACAAACTTTGTATCTCCTAGGGCGGCCCGAATAAATGGAGAGCTTGTCCAACCAATGCTGAGGTGTATTGTTTTCTAGATCATGTTGTGAGTGTCTAAGAGTGTTCAGCAATATTTCAGTTCTCTTGATAATTTTTATACTTCTTATTTCTGGGATGTATTCCGTTATTTGTCCAATATCCCTCAGCAATAATTCAATCTTCCTCAACAGTCGTATTTCCCAGGTTGCAATTCTGTTATCAGTCTTTCCGATATTACTAGCCTGTCATGTTCTGATCTTAATGTCCATAACATTAGAAATTGCTGTTGCTGCGCAGTAAATCAGCATATGCAATTATTCCAAAGTGTGAGCTTCTACGACATAATTGGGTAAGGACTTCAGTGTTCACAATTTGTAACAGCGCACCTAGTTTCTTACAAAAGTTTATTCTTGGTAACGGTGGTACCTATGCTTCGTGGATTTGTTCCGCAGAGGGCCATTATTGATCGAAGATCGTTTGTTGTTTTACCTATCGTGTCTAAGTTAAATTTTTCCATAAAATTTCGCAATTTCTCTTTTTTAAATTTATATATCCAGCCTACCGTTGCATCCGTTATTTCTTGAGTCCAACATAGTTTGGATTTTGTTTATTTAACTCTATATAAATGTCTTAGATCCTTTTTAAATAACTGCTCAGTCGCGACTGTGATGATCTGGGATAGTAAATGACAGTCGAAGACAAAATTCGTTTTTAAGACATTTATTTCTAGCTAAATAGACAACATAAAATCATTTACAAGGAAACTAAGTTCCTGTAGTTGGCTGTATACCATATAATAAAAAATTTCCAATAAAATCCTTTATAAAAAGGTATATAAAAAACCCAGTCAGGCTATGTTAAAAAGACAAAACGTTTTCGGAATAAGTATTCCATCATCAGTGTCAATATATTACATGAATGTAGCCACTAAATATGAGGGTAAAACCCTTTAAAAATTAATATATGAAGTTTAGTTTACATTATGTCGTGTTTACAAATAGGATGGTAAAGTTACCGTTGGATTGGTAACATGGCGACATATGACTCTACATTAAGTTGCAAGTCCTGAGACGGTATGTCTACGAGGACTTTATTAAAGCAACTGAAGTTGCTTTAATAAGTTGCTTTAATAAAGTCCTTGTAGACATACCGTCTCAGGACTTGCAACTTAATGTAGAGTCATATGTCGCCATGTTACCAATCAAACGGTAACTTTACCATCCTATTTGTAAACACGACATAATGTAAACTAAACTTCATATATTAATTTTTAAAGGGTTTTTACCCTCATATTTAGTGGCTACATTCATGTAATATATTGACACTGATGATGGAATACTTATTCCGAAAACGTTTTGTCTTTTTAACATAGCCTGACTGGGTTTTTTATATACCTTTTTATAAAGGATTTTATTGGAAAATTTTTTATAAAATCATTTCGTTATTCCGACTTTATACAAATTCTATATATATATATATATATATATATATATATATATATATATATATATATCACAGAATGACGGTAGTTTTGTTTTGTTATTTACTTCGTTGGAAGTACGAGAAACTGAATTCACTACGAATTTTGACTAGGATGAACGG
Source organism: Diabrotica undecimpunctata (assembly GCF_040954645.1). Classification (NCBI taxonomy): domain Eukaryota; kingdom Metazoa; phylum Arthropoda; class Insecta; order Coleoptera; family Chrysomelidae; genus Diabrotica; species Diabrotica undecimpunctata. The sequence continues at coordinate 66,898,816 of NC_092807.1, read as the reverse complement.
CTTGTGGAATGCAATTTTTAGATTCCCTTGCCGAGTAATTCATCCAGCTGTTTGTTTCGCAAATTTTAGGAAACACAGTGGTTAAGATTTGAATTCGGTTTCGCTAAGTAGAAATCGTTTTTTTTTTTTTTTTTTTTTTTTTTTTTTTTTTTTTTTTTTTTATATATATCCTCTAAAATAACAGCTGAACTGGTATAGAAGGTTAAGTACTAGAACATTCGATATTTGATAGTTCTAGTACTTAACCTTAATGACATTTACCGAACTAAACGTTGTGTCTGTTTTATTTTTTATTTTTAATTTGAATTGTATTTGTTTCCTATATTTCAATTTGTAATCAACATCAACTATAATCAACATTATTCCAACAAAAAAATTTTTACTTGATGGTATTAAAATAAATCGCACTGCCATTAACCTCAATTAAGTAAGTATATAAACAACAAACTATTATTAAATTGTATTTTACCATGTTTTAAATAATTGTAGCTCTCATCTGATGATGCCAATGAAAATTGGCGAAATATAATGAATTGTTAAACAGAGTACACTTGGCTTTTAATCAGCTGTATACCCAATTAACCTCAACCCCCCTTTTATATATATATATATATATATATATATATATATATATATATATATATATATAATAGTATAATAATGAATCAGGAGTTACATTCATTTTTCAACGCGAAATGAATGTATACGGGGAGGAATGTCTGAATCAACACATCAGACGGTATATAATTATAGATAGGAGGAGGAATTATCAGTTTTATTCAACTCACCAAACTGATAGAATAGAACACGTTCGTTCAGCGCACCTGTTCTAGACAGGTAAGATAGTTAGGTATTCTTCGTTCAACACACAAAGAACTCGAGTGGGTTTCTGCTCGGTCTTTTATACGGCCAGCAGCTGTATAAAAATGTGTTCTGTTAAATACATAGGCGTACTCTAGATGATAAGAGTATATTATCGTCACAAATATTCTATATCCATTTCCCCTCACTATATATCCCAGATTAAATATTTTCCGGTGTTTAACAGTCTTTAGCAATTCTCTATTTTTCTTGACCCTCCTTAGTACTTCCTCATTATAGTCCAGTCGGGTTAGATGAAAAAATGGCGTAACTTTGCATGGCGAGCTGCCCCAAATTTTATTATTCTAACCACAGAATACAACACGCAACAAAAAGCGAAACGAACAGCTTTTTCGCAATCCAAATTTCTGTGAGAATCCGCCACATTCTAAATAGTTTATCTGTCAACCTATAAAAACTTAAAAACTGACGGTGTGTTGTTGTTTAATAGTTAAAACTGTTTAAATAATACTGTTATATACATATTTTGTATTTACATATTTTAATACCTTAGAAAATCGATAAAAAAATAATAGAAATCGACTGATTTTCATCTCTATTTTGAAATTACCTCTCAAATTCAATCGCTTTTTATCGGTTTTTTAACGTACTAAAATACTTTTAGTGCGTTAAATTGTTTGTTGTTAAAAAAATTGATATTTTTGACTAAGACCATTTTACTTATCAGTACAGAATTGATATATGGGTAATATTAAATTTTACAGAAAAAAATACAATTCATACAAAACTTTAATAATTACTTTGTTTCTCAGTGTAACTATAACTTTACTACTGTTTTGAACGACTTCGTCATTACTTTTTTTAGTGTACTAAGTAGTTTAACTGTCATTCTCCCTCCGAAATTTTAATCCTACGAACATCAAAGATAGCGACAAAGCTTTCGCTTCTTGTTGGCTGGTGTATTCTGAGTTCTAACCTTTAGGGGGGTGAATCACTAGTAGTGTAAATTTAAAATCGCAACTAAATCCAACCGTTGCATTAGCCGTCATCTTGAATTTTAAAATGAAAAAGGAGAACCATTTTTGCTCAATATCTCAGCTATTTTCAACTTTTCGACAAAAACGGTAAGGCCATTGTTGCTGAAATTGTTGCAAATGCGATTTCGGACAATTTCTTTTTTACAAATTTTTTAGTGCGGTCGATATTTTTCGAGTTAAGGGAAAAATAGTGGAAGGGAAGGGGAAACATAATTATCGAATTATCTCATTTATTATTAACTTTACGATATTAATGTACATGAACAAAAATTATATTTTAGACAATTTTGATATCTCTCTATAACTTTACATATTGATTTTAGCAAAAAAATGAAAGAGATCAAAATTATATAAAATATAATTCTCTTCATACTTGCCTGTGAACATTCATGCCGTAAAGTTAATAATAAACGAGATAATTCGATAAAGATGCTTCTCTCCCTATCACTATTTTTCGCTAACTCGGAAAATATCGACCGTATGAAAAATTTGTAAAAAAATGGTAGGCAATTTCAGTCCTTATCATTTTGTAAAAAAGTGGAAAGTGACGGAGATATTGGGCAAAAATGGTTCTCCTTTTTCATTTTAAAATTCAAGATGGCGGCTAACGCAACGGATGGATTCAGTCGCGATTTTAAATTTACACTACTATTCACCCGCCTGATAGAGTGGAATAATAAAATTTGGGAAAGCTTGCCTTTGGCGATATATTTCAGTTAATTTTTGGTTGGTATGATCTAATCCTGAATAGCAAGTAATGAGCCTTCTGTTTCAACAAACATCTTACTTGATGTCAACCAATAGTTCGACGCTATATTGTGGACATAGTTTTGACTGCCTTCATTGGGATGTCGCCCGTGCAGAGGTTTACTCATCCAGGTGCGCATTTTTTGCTTTTAGTAAGATGGTTTATACGCACTTCTGATTCCCTCAGTTTTATCGGTGTTGTGTTATCTACTGCGCAAATCAGTTCTTAAATTAAACTTTATTACATTATAAACTTAAAAAAAATTATTCAATGAGTAATCGATTTTTCTAATGGCTCACTTATATTCATAAGTCCCATCCTCCTAAATACCGCGGTAATGTCGTTCTTTCTACTGCACTTCAAGGATTGTATTTTTGTACCTTTGTGAGGTGTGTTAGTACTTTTCGATGAAAAGTTTTTATAGCGTATTAATGAACATTTGGCCAGCACTTTCGACAAACAAAGAGTCCAATATCGTAGTGTTTTTTCTTTTCTAAATAAATGTAATTAGAAAACGAGTGTAAATAATATCAAAGCACATATTTTTCTATTAAGACGCGCCATAAACGTAAATCGCATAATAATCAACTATTGCTTGTCATGCATCATCAGACAACCACTCGACTGAGATACACGCTGTTGTCGGATGTATAGGCATTTCTGCAAAACAGAAAAACCCTGCTTTTCCCCGGTATCCCGCTCTGTCGCACTCTCTTCTACACTTATCAATGACATTTAAATATTTCTTATGATATAATAGTAAAATTCAATAACTTTTTTACAGAAAAATTTAATTAATTTATCTTTCAGGGATTTTTCCGAGAGGAGAAAATAGCACAATTTTTATTATTTGGTTGAGTTACCCCAGATTAAAAAATGAAGGTTCTACGTGCCATAGTACTCCTTTACTGTATATGCCATCAATAACTTGAATCATAAAATATAGTTCTTCATTTACAATCCGTTCAATTTTCAGGTCTTAATGTTAATAGACAATGGAAATATGATTTTAAGAATAAAATGCCATCTTAGTTCTTATTGGTCATAAAAGATTCTTTTTTTTTGGAAAGTGTGTTTTCTCCAGCTGTTCATTGCGCTTACTTATAAGCGTGACATAAAAAATATCAAAGTTATTATAAATTTTTAGAAGCTAAAAAGTTATTCAAACTGGTTTTTAATAAAAAATTTAATAAAATTTTGATTTAGTTTTTTTAATATACCCTAAAACTAAAGCCGCAAAGAATCGATTGCAATTTACAAAATTCTTGTATAGTCACTTTTTGGGCAAGTACAGTTGTTTAAATAATCACTCTCCGGAATAAACTATTTTAATAAGTTATAAACTATTTGGTCGATCTGTTTTAAACTTGGCACAGTTTAATAACTCATTAACTGCCACAATTTGAGTAGTTAGTAGTTTGTGAACCTTCAAATATCTGAATAAGATTTTTACGTGAAATCAGTAATTTGTTCACATTTTTCACTTAAAAAAGCTAAAAAAAATTAAACAGGTATTTACAGATTCTAAAAGGTACATGAGGGGTAGCTGATGACAATATGTGAAGACGTACAGCAAATTTTGATGTTTTTTAAACAATCATAAAAAGTAACAAAAATAGTTTTTGCCTGTAAATAGTTTCCTATACATTTTATAAAAAATAATTCAAATAAAAGTTGCAAATCATACAATGTTCTTTATTTTAAGAGTTTCCAAACTAAAATCCATAAAGAAATGACCGAGATAATTGCAAAAAATCCTGATTTTTGCAGTCATTTTTAAATGTAAATAACTTTGTTTTTTTGCATAATGACATGTACTATAAGTACTCAAAATTGTGGCAGCTAATGAGTTATTAAAGTGTGCTAAAGACGGGTTGATCAAATAGTTTATTATTTAAGTTATTCAATTTGTTTATCCCGGACACCGATTATTTAAACAACTGTACTTGTCCAAACAGTCACTCCAGTCCTAAAATCTTGTTAAAAAACAGTTTGAAACAGGGCTGAATTTTTAGCCAATTAATGTTTCAATTACATACTATTTTAAATGGGAATAAGCCACAATTTCAGTTTAACACAAGTTTATTTTTGACGTTTCGATTTTCACTTCAGAAATCGTTCTAAAAATACAAAACATTAATAAATTAGACAAACTTTGTTTTTTTTTACTTTGCGAAAAATTCTTCTGTATATACAGGCGGAAAAATGAAAAATTGACAAAGTGAGACGGCGATACAATTGTTAAACGTAGTTAGAATAATTTAGTAGAACAAAGCAGAACATTTAAACTCTCACTTGACTATTGCTGTCTTTCTAACGTAATTCTTAGAAAAACATTCAATATGAGTAGAGACAATGATTGTATAAACTACTATTAGAGTAATCGTACTGGCCAACTATAATCTGACGGACTCGATTTCCATGAAAACTAGTTCCACTATCCAAGTAAATTGTTTTATTTACGTTTGTGTTACGTTAGGTTCGCTTGAGTTTATAAATTTTAATAATCAGCCCTATTTACTTGAATAAACTCAGTTCTTTTTAGAGCTCTTTTGATATTAATTTTTGGTTTGTTAAGTATTTATTTAATTAAAAACAGGTTAATAAAATTTGTTAGTAGTCATCTGTCAATATGGCTAACTTTTGTCTATGAGTTCTCCTAACGTGTACATATTACGTTGATATTACTCTGACTAATTCAATCATAATGTATGAAATTACAGATTATTATATTGTTATGAATTTGTTTTAAACCTGTATGATAATTTTGAGTGATAAGGATTGGCTGTAAAACATTAAAAAACATTTGAGTGAATTAAAAACAAATAAACAAGGTTAACTGATAATTAGTGAGGTATAAACAATTGAACCGGTAATTACATCTAATTCTTGTCCGATTTTAAAGCGAGTTGCCAAACTGACCAGAATTTCTGAGTACAGAATAAAATCAATAATAGTATCACAGTGAAACGGTAGGCATCGTTTTCTCTGAACCGTTGAGGTGGAAAACGGTGCTTAGCGCCGAAAATGGACAGATACCTGGAAAAGAAAACATGTCAGGACAGCGACGGAACAACGGATGATGGCACAAAAAGGAGGGCAAGAGATGAGGGTTCAGTTAACGAAGAAAAAAGGTCAAGGAAGAGTCGAAAACTCCCCAAGACTCCACCCAAAATAACAAATAACCATGATGAGACAAAACTGGATAAATTAATAGACATGATGAACAATCTGGCAAGTGACATTAAAGAAATAAAGAGAAGCCAAAACAGAAGTAATGAAACAATGACTTTAAAACCAGACTGCTGATAACCAGACTTTAAAAGAAGAAAATAAAGACCTGAAGAAAGAAAATATTGAAATCAAAAAGGAGTTAAATGAAGTCAGGGAAACTATTGAATTCATGGAAAAACAAAGAAGAAAAAACAATGTAGTCATGAGTGGACTAGCAATTGAAACATACGATCAAAGCGTCTTAAAAGAGGGAATGAGCAACTTCATTAAACACAATTTGAAGATAGATGTTAAAATTAAAAATGCACACAAACTGGGAGAGAAAACCTGTCTGATTGAATTAGCAGAACATGAAGAGAAGGTAAAGGTTATGAAAAATAAATCTAAACTAAGACATGTTGAAGAAGGAAAAGTATACATCAATGATGATACTACGAATAAAGAGAGAGAAATTCAGAAAACAATTAGAAAACTTGCGCAAGAAGAAAAGGAGAGAGGAAAGGATGTAAGACTTGTGGAAATAAAATATGGATCGACAAGGTCGGCTGGAAATGGGACAACAAAGAGAACAAACTAGTCAAAATGGGGACAAAAAACTAGTAAACAAATGTGTCGGAAATACTATGACAAACCTGGCAATGCCAATGGACATGAGTAGTTATAGAATAGGTAGTAAAGACAAAGATAGATCCATAAATAATGACCAAGGACGTGAGAAACGCGAGACAAGAAGGGGTAAACCCATAAAAATGCAGTCAGCAACGAGCGAGAATATGAACAGTAACTATGTAAAACCCACATTAAACAAGAAAGGCCCACAATAACGGAGCAGTGCTAAAGCCCAAAGAATAGACATTAGCAACATGGAATGTCAGAGGTCTCAACGGCAAAGAAGTCGAACTTGCTGAAGAATTTGAGAAAAATCAAATAGACTTACTAGGTATAACAGAGACCAAGAACAAGGGAAAAAACACACAGTTTTTAGAAAATGCACACTTCCTCATCACCAGTGGAGTGTCACTTGGCGAAAGGGCAAAAGAATGGGTAGGCTGCCTGATATACAGTAATCTAATAAAGAATATTCAAGATTGGGAATGCATTTCCGAAAGAATTCTAAAGATAAGACTGGTAACTGCGGAACACAAACTAGTCAATATCATCGTTATGTATGGAATAAATGATGACGAAAGAGTAGCTAGCAAATACCTATTATTCTGGGATAAGGCCTCAGAAATAATAGACAGTTTAGAAGGCAATACTATAGTACTAGGGATCTAAATGGTCGAGTGGGTGTAAGAGATGAACATACCCAAGATGTATTAGGACCATATGGAGAAGAAATAAAATGGGGAATGTATTATTGATATATGCAGAGAAAATAATTTAATAATAATGAACACATTTTTTAAACACAAAGATGTACATAAATATACAAGAGAAGTCAAAAGTAGAGGCGAAAGATCCATCATAGACTATGTGTTAGTAAATAGATCATCGAGGCAATGTATTAAAGATGTAAGAGTAAAACCAGGAACTGAAATATATAGTGACCACTATCTAGTTGTAGCCAGGACCAGCTTGGGAGTGCGACAAGAATCAATAACGAAAGAGACCAAGAAAACAAGTAAAGCTCATGATACACCCACTATAGAAGTAATCACGTGACATAAGCTAGCGGACAAGGAGACAGCAAACAAGTTTGAAAACTACCTAACAGAGCACGCTGAACATGACTGTGACTTAGATCAAAATTGGCAAATACTGAAAGAAGCACTCTTAAACGGTAAACAAGCATGCGAAATAACAAGAAATAACAGAGGCAAAAAGTGTACAAACTGGTGGAACAATGAAATAAAAGCAGAAGTGAAGTCCAAGAAGATAGCTTGAAAAAAATATTTAAGTAACGGAACCGCAGACAACTACGAAATATACAAACTGGAAAGAATCAAAGTCAAAGGTATGGTACTAGCAGCGAAACGGAAAAGTTATTCTTTAAAACCCAGAAGAATTTAAGAACCGAAAAGGCTCCACAACCACCAAATCAAATAAGGGTCAAAGAAGGACACTTACTGCATGACAATGACCACATCCTAGATAGATAGAAGCAATATTTTGAGGATCTACTGAAGATCCAAAACGATGTAGACATTATCACAGAAGAACCAGAAGAGGTAGAGCAAGAAGACCAAATTCAAGACGAAATAACTATAGCAGAAACAAAAGAAATCATACAAAAGCTTAAGAAAGGTAAGTCGGCTGGACTTGATAAAATCATAGCAGAAATGCTTAAAAACATGGGCGACAAGGGCATTGAACTGCTAACAGAAGTATGTAATAGGGCATGGAGTGAGAGCCAAATACCAAACGATTGGAAGTGCGACTTATTCTACTGAGACTGGTATTTTCAAAAAGGGAGACAGACGCGAATGTAGTAACTACAGAGGAATAACACTACTAAGCATCCCATCCAAAGTATATGAGAGAATACTAGAAAAACGTCTTTTAGAAGAAGTTGATTCTAAAATGGAACAATCACAGAGTGGATTTAGAAAAGGCAGAAGTATCCAAGATCACATTTTTACTATCAAGAAACTAATACAAAACGCACGGAACTCAAGCACTGAATTATGCCAAGCCTTTATAACTTAGAAAAGGCATTTGATAGTACTCTAATAAAGGTGATTGACATATGTTTAAAAAAGAAAGGTGTGAAAATCAAACTCAGGCAAGCCATTATGAGTATCTATAGACATACAAGGAACAGAATCAGAAAAGATAATATGGAATCCGAAGAGTTCATAGTAAATGAGGATCTACGTCAAGGAGGAGTCCTAGGCCCCATACTGTTTAACATTGTCTTTGGTGACATAATGAAAGAAACTAGAGCAGAAACATTGACATTATATGCCAAACATAGAAATCTAGAAGCAGTGTGGATCTCAGAGTGTGCATACGCAGACGATCTAGTGATATTTGGGATAAATGAAGAAGCACTCAATCGAAATTTACAAGTATGGAACGTTGCACTAATTAAACGAAATTTGAGGATCAATAATGAGAAGACGAAAGTAATGGTATGTGGAAAAAATAGAAAACAAACGAAGATAACACTTACCGGAAATACACTTAAACAAGTCGATACTTACAAATACTTGGGAGTACAAATAAAAAACAGAGGAACTGAAGAAACTGAAATAAGTTCCAGAATAGAAAGTGCTGCTCGGATGTATCACGCAATTAAAAGTACGTTTTTGTTGAAAAAAGAAGTATCCCAAAAAGCCAAAGTGACCATATACAAGACGGTGATTGTACCGATTTTAACTTTTGGTAGTGAAAGTTGGACGTTTAGTGATAAATTAAAATCGAAAATACAGAGCATAGAAATGAAGTTTCTTAGAAGAATAATGGGTATAACCAGGTTAGACAGGATTAGAAATGAGGCAGTCAGAGAACATCTTAACCCTTTCGATAAGGGCCAAGTATTGGTTGCGCGTTACTCATATACGGCGCCGAAAAAATTGTGCACTTCGAGATAGAGACGACCCCTCCGTAGTTTACATTCTTTATATTGAAGTGGTTGAATCGTTTTTCGTTTGTCGACATTTTGTTTATATCAGTATGGTGTATTTGCGGATCGTAACGTAAATGAACGGTACTAGTAAGCAAGATGGACAATGTAGAACGTACTATTACGATTATAGCTCTTCAAATATGTAAATAATTAAAAATGTACGGTGACAGAACCTGGACAATGGAGATTAATTTGCGTAATAGTACGGCGCTCGCTCACCAAAGCTGCAAATAAAAATCGTACTTTTCCGGCAACAGTATCGAAAGGGTTAAGGTCCAACCAATTATTAAGAAAATTGAAGAGGCTCAACTGAGATGGTATGGACACGTGGTTAGAATGAATAAAGAAAGACCAGTTAAAAAAGTATGGAAAGCCAGAAGACAAACCAAGAGACCAAGGGGTAGGCCAATGAAGACATGGGATGATAATGTAACCTCAATCCAAGAGACACGAGGAATCAGCAAAGAACAAGCAAGAAACCAAGCAAAGAATAAGAAGCAATGGAGAAAAATTGTACATGCAACTAACTAAAGACATTACACCCGACACTTTAGGGCAAATGGGTTTAGGATTGTATATATATATATATATATATATATATATATATATATATATAATAATTTTAAGATGAAAAAAATAAATGGAGGCCGTTTAGAACCTCCTTCATGTGTTCAAGAGGTAACCCATTAAACAATATTTAAATTGTAAGATTACACATGTATCTTTTATTTTAGAGAGTAGCCGCTGCATTTAAAATATTCAGAAAAATCATTTATTCGATTAAAAAAGAAAAGAGAATAATCCAGTTCTTTCTTCACCTGAAAAAAGTAGACCTCGTTCAAAACCTAAAACCACTGATTTACCTGACGGTACAAAAATGACTATACGGGATACATTGTATTCTACAGTGTAGGTAAAAGTTTATGGTCGGTATGTATCTTACGTGAGATGGAGTGAAAAACATCTATTTAAAAAGAGAGAGGTATATTAGGTCATCCCATTATATCGTCGAAATAGCATTAGTGGAACTAAGAAAAGAGGAGAAGTTCAACATTGCCAAACTTATTGGTTTTATTTGACCTGTTGTCTTTTTAGCGTTTTAACAACAATCTAAGATAATCAAATTTGGGCGAATTGATTTAAATGGCAGCTTACTGTTTTTTATTTTAAATTTGCCACAATTTTTCTTTACAATAAGTTTAATTTAACATTTTGATTTCCACTTCGGAAATCGTTTTATGTAAATAAAATTTATTAATGTTTCATATTTTAAGTACGATTTCCGAATTGGAAATCTAAACATCAAAATAAGCTTATTTTAAAGTCACATTGTGCCTTATTCGCAATAAAAATAATAAATGGAAATATCAAACCACAATAAAAAACCTTCTTACAAAATTATTTGGCAACGTCGAGCTCTAAAATAAAGACGTTGAACTACAAACTGTGTTCGTAGTTCTCTAACGAGAAAAACAGTAGAGGTGAGTCGTTGACGTTTTTATCGTTAATGAAACTGAACTGCTTTTCGTAAACAAGTAACAAGTTGAAAAACTAATTAAAATATTTAAGCGAGTACATAACCAAACATGCTTTCTTGAATCAAAGAAAAATATACTGAAATACTTTCAACAGCTTTTCAAATTTGTTATAGTTGATTTATAACTAAGTTTTTCTTTGCATAATTTGCATACAGCCTTCTCACTCTTAATGTCTTTCTCAAAGTGATGCCATAAAATACGCATATTAAATAAAAAATATTTGTGTATTTTATAATAGAGAGTGATCTACTGGTTATGTTTTCTGTATAATTGATTGATATAAACTTATTTTTTACAGATTTTTCTAATAATGAGTTTTAAAAAGCAACACGCTTATCTTGAAAAGCTTCATGCGGAATTTCTCTCTTATTCTGAATCAGAAGTTGAACCTGACGATGACGATGCTAGTTTAGAAGGAGATTTCGAAGAGATCCAGGACCACGACGCCGATATGGAAGAAGAAATTGAAGAGCGAATCTCAGAAGTCTTGGATGTTCCACAAAGAGTACCGCATTTCATTGGTAAGAATGGAACAACTAAAGGAAAGAAACATTTAGTAAACCGCCGAATACGAACTCGCAGTGACAATTTAATTAAGGTAAAAATTTCTGGAGTAACTAGGGAAGTACGAGATATGAAAAGCGCATCAAAGATTTGGAGTTGTTTTTTTCTAAAGAGATTTTGCAAACCATTGTAGACAATACGAATATCTTTATTGAACTGTGTTCTTACAATCTCAGTAATAAATCTGCAAAGAAAACAGATATAAATCTAACATCTAAACAATCTAAACAGAAATAAATATAAATCTAATGAGATAGATAAAACGCATAGAAGACATTTTCTAGAAGCTCTGGGTATGGAACTAGTAAACGATCATCTACAACGTCGATGTTTGAATAAACGTATTCCTAGATCAATTAGGTCAAGAATAAAAGAAATTTGCCATATTGAAGAAGAAATTGTTCCAGCCCCAAATCCACAACCTAATTGTCGAGGTCGTTGTTTTTACTGTAGTAGACAAAAAATAGGCCAACCAGATATACCTGTCAAAAATGCCTAAAGTTTGTATGCTTAGAACACACAAAATGCATTTGCTCCGACTGCCTACAAGATGGTATTTCCGAAGACAGCAGCGAAGATTGACTTATTTTCAAGTTATAAATTCATTAATGTATCTACTTTACGCAGCTCAAACATTTGTTTTTTAAAAAAGGTAAAAGAAATAATAAATTAGACTTACTCACAATCAATTTAATTTAACTAATCAGGCGACCGGTTTCGCTTTCTACAATATGCAAAGCATCTTCAGGTCACGATACAAAGTTAAATAAATGCTGAAAATAATAAACCCATATTAGGGTGTTGTCTAATAAAGATAAAACAAAGATAGGTGATATAAATTATATAAATTACAGTAATTATGCCAATATTACATGTCTGTGGTTTTTCAAAATGAATAAAATGTTTAAGCAGACAAGGTAAGACCCACAAATTGGTAAATTAGTCTATTAAACTGTAATGAATTAATAAATAACAAATAAATAAAACATTACTTACATGCCGGTACTCTATTAATTGATGGTTGAAAGAACATGGTTCAAACTATCTTGTATTGTTGATTGGAGAACTCAAGTCAACTATTGTAATTGTTTAACAGTAAACGGGGAAGTTCTTGAGGAGACAGATTTTATCCAATGAAGTAGAGATAGGTAAATGTAATTGTTTGTTTGATGAAAGTAATGTTCTATACCATTAAGTTCTTTAAAGTTATTTATATTTATTCTGAAGATATATTTATGAAATGTGTGTTATTTATTGAGATTTTTGTTTTGGAAGGTGACAGTTGTGAGACAATGAATAAGAATAGATGTACAATTGTGTGGGTGTACAATTTGTACATCTATTCTTATTCATTGTCTCACAACTGTCACCTTCCAAAACAAAAATAAAAATCTCAATAAATAACACACATTTCATAAATATATCTCCAGAATAAATATAAATAACTTTAAAGAACTTAATGGTATAGAACATTACTTTCATCAAACAAACAATTACATTTACCTATCTCTACTTCATTGGATAAAATCTGTCTCCTCAAGAACTTCCCCGTTTACTGTTAAACAATTACAATAGTTGACTTGAGTTCTCCAATCAACAATACAAGATAGTTTGAACCATGTTCTTTCAATCATCAATTAATAGAGTACCGGCATGTAAGTAATGTTTTATTTATTTGTTTATTTATTAATTCATTACAGTTTAATAGACTAATTTACCAATTTGTGGGTCTTACCTTGTCTGCTTAAACATTTTATTCATTTTGAAAAACCACAGACATGTAATATTGGCATAATTACTGTAATTTATATAATTTATATCACCTATCTTTGTTTTATCTTTATTCGACAACACCCTAATATGGGTTTATTATTTTCAGCATTTATTTAACTTTGTATCGTGACCTGAAGATGCTTTGCATATTGTAGAAAGCGAAACCGGTCGTCTGATTAGTTAAATTAAATTGATTGTGAGTAAGTATAATTTATTATTTCTTTTACCTTTTGAAATGGACTCACACAAGCAACACATTCATGATTTGTTTTTTATTTAGTCTTTGTTTAATTTCTTAGAAATAAATGTTTTTTATTTGTTTAATTAGTGTTTTTGTGTTTTATAGTACTCAAAATGAGAAAAAGATATATCTGTTAACTTTTATTTTCAAAGCATGAGTTTAAATACAAATTATAATAAATTTGTGTGTAAATGTTTTTTTTGTCCATTTTAATTATAATTTAAAGAATCGATCAGTTCTCAGACCGTTTTTCTGAAAATATTTGTTTTTTGGACCTTTTCTAGATTTGCGGACTGCTAGTCCGACGTTATACTTTATGTACCATCATGTCACGTTATCGCTGAAAGGTTTTAATTGAATATTTACAATAAATAAATCCTTTAACGAATTATCAATAAAGATTTCAGCTTCAGAACTAGTTGGCTTCCCAGTGAGAAAACGTAGATTCGTTAACGACAAATAAACGGTTAAATAAAACAGTTCGGTGATTCAACGTGTAACCGTTTCAAAAGATTTAAAAGAAACTCATTATATATTTCGATTATATTTTTTTTTTAATAAAACTAATAGCCCCATCTATCTGTCAAGTACCTACCTGTAGCCGACTCAAGGGTTCTTCTGTAATTCCCAAATATATCCGGTAGATGAGCATATTTTTCAACTTGTCACTCACGCCCAATTTCCAGATTCAGGCGCCATGACAGCGCTTCGCTCTTTTCTGTTAAGACCGTCCAACCGTTAAGACGTGTTTCCAAAGTGGGTCTCAATTCAGAGGTGAGTTAATAAATCCTTTTCTTGTCCATATTTCAGATAGATATTTATTTTTTTAGACCCTTATTGGAGAGGCTATAATGCTGATATTATATTTCTAATACTCGTCGCAAGATAGTATTGCTATGGAGTTATTCCAGATCATGGCCCAGTAGCAGTATCTTTTTTTGGAATCCCTAACCCCTCTTATCTAGGATGGTGGTGATTTGATATAGTACGTAGCTGAATCAATGGTTTATTTGGTGACCGATTAAATAAGAAGAGAAACAGAGCAGATTAAGGTTGTACCAATTTTTATTATACCTACTTTCAAGACAACAGAAATGATTATGAACTCAAAAAAAAAATGAAAATATAGTGAAGTGTTCTAATTTAATTTAAAGGTTTATTTTCTTCATTGTTCCTAGTTGATAAATAACTATATTATTTTCAATGTAAACAAATTTCGAAATTTGGGGTTAATATATATATACATTCATTTTCTTTATAACCAATTCTTAATTTAATACGATACAAAGATTTTTTGTTTATGATAATGTTAACATAAAATAATATTTTGGAATCCCTTTGGGATGACGTAACTTTTAATGTTTTCTTTTTGTTCATTACTAAGAAATAATAAAGAATAGTTTTCTTGTAAACTTTCAATAAATCTTAATTTTTTTTTGCTCTTCCCCTTCGAGGATAAACCAGGGGTGGCGTCCAATAATAAATTATAATTTCATATTATCTAATTGTGCTTGAATTTAAGATACGATATAGTTTCTATATGTTTAAGAAAACCCCGCCCAATTCTCTTCGACAGTGAGCGATTCAGGCCTTGTGTATATTATTGTAGCACGGCAAGCGTTACAAACGCTCATCTCTACAGAACAGGACTAGTAATAATATGTCATGCGTAATCACGGTAGTAAGTTGTTCTTTCATAAAGCATAATAAATAAACACACAGTCAGTAGATCAGTATTAGTAAAGCATTATGAGGGAGCAGGTGTATTGTATTAAATTTAAACTGGACGAAAAATTTACGTCTTTTAATTAAAAATAAGACATTATTTGGTATTTTCCAAATAATATCTTTGAAACTATTTTCGTTTAGATTTTTTGGAGGTATTAAGTGTGAAAATAAGAATTAGTTCTATAAAAATGAAACAAAAAAAGATAAAATTAGTATAAAATTTGTTCTATAAAAATGAAATCAAATAAAAAATAATTCCAACACTACTGTTTAAATTAAAAATAACTCCAAACAATTAGAAATTCTAAACCAAATTCTTGGGTAATTAAATGTTCAAACAGACCACCAAGTTGTAACAAACAGTAACCCAATCTATTATACAACGCATTCCTCATGGCGTTGAGTTCATCTGCCGATATGTTTTGGCTAAGTTGGATTATCTTTTCCTTTAGTTTCTCCAAGTTGGTGGCTCGCTCGAACTCATGCCTGTACAATTTTGTTTTTAGCATCCCCCAAAAATAAAAATCTAGAGGAGCTAACTCAGGTGACCGAGGGGGCCATTTTATTGTACCGTCTGTACTAATGACACGTTCAGCAAAAATTAACGATAAATAGTCTTTAACGACGTTTGCATTATGTGCAGGACAGCCGTCTTGTTGAAACCAAATTTCGTTGAAGTTAATTTGAAGACGTTGAAGTGCAGGAATAATTTGATTTTGCAGTAATTGGAGACATTTGACTGCGTTTAAATTGCCTTCAATGAAAAAAGGACCAATAATATGGTCTCCCAAAATTCCAGTCCAAACATTCAACTTTTGTGGATACTGCGTACACACAGACACACTCAAATGCTTATTCTCCTGAGACCAATAACGTACAACGGATGGATTATGTTTCTTGTGAATTGTGAAGGAGGACTCATCTGTAAACAAAATATTTTTTAAAAAATTATTATTTGCATTGCATTTCTCCATCATAATTTCACAAAATTGCATCCGTTTAAATTTATCATCAGGAAATATTTCTTGAGTTGTCTGCACTTTATAACAATGGTAGTTATTTCTTTTCAAAATATTCCTCACTGTTTTTGCATTCAAATCAACTTCATCGGCAATTTGTTTACTTGAACACGGCGTCGCTTCAGCCAATGCACAAACTTGAATTTCTCTAATTTCTCGTTCTTGAGAAATTTTGTTTTCGCGAGGTTGATCTGATGGGCAACATTTTATACACCTGCCATTAGTACAGCCAAACTTTTCAAATTGATGAATAATGGCTAATACAGTTTTTTCTATAGGTATTCGCCTATTTTCAAAAGCTATAATAAATAAATTGATAGTTTCTTGTACTGAATTGCCCCCAAAGTACCATTTTATTATTTGTACCCGTTCTTCTGTTGTATAAACAGTCGGCATAATTATTTCTTATCTTCACACCTTACTTCACACTTACAAAGTTACCTCCAAAAAGAAATGCATAGCTATCGACAGGTGGCTTCTCTCGTCTCGACGAATGGCGATGTTGCCAAAATTATCTTATATTATTCAAAATTGGGTTACAATTTCGTCAAATAAAAATGCGAATCTGTAAATTTTTCATGGATTTTAGAAATTTTGGACCAGTATTTGTGTCAATTAATGTTTCATTTTTAATATCATCAAGTTTTGAATGGCGATATAAACGCACCACTGATCACCAATATTTTAAATCAATTCAATGTTTTAATTCAAATATGTAATAAGGCAACCCTGTCGCGTATAAGCTAAGCTGGATCGGAAATTCGCAAGACGTTCATTAATGGGCGTGTCTAAAAAATGGGGGGGGGGAGACCAAGGGGAAATATATTTGTTTTCTTTGTCTATTCGTTGAAAATATGATTTTATATCTGTCCTGTTAGATATCCTGTTAAATTCTACCATACCGACCATAAACTTTTACCAACACTGTATGTATGAACAAAGTAAGTTTAGTATTCATTGACATTTCTAAAAAAGTCATTTTTTATTACTCTTTAAAAAAAATATAAAAAAAAATAAATAGCTATAGAAGTGAGCCAAGAGACAAGTTCTTTGTTTTTGAAAGAGAAACTATTTTTACTATCAAATACATTATTTTCAATAGTTTCTATAAAATTGCTTCTTTAAATAATTACTAAACTAATTACTTACATAATTTACTGCTAATGGAACCAAATGCGTAATGAAACCAATTTTAAAAAAATAATAATTCTTTTTGTAGCCAAATAATATTTATAATTGCAAAATACAAAACAATTTATAAATATTGTGTGGAATATTTGATTTGAATTTCTTTTTTTTAAGTACTAACTACATGTTTAATTTTTTAGAAAAGCATGTTACCGTCACAAGTTTAAATAACGAATTAAAAAATAAAGAAATTGTTTTCATAAGCAATCCATCATTGAATAAGATATTGAAAGAATTGGGATTTAAATATAAAAAGGATATCAACCGAAGATCATTAATGGAACGTACCAATATTTCTAGTCAAAGGGAATGCTTTCTTCGCAAGTATATGGAAATTCGTCATAGTGCTTCCCCAAGGGAAGTAATTTTTTTAGATGAAACGTGGATATATGCCAAAGGATCCAAAATAAATTCTTGTCAGGATAGTAATATAAAAAGTATATGCAAACCACAAGGTTACGATGGCAAACGTTTTATTATTGTGCATGCAGGTTCTTCTAAAGGATTGGTCCAAGAAGCAAGTTTACTGTTTTGTTCAAAATCTTTGTCGATGGACTACCATAGCGAAATGAATGGGCATATCTTTACACATTGGATTACTACACAGTTAATCCCTAATTTAGAGGAACCTTCACTGATAGTAATGGATAATTCTCCTTATCACAGTATGCTAGTTGAAAAGCAACCTTGGGTTTTTCCAGAAAAGATTACATAATCATTTGGCTAAAAGTAAATAATAGTAATTTCAGCGAAAGACTTACAAGACCTGAATTGTGACAACTTGCCAAAATGGATAGAAAAGAAAATGTTTATGTTATTGATGAACTTTTACAAAAGGATAGTCATGAAGTATTCCCCTACCATTGTGACTTTAATGCTATTGAGTTAATTTGGACTAATTGTAAATCATACTATAATAAGTATATTGGTCGGGATGGATATGTTGACTATAAAGTATTAAGCATGTAGAGAGAGTAATTAGAAAATTGTAATGTGGAAGTTTGGCAAAAATATCTGAGACACAATGAAAAACTCATCGAAGACTGGTTTACTTGTGCACGGAACTTGACAAACATTAATGTTGAAAGTGTTGTTATAAATATTGGTGAGGACAATTCAGATTATGACAGTGATGAATGTGAAACAATGTTCTCAATGAATTGTTTTGTAACTATAAAATGTTACTTTCCTATTTTTGTATTTTTGTTTTTATTTTTTTTATAACTCATGAATTTGTAATTAAAATTTTAATGGTTATCCCTCAAATTCCTTGATATATTAACTAGTTCATTTTATACTACACTGTTATATACTATACTATGGTATATACTATACACTGGTATATACTATACTACACTGTTTATTTTACACTTCTTCTTCTTAGAGTGCCATATCCCTACGGAACGTCGGCGACTACCATGCTTATAATATTTTTATACTGATCTCGGTCTTGCGCTACGTGTAGCAATTGGTCCGCTGTCAAACCTGTCCACTGCCGCAAATTCCTCAACCAAGAGAGTTTCTTCCGTCCTATCCATTTCTTTCCTTCGATTTTACCGTTGAGAATTAGCCGAAGGAACTCATATCTTGGTCCTCTGATTATATGTCCAAGATATTCTAGTTTACGCCTCTTAATAATATTTAATAGAGTATTTTACACTAACTACCTTCAAACTTTAGCCTCATTTCAGAAAAGTTAAAATTTGATTAATCAATTTAAAATATAACATGTCAAGGAATTAATGAATATAAATTTAACTTATAATAACGAATAAACATTTAAAATAATTTATTGTTTTTAAAATAAAAGATTTTTTTACAGGGTTTTGATATTTTATTTTTTCACTAAAACTGAGGTATCGTTGGAAAGGGGATGAAAAATGGGATTGAACGCAGTATGTGCCGTGCGCATCTGAGCATAACAAAAGGGCATTACGTCATATCTTCGTTTCTATTGGTCCGATCATGACGTACGAGGTCTCGTTGGAACGGGGACTCGCGGTTCTCCCGAGAACTTAGTTTTTTCACACATATAGATAAGCATAAAGTATAAAACAAAATTTAAATACCTGATAATTAAATATAGTGACCCTTTCAGAATTTTCGGAAGACAAAGAAGCATTCGCCTTCACTAAAACTCTGCAAAGACTTCCATTTCCATTTATATATGCCAGAAGGAGAGGTGAATTACCCTACGAAATAAAAAAATAACTATATGTTCTGGAACACGAGTATCTATAATTTTACCAAAATGTCTGGATTATTTATTGGATATGCAGGAATACATTCTAACAACAGTCCGCAAATGGTGGCTGCATTATCTTTTCCATATTTACTCAATTCGTGAAGAGGATTCCTACCCTAAAAAATTTAAAAATGTTAAAAAAGATATCTGAAAGTGAAACTGTCGGTGTATAAATGAAAACTGCTTAAAACATGTCGATTTTTGTTCCAATGACCATTTTACCGATACGGGCATTTATCATTTGTCAATCCCCTTCTTTCCAGTTCCACAACCGCTTAGATATAGAATATATATATTTTGTGGCACATCATGAAACAAGCGCTTCGATTAAGTATTCAGGTATTCATTTTTCGTTTCATATTACTTATTATATTATTTATTGGAAGTTTTGAAAGAGTATAATAGTCTCATTAACTATATGAGATTTTTTTGAATACAAAAGTTGACATTTCGATATTTTTTTAAAAATAAAAAGTGGCTTCATAATTAAGCTCCTTGAGTATGGAAGGCGATGGAAACCATTTTGAATATTATCATCATTTTTGCTTTTGGGCTTATGCGGAATAGGCTTCTCTAATTCCATTTCTTCATAAAGTTTCTATCTTAAGTATCTAGTACCTACATAATAATAATCGCTTATAGGTGTATACCGAAAAATCTGGTGATCATCATCATATTCTTTACTTTTGTTTCTATGCGGAGTCGGCTTCCCTAATTGCATTTCTCCATACGTTTTTTATCTTGGGTCATGTCAATATTAACCTCCTTTGCCGATATGCCCTGTCTAAGCATCTATTCCCCTCCAACCCTCCCAGGAACATGCAAATAAGCAGTTCTTCGTATTGGGTGATTAACGTCTCGACGTTGAACATGACCAAACCATCTTAACCTTTGCTGTCTTATTTTAGCACATCTAAAACACCCCTAATATACGCATTCTTAATTTTACCTTTTTTGTCACTGGACTCATCCATCTAAGAATTATTTCCACCACATGAATTAGTTGATCTTCTTTGTTTTTAACTACACAACATCCTAGCTGGTCTTATGGTAAACAGTTTTAAAATTTTTCATTCAGTTTCATTGGAATCTTTCTGTCACACAACACACCACTCACTTCCTTCCAATTCATCCTCCCCTCTAATTCTAATGCATGCATCTAGATCTATTTCCCCATTACTCTGTATTATCGATCCTAGGTACTTAAAACTATAACTTTTTACAATCATTTCACCATCCAAAGTTATCATTTTATTTGTAATAACTCCATCCTTAAATGAACATTCCAAATACTCTTCTTTACCTTTTTCCTCAAGAGCTTGTCTCGGTGTTCCAGTTTTTGTTCTAAATCCCGTTCAATATTTCCTACTAACCCTAGGTACTCAGCATACATTAAGCACCAGAGAATGTTGTGCTGTTACTGTCTCTGTTAGCTAAACTGGTTTTCTGTCAAATTCTTTATTTAATAAACTAAAGTACATTTTCCATCGCTTTTTGATATCTTTTTCGTGAACAAGTATTTTATTTTCATTTCGGATACATCTAATCTGACAAATCTTTTGTTTTCTTTGCTCTATATATGGCTATTTATATATCTCTATTTCACCTTTCCTGGTATGAAGTTGATCGCAAAAATTTTTATACGCTTCTGCTTTAGATTTTGCTACTGTTATTTTCCTCGTTTGACCACTACCAGGTGGTCTCTTTATTCTCAAACTTTTTCAAACTCAAACATATTCCTTCAAATTGTATTAGGGTTTTCCTTCATGTTCCACGACATTTTTTATACTATTTTTACGCCAACTTGAGCTTCTTTCTCATCTTTTAACATACGCTACTTGATTTTTTGTGGTCCTCTTCGACATTTTGATTGTTTCGCTTTTTATTTCAAGGTTCAGAACAAGAAACACATGTTGTTGGCTCACAGTCTCACTAGCTATTACCTCGCAGTCCTTACATTGACGTGTATCTTCTTTTCTTGTCATAAAATAATCTATTTGGGAGTGGTTTTGTCCACTTTTGTATGTGACAAGTTAACTTTCTCCCTTTTTAAAGAATGTGTTAACAATCAACATATCTAATGTGGTTGCTAATTCCAGCATATCATCTTCAGTTTTATTTTTATTTCCAAAGTCTAGTTCTCCATGTATTTGCTTCATATCATCTCTTGGATTGCCCACATGTGCAATTAAAATCACCCCTATTATGACTGTCTTCTCTATATTCCAAAAGTCTCCTAATCGATCCTAGCAAGATTTTCTTTTATTCTCACCTAGCCCGATTTGTGAAGCATTCAACACATATAAGGAGCACACACACATAGCATTTAACACTTCTTTATTAAGTATAAATTTCACTGGCATTATTCTATAACTCGTTCTTACAACTTCTACTGCGATATCTTTCATTTCTCTATAAGCAATTATACCAACTCCATTCCTAATATTAATTTTCACTACATGCTACCACAATTTATATCCTTCATTTAGTTCTTTCGCCCTTTGTCCTTTCCACCTCGTCTCTTGAATGCAAGCAATTTGAACTTTCTTTTCTAAGCGCATCCACTAACTCCATACTCTTATCTGTAAGCCTACCAAGAGTTCACTACCCTATCCTAATTTTTCTGAACTGTATTGGTGTTTCTCCTAAAATACTCGTAACCCGAATATCCGAAAGGTGGCTCTGTTTGCTTTAGGAATATTTTACCTCAGGAGATGCCATCATTTCAGTATAATTTTTGTTACATTGGAGAAGGTCTTTTTATTATTATGGCCTGAAAAGTTTTTCGAACATTTGATGCCTGAATGCCTTTTCTATCAGCATCACATCCTGCACGATTTAGCCAACACACCACAAATGCAACCAAAGTGCAGTATTACAATATACCCTCTTAGATTTTTCTGTACAAGCCAGGATCCCTATTATAAGGACTGTCCTATAAGCCAAGTATTGTTGCTCGTATTCCGCCACTAGGAAGCACGTTGTTTATATAGGATAACTATTTTATATTAAATATTGTATTTATATGGGATTAAACCACAATGTAATTTAGTACATGTGTAATTAATAAAGTTGTGTTTTAATCCCATATAAATACAATATTTAAAACAAAACAGTTTTAGAAGCACTATATTTATATCGAATGACAATTATTTATATGGGAAATACGTTATATGGGATAATACAATTAATAATAGTCATCGATTCTGAAATTACCTGACAGATGACAACAAAAAAAAGATACAGATGATCGTAGTCAGTATGAGTTTAGCAAAAGTATTATCACAATAATAACGCTATCAAAACCAGAGAGATCAAATAACCAGAGGAACAACTTCGTAAAGGAAAAAAACAGACGTAAAAATAATATCATTTTGAGCGAGCTAAGAATTGATATGGCAGACATCGCAAACTTAAAAACGCACAATCGAATACTTCATAAAAACCCTCTAAAAATAAATATGGAAATGCTCACAAAATGACAATATTACAAATGAGAGAACGTAAGGAAAAAAGAAGATTTTAAAAATAAATTTAAAAACTTGTTAAATTAAAACAAGACAAAGCAAGAAATAAAACTAAGTTATAAAATTTCACCCTTAATGAAGAAGAATGGATATGGGATAAAATACATAGAAAATAGCAAAGATGAGTACAAAAATCTAATACAGAAGTGGAAGGAGGGCAAAAATAACGATCAGGCAAACAGAAACAAGTCTGGAATGGTAAAGAAGCAAAAACAGATCCCAAAGGAAAATCGAAAAAGAAATCCAATAGTAGTAGAAATAGTAAAATCAAGAAAAAACCTACAAAAACAGCTATTTAGAACATTAGTAAATATAGAAAAAATGAAGGAAGTGTAGCAAAAGAGAGACAAAGGTATAGTATAGATTTGACAGCAGTACCAAAAATAAGGGGACTCCGGTAAAATCATAAAAGACTTCTGCTTATTTTTTTTATAACTGAGAAAAGTAAAGAGAAAAAAACGGTGTAAGGTTCTATGTACAAAAAAAAAATATTGTTTATGGCTGTAAATGTATATGCGCCCAATGAACCTGCAGACGCTAATAAGAAGGATGACTTCTACGATGATGAAAAAATTACAAAAAAAGGCTGAAATAATAATAGGGTAACCTAAACACTTAAATAGAATAAGATGGCTGGTTAAAAGTTGTCGTATGCCATAGCAGAACATACATAAACAAACAACTGATAATAGACATCGAATTTGTCAACTAATAGTAACACTAAACGAGATAACGATCGTTTTAACAACTAACCTTGAACACCCAAGTAAACATAAAGTCCCGTGAAGACACCCAGCATCAACCAACAGAGAAAAAGCAAAGAGTGCAATGGAAGATAAACGAACACAAAAACGTTGAAATAAGAAATAAATAACAAAGAGACAATATCCAAAAAATACAAGTCCAAAGAGAAGTAGATAACAGATAGGGAGAAAATGGAATCAACTAAACGGACACAGCAAAAGAAGTTCTTGATAGGAGAAATGATTACGAAAACAACAAAGAATGATTTAACAGTAGCATGAAGAGTCGAAAAATACTTAACCCAAACGAAACGGTTAAGCATAAAACCCACAGATATAGGTATAAATATAAATGGCAATAAAAGGCCCTAACTCCATATACAAAAGAAAAAAGAATGCTTATAAAGAAGTAAAAACTTCTGATGTATGGTGGTGTATTTTTATTATTAAAATTATTTAAATTTATCCAAAAGGATTAGAATTATATTCATCAAAACGTTTTCAGTCCAGTCGGACCATCATCAGTAAAACGTCCTGAAAGTAGTTGAAACTACCTAACAATCCATGTATTTACCTTTAGATTACATAAAAACCATATATTATAAAATTGTGATGGCACCAAGTCGATGTTATAGGAACTTACATTTTAAGGGAACATACATTTTCCCTGCTCCAACGTTTAGAACCAGCCAACTCAGTTGAATTGACTGGTTTACGAATCGACGCATTAAGAATTGAACAGTATTAAACGCCATAAAGAGAAAGTTAGAACTTATAACAACGATTCAGAAACGAAAGACCTCGTACCTAGGCCATATAATGAGGTATACTAACCTTTAGATTACATGAAAACCATATATTATAAAATTGTCATGGCACGAGGTCGATGTTATAGAATATCACTTTAAGGGAACCCTGCTCGAAACATACACATTCCCTGCTCCAATGTTTATAACCAGTCAACTCAGTTGAGTTGGTTGATTTACGAATCAACACATTACGAATCAACACATTTACGAGAGTTAGAACTTATAACAACGATTAAGAAAAGAAAGACCTCGTATCTATGCCACATAATTAGAAATGATAAATATAACCCACTAAGAATAATAATTGAAGGGGGGAAATAGAGGGCCCAAGAGGAAGTAGGCAGAAGAGCTATATCATGGCTTCGAATTATCAGAGCTTGGACGGGTATAAACGTTCAACAATTACTAAGAGTGGCTCAGAACAGAGAACATTTTGATGTAGTGATCGCAAACCTCCAGTAATGGAGTGCACCAGAAGAAGACGAAGACAAAATTTATGATACTCAGCCGCCAACCACACGACAATACTTCCCTATAGACATATCGACAAAACATTTAGAGAGAACATGAAATCATTCTTCTGTAACCAAATGTGAACTTAAACCTAAAAAGGAGTGACCAAATGTTGTATTTGACCTGTGTTGTTATATGGCACCGACACCTAGACTCTGAAGGCTGATACGATTAACCGCCTAGAAGCTTCGAATACCCAAGATAGCTAAACAGACCAACGAAGCAGTATTAAATAGAGCAAATACCGTTCGTGAATTAGCTAATAGTTCGTGAACTATTAAGATAATAAAGATACCATACCTAGGGAATGTTGAAGCAGATGTCATGGCTAAAGAACATTTGCGATTGGACAGACAGAAATACGCCTTGTCGCCTTCGACTACCTGAAAACCGCAAACATATCGCCAATGTAATTTCCAACATTAGGGGCAACATCTAATATGGCACCAAAAGGAAGAATTAAGTGGAAAATACTATACCTTCAAATTTACTGCCTCGACATCTATATAAGATTCTGTCAGTAGTACTTTAACAACATTTAGATGTCCTTCTCTCATAGCTATGTGAAATGCATTGTCGTTTTCTACATCTGTAGCATCACAATCAGCATTATTTTGTATTAGTGCCAAAACAGCGGAATGATTACCTGCCTCTGCGGCTGCATGTAATGCGGTACGTCTTAAAAACAAAAAAATCACATATAATCATACTGGCGTCCTATATATATATATATATATATATATATATATATATATATATATATATATATATATATAATATATATATATATAATATATATATATATATATAATATATATATATATATATATATATATATAATATATATATATATAATATATATATATATATAATATATATATATATATATATATATATATATATATATATATAAGTATATATACTTTATACATATATTATTGCGGTAATAGGCTAATGATTAGGCACTTAACAAAGGAACTACAACGTTAAAGGGGTTTTATTGTTTCATATGACTAATGGCATCTAAAAATATGAAAATGAAAAACGCGGTGTGCTACCATTTGAAGCTTGCGTTTTTGAGAATGGGATGAATTAATCCCTATGCACTAGGGTGCATTTGGGTGAATTATATGCACTTTTTGTACATATACACCTACAGAAAAGTTGTTCAAAATTAAATTTCTTATCAAAATGTCACCTTTTAAAGTTTCAAAAATAATTTTTTTAAATTTGTTGTACCATATATATATATATATATATATATATATATATATATATATATATATATATATATATATCCAACCAAATCCTCAATGAAGACCATGGCGTCTACGAGATACCTTGTTCCAGTTGCCCACGTACATACATAGGACAGACAAACCGACGAATCTATATTTACGAACATACTATATATATATATATATATATATATATATATATATATATATATATATATATATATATATATATATATATATATATCGAGAAAAGGAGTACGACCGTCAATCCAATAGTGCAACTAAGAAAATCCTAGATGCACTTCCAACGATACATATTGCTGTACAACGATAACTATTGCTGTATCGTTGGAAGTGCATCTAGGATTTTCTTAGTTCTTCATTCTCTTTTTCAATGTTTTTTAGTTATACATTTTTTATATAAAAAACAAAACCACATGTTCTTTTTGCTGTGCTTAGTTTGAACAAATTGTTAACTTATTTAGTTCAATTTATTGTTTATACATCGTAATCGTATAATGTCCATTTACTTAAGTGTCTTTACAACTTTAATATTGTAGCATTTTATTTTGAAGTCCCCTCGTATATATGTTAATTGAAATCCCCTTATATATGCATTATAATAACGAAGAATTTTTTCAATGTTTCTTAGTTCGTATCCTTCAATTTAAAACCCAAATAATCTCTTTCGTTCCTTTTAGGTCGCCGACGTCGATAATAAATAATTTTATTGTTTATTTATGTCACAGGCGCAATTCTTCGATATTTCTTTGTTCAAACCGCCCGATATTGCGTTTTCAAATTAATCTACGTCTTAATTTCCGTTGTGTTTAGTTTATACCCTAAGTGCTTTGTTTGTTCTAACTTATGCGAGCAATTTTTAAAGATAATTTCGTCACTTTCGTTGGAGCCGTGGTGAAGAGCGGCCAACGTCATGTCCAAATTCAATTTGAATTTGTAGTTTTCTGTTTTTGTCCCTTTTCAGGGAAATCTTCGTCTTACGTTATGGAAATCAATTTTAGTAGCAGTTAATCAGAGGCAGAGTCATAAGTTTTGTGCTCAGTGCCGGCTTCGGCCTCAAATGGTCGATCCAATTTGTAGTGTGAGATCCAGTCCCTTTTGTTCGTGTATTCGTGTCCAGGATTCAACTCCATCCACGTCAGATTTTCGTTCCAGATTATGGAAATGGTTTCCCTTTGTTCCAGAGTTTCGTTCTTGCAGTTTCAGTCCAGAGATGTAACAAGTTTTATGTGCGAAATAGTGAAATCCAGGTAACATTTTTTTGTGTAAATTTAAAGTAAAGCAGACATTTTTTAAAAAAAGTAATAATTGCTTTCATACAAAAAAGGATTTGTAATATTTAAAGTAGTAAATTTTACGGTTTGACTTTTAGCTGTCATTTTATTTGTTCAGTTTTGTTTTAAATTTGGTATTAACATATGACAGTTAGCACTATTTTTGACATTTGGTAAATACCGAATCATATTTGAGATTTTGTTTTTGTTTTTTTTTAAAGAAAGTTAATAATTGTCGCCCATTAACAATTGTAAGTTTTGTAGTATCTCCAACTTCTGGAAATTGTAAACAGATGACACATGTAAGTCTTTTTTGTATTTTTGTATTTTGCAGCTATTGTCATTAATATTTTTGTATTGTCTTAATTTTGTAACTGTTTGTGGTGACACAAAAATAAATGTTAAATTTTGTTTCTTAACATTTGTTTATTTTTTTAACTAACCCTTTTTGAGTTTAATTTGAAAAAGATTTTGAATGTTTTGCATTTCTGATAATTATATCTCCAATTACAACTAGCTGGTTGTAATAGGTATAATTAGGCACCTCAAGTGGCGCCCTATATTAAATTTCTTGAGGTGTTTCCTGTTTCGTTTTGTTTTTGTTTGTTCCAAGAGATTTATGACCCTTTATTTCATTTTTCTGTAGTTGCCCCAATCCAAACCCCCTTGTCTTTTACTTATCCACGACCCCAGCTCTCCTACCAAAGCCTGAGTGCCCGTTCGCACAAGTAGCGTTTATTTTGCTTACCCTATCTTCGCCCCAGTAGTTTCTTCCCCTAATTTTCTACCCCTAATAGTAATACCCCTATGGTAGGCAAAATATTATCGTTACAATATCACTGACTGCTACATATATTTTTAAGATAACAAATGTAACAACTTTTCCATGCTTGTGTGGTTTTTTCATATTGTTCTTTTTAGATGAACTGATGATGCTTTCTGATTAAGAAAGCGAAACGTCTTCAATAAATAGATGAAGCAGCCATCAACTTTGTCTTTTTTCTCCACCTTTTGACCGAAAAAACCCACCACTCTTCTGAGTGATCCTTAATTTATATATATATATATATATATATATATATATATATATATATATATAGAGAGAGAGAGAGAGAGAGAGAGAGAGAGAGAGAGAGAGAGAGTTCGGGGTCTCAATCTGCCTACTCCCCCCACTCGTGACGTACCAGTATCTCGTTCTGTATAAATACAAGAACCGTCAAACGGCACTGAGGTCTTTTGACAACATATATGATTTAAGATATTCTATATAACATTACAATGTAAGGATTTATACAATTACTGTACACCTTCCATCGGAAAAAAAATAAAAGCAATGGAAAATCGTTGCACTTCATTTTTCCGTCCGTCTGTTTGGTGTTAAGGTATACAGATAACGACATTGTTTTGTTGACCATAGGAATTAAGATTTATTGCAATCCCATCTCTAGAGTATATTTATTATAATTGAAATTCTTCTTCTTCCAAACTTAAACATAAAAAATACTACCTAATTAAGAACCTACAAACTTCGTAAAATGTACCTAACAAAAAATAAAAATTAGAAAAGCAGATTAATGAATTACGGGCTCAAATATTCCACCTCCTTGTGCTAAACAGTAACCAAATCTGGCATATAGATTTCTCCTCATATTTTGGAGTAGGGCTGGTGTAATGCTTGCAGAGAAATGAAGTATTTTGGACCTTAATTCGACTAGGTTTGTGGCCCTTTCAAACTGATGCCTATAAATGTTTTCTTTGAGAAAACCCCAAAAAAATAAATCATTAGGCGCTGAGTCACAGGATCTAGCTGGCCACTTAATTGTACCACGTGTATTTATCAGTCGATCAGGAAACGTTTGATTGAGGAAGTCAATAGTTGCTTTAGAGTTGTGAGCCGAACACCCATCCTGTTGGAAATAAACCTCCTGAAAATTAACGGGAAGGCATCGAACTGCCGGAACGATCTCATTCTGTAAAAGTTGTAAATATTTGGGCCCGTTTAGGTTTCCATCGATAAAAAATGGACCGACAATATGGTCGCCTAACATCCCAGTCCAAACATTTAACTTTTGCGGATGCTGCGTTCGCACTGCAACACTGAGGTGCTTATTTTTCCGAGAATAATACCTTGCAACGGATGGATTGTGTTTTTTATGTAATGAAAATGAAGATTCGTCAGAAAATAAAATATTTTTAAAAAATGTACATTTTTATTCTGTTTAGCTAACATAAATTCACAAAATTCCACCTGTCTAAAATTATCTTACGGAAACAGTTCTTGTGTTGGTTGTATCTTAAAACAGTGATACCCATTCCTTTTGAGAACTCGCTGGACAGTTCGAGCATTCAAGTTAACTTCCCTAGCAATGTGTACACTATTGCAGGGTTCACTAGCTACCACAAAAGCACAAATATCAATATCCCTGTGTTGACGCTCCTCATCGACAGGTCTAACACGTGGTTCATTACCTTCATGACACTTTTTTCAACTCTTTACACATCCCGAAGTTTGAAAATGTTTAATAGTATTTTTAACTGTTTTAACACTTGGTGGGAGTCTATTTTCGAAGGCAACAATACATAAATCAATTACTTCGCGTATCGAATGACCCTGAAAGTATAATGTTACAAGTTGCACTTTTTCTTGGAAGGTATACAACGTAATAGGCATTTTATTAATTATTTGTTTATTCTTTCAGAATTTCGTTTGAATTTTTAATGTCAATGTGACAATTACGACAATTCGTACCTACTGTGAAATGAATATAGAGGTGGAAACGTGTAACATGTCACAACGATTGCCGTTGTGTTGTATGGTCAATAAAACAATGTCATGATCTGTATATAGTCTGTTTGTCTTAAAAATGAAAAAAAAAATCATATACAATAACTACTAACGCCCTAAATATTAAGTCTATTAAATTCTTTCTATTCTCACTTAATCACTTTACGCTTGGCGCTATTGTTTACCCTGTATTTATTATTTATTTAACCAGTATACAGCTTAACATTGTTCTTATCAATTAATAAGTGTTTATTGTTTTTATTTATAATAATGTTAGGTGCTTTATCTTCGATAACTGTATATGGACCCGAAAACAAAGGATCTAGTTTAGAAGATGACTCTTTCCTAACTAATACCTTGTCTCCTTGTTTATATATTACTGTGCCTGTTTTGGCATCATATTTTCTTTTACTGACTTGTTTTAAACTTGTTAGCGTCTCTCTTGCCTCTTTCAGTATATATTTGGCTATTTCTAGCAATAGTATTGTACCCACGTGCTCCAACTTGTCGGAAATTTTGACAGTTGTATTCTCATATACGCATTTAAATGCTTATGAGTATTCTCTAAAGCTCCAATTGTCTCGTGGTGATATGCTGTGGAGTTTAGTTGCTCTATTTGTAGCAATGCGCATGTTTCCTTAAATTTCTTGCCATAAACTCTGAGCCTTGGTCCGTTACGATCATTCGGAGTACTCCATGGATCTACATTATACTATGTATTTCCAAAAAAATGTACAAGTATATATCGGCTTATCACTGCAAATTAGAAATGAAACCAACATTGCTACCCAAGGAAAATCCGTATCTGTATCTTAAATATTTCTCAAATTCTCTGTTTACATTGTGATGTAAAGGAAAAAATTCCAAATTCCAGTTGTAACTGCGACTTTAAATATAGTTTTATTTATTTGTACGTTTAGTTCTACAATTTTAAAAACTGGTAATGATTCGAGGTCAAATAGCGTGTTTGACAAGAGTTTTGGGTTGTTCCGTGGTGTGGACGGATTAGTGGGGACGCGAGAAGAGGAAGCCGGGAACGAGAGCATTCAGGTCGAATGAATTCAAGTTTTAGGTTTGAAATGGTCGCCACTGAATGCAGACGTGTTTAATTTAGTCGAAAAAAAAACTGCAAATTTGTTAAAAAAAAGCGATTTTTACTCAACGTAATGTGCCTGATTAGATAAGAGTAATCACTGTTTTTTATTTGTAAGCCGTCTCTCATCTGAGAAATTTGTAAAACAACTTTGATGGATAACAACATGTTCCCATTGTGTCCAGTTGTACCTATTCCTGTTTTTTAAGAAGCGGAGCTTCAAATTTTGTGTCCAGTGCCAACTTCAACTTCAAATTTCTATGTCCTAAGAAGCCGTTTTAGAATACAATTCACAGTGTGGGATGCAGTTTTTTGCGTAGCAATAAATCTCCAGTTTGATTCCAGTTGCCAACCTCAGAAATTTAAAGTAAAAGTGCATTTTAGTGAAATCCAGGTAATTTTTTTTGTTTGAACTTTTAAGTAAAGACAGACACTTTTTCATTAATAATTGCTTTCATAAAAATTTAAAAAATTGTAATAATTAAATTTATGTGTTAGGGCGTGGCCTAGCTTGCTGTCATATTATTTGTTTTCAGTTTTAAGATTTAGTTTTGACATATGACAGCTAGCTTTATTATTTTTGACATCTGGTAAATATCTAATCATATTTGAGATTTTGTTTTGGTTTTTTTAGTTGTTGGTTTTAGTTGTTGAGTTTGATTTTGGTTGTTTTGTGTGTTTGTTTTCATACAATTTTTGAAAAATGAAGTCTACCCAAATTAATCATTTGAAATCAGGAGAGTTATCTTATGAGCTTTTCATAAGAGGCCGTGATGTCTCAAATAATATAGTTAATGATAAAAAGAAAGATGTTAAGGGCTTTGTTGGCCAAGGAGGCGACTTCGTCTTCAAGTTTAGTCAATTGGGTTAATAATTTAGTAGATCCTAATAAGGAGTTGAATGAGATCAAGTTAATCATGGAAGATTTATATCGTAGTGCTCAATCAATGAATGCACAATCAACAAAGGCTGATTTTGCTAGATTTGAGACAAGGTCTACACATTTAGATACCAGATTAGAAAATTTCCCTACGAATAATGTTGAGGAGGAAGTAATAAAGTTTGTCAAATAGTGTAAAGAGGATTTGTTGTTGTTGAAGGGTGATGTGTGTGAAGAAAAAGAGGAAATGTATGATGAATTAGCAAAACTATCCACTAGTAGTCCAGTCTCCGCCCCTATAGTTCCTAATTGTACAGTCCCAGCCCCAATAATACAGGTTTCAACTCCTGTTATTATTTCTGAGTTGCATATTAAATTTAATGGTGAAAGTAAAGCTCTTCCCACTTTTTTAGAAAAAATTAGAGATTGTGCTAGGTCTAGGAATATTTCCGAAGATATCCTGTTTCGTTCAGCCATTGAGTCATGCTGCTATTTGGTATAGGAGTGTTAGAGATAAAATTAATAGTTGGGATGAGTTGGCAACTCTACTCAAATCTGCTTTTTTGTTCCCAGATTATAATGATAATCTGTTAGATGAAATTAAAGGTAGGAAGCAGAAAAATAATGAATCAATAACCATATATTCTGCAGTAATGGAAAACCTTTTTAAACGTTTAGAAACATACCCAAGTGAAGCCCAAAAGGTGAAAATAATGAGGAAAAATATTTTAGTGGATTACATTCCACTAATAGTCCTGCAAGATTTTGCTACAGTTGAAATATTAGTAACTACTATAAAACGTTTGGAGAAAAATGTCCTGCCCTTGTTGCAATCTACTAAGGGTCTTATTGGCATTTCACTAGATGATTCAGAAAATCCCAAAGAACAGGTCCATGTGCTTGATAATCAAAATAAGCAACACAGAAGTAAAGTAGTTAGCAAGCATGACAAGGAAAATAATTCTTCTAGGAGACCGAATCCTAAAAATAGGTATGAAAATGATTGACCCAGTTTCTCCAAATAAACCCTGAGCGCCGTTCGCATAAGTTTCGTTTATTTTGCTTGCCCCATCTCTGCCCCAATAATTTCTGTCTCCAATTTTCAACCCCCCCCCGTAGTAATAATACCCTATGTAAGAGGCAAAATATTCGTTACAATCCTAGCTCTAAAACACAGTGGGTTAGAGCAAATGTCGTTATCAGAAAATTTGCAAATGCAAGTGGCGGAGAAAATCCTGTAGCACTGACGTCTAATCGCTTACGTAAACGAATAGCAACAGTAATGAAAATAATTAATTTATCGAAAGAAGAATGCGCTCATTTCGCACAATTTATAGGGCACACCGAAAAAACACACTGCACGAATATTACGAGTAAGTTATACTAATTATTATTGATTTGATATTTTTGTTAGATTTTTGCTACCTACTACTAATTAATACTTAAAAATTTATAATTCAAATAAATAATTTGTGAATAATATCAGATGTTCATTAGAATTTCCATTCAAAGTAAGACATGAAGCAAAATATCGAGGTGCAAAGAAAGCTAACAGCAGAATTTTACACTAATGACAACGACAATAATTCAAGTGACAGTTCGTGCCATATGTGTTTTGTCAGATAACATAGAAATAGTATCAGATTACGTAGTACTCTGAATAGAAATTATAACATCCGATATAAGGTAAACATTTTTATTATTAATAATTTTTTCCTCTAGTCTGAATTATGTCATTGCGAAATTTGTACTGATTTTTTCTTTTTCTTGTTACTTGTTTAGAATTACGTAGGACGCTTACCAAATGACAAAGATGTCAAAAATACTTGTGTTATTTGATAACGGTCAGGACTTTCAATATAAAGAAAAGTCATTGAAAGACATTGATATCGATCCTACCAAGGATTTGGTAGCCACCAAACGATCGACCAGATAATTATGTCAGTGAAGACAGTGAAGCATTGGATAGGGACAATAGCGATAACGAGACAACAACTAAGCAGAACAAATATAAGAAAAAATATTGCAGTTCTTCAGGTATGATTAAAAAGAAGGCGAAGAATAACAAAGTTTGTTGGACAGAAAAAAAGTAAAAAAAAATATAAAAAAAATCACCAAAAAAAGAAAAATACGAAACATTAATTGATGAACAACCCATCCTATTAAAAAATTTAGATTGGGTCAAAGTAAAAACTTTCGTCTATATTAACTATAGAAATTAATATACCAAATACTGAAATCTTAAAAAAAAGGGTCTTCCGTATATAAAGTAAAATCTTTAAGCAGCGAATGACACATCGAGTCAAAATTTTTTATATGAAAGTCAAATAAAGAGAGGTTTTTTAAAAAAGGTAGTTGATACCATTTTAGGAAGATTTTTTTATATGACTTGACTATCACTTTCGTATATTAAAATAAAGACTCGCCTCGATGTACTTTACTCGCTCTTCCATGGTAAAGTTTGTATCTGAAAGACATTGTACAATATTCTTGGCGTTTGCGGCAGATTTGGAGCGAAATAGTGTTCAACTATAAGTATTTAAATAAAAGTATTTTGTAACTGTAATTAAGTAACTACATGTAAATGTATTTAAATACATGTTTTTAAATACGTGAATGTATTTAAAGGCATATCCCAGCTCTTCTTTACAGTAATTCGTGTACTAGAGTTAACTTTTGGAGAGTTTGAATTACTAGGTTAGTTACTTATTCTACATTACTAAATTTTCTATTTTTTACTTCTATAGTAGTTTTTATATTACTAGATTACTATTTATGTGTTATAGTTTTATATTTGTAAACTGTGTTATACTTATTTTCTTTAATGTTTCAATGAAATTGTTAAATTTACATTATGTTATTAATTCTTAGCGCCGGTAGAAAACAGACCATTTATATCAACCTAACGGATAGAAATAAAATAGGTGCTTATGAAAGGTGGATATACGGTGGTCGTATGTTAAGAATATCTTGGGTTAATCGTCGAACTAATATATCGATACTAGAACAACTAAAAGTAAAAGATAGATTGCTTAAAGTAATACAACCGAGATACTTGCAGTATTTTGGACACATTGTTGGAAGAACAGACACGATGGAAAAACTGATAATCGAGGGCAGAGTTAAAGGAAAAATACCTATGGGGAAGATCTCCAAGCCTTTGGGTGGATCAAACAAAAACACTGATTAACCAAGGGTTACATGAAGCCGAACAACTAGCCCAGGACACAGAAGAATGGAAAGAAATTATAAAAAAAAACTATAAAATCCTGATGGTATCACCACATCCCAAAAGGGATTAGGACAGGAGGAGCAAGGGAGCTCAA
Organism: Diabrotica undecimpunctata; assembly: GCF_040954645.1. Taxonomy (NCBI): domain Eukaryota; kingdom Metazoa; phylum Arthropoda; class Insecta; order Coleoptera; family Chrysomelidae; genus Diabrotica; species Diabrotica undecimpunctata. The sequence goes on along the minus strand of NC_092807.1, from coordinate 66,862,899 downwards.
ATATTTATTCACAACATAAAATTTTGTCAGTTCAAAAACGTACGTGTATCAACAACGTACAGAAGTACCAAAAAAACAAAAAAGGACAATGTTAATAAAACATAAAATTGTATGGTACGTTTAGTATAAGAAAAAATCACTGTGTGCTTCATAATTACATCTCTATTAACTGATATTACTATTGAAAACAATATACGCGCGAAAAAAAGTTAAATTTTGTCCTTTTAGACTTTCTAATTTAATTCATGAAAACTTAACACTATTTTATAAATAAATAAAGATATGTCTAGCGAATCATAATTATTGTATATCAGGTCCCGACCCTACCACGCGATTAAATGGTTGCGATGTGGCCACTGCCAAGAGGCGAAGTCAACCGCTGAACATAGCGTATATATCGGAGGCGTCGACTACCTTTGGCTAACTACAGTGTATAAGCGTGTAGATATTTAGATAGATTTAGAGAGGTGGCCTTTTGGCCTATTCTATCCAGATCTATTGTGGTCCTCTGGTCTTAGATAACATTCTACAGCCTGAGCCTTTTTAAAAAGTCTAATAGCTTCGAGACTGTACCTTTCATGTGGCTATTTGCCGGTGGATTTTCTTCTCTTAATGTAAAGAACCGCACATTTGCCAGACTGTCACACTGACATAGAATGTGCTCTGCTGTTTCTTCTACGGGGTGACAGAATCTGCACAGGTCATCATCTGATAATCCCGTCAGCTTCAAGTGTCAATTCAGCTGACAGTGCCCTGTTAGAAGACCTGCTATGGTTTTGACTGTTTTCCTGTCTTTGCTTATTAGGTCTGCCGTAAATTTTGGCGAATGTTTTGTAATGAACTGTTTCGCCTGTCTTTGTCTTGGGGAATTCCTTCATTCCAGAGATTTGTGAGCTACCCACTTCCTTGTAGCCATTCTTGTTACTGTCTTTGCAACGCGGTAGAAGGGTTCCGGTCCGATGAATGGCATTGATGAGCCTTGTTTGGCCATTTCATCTGCTTTTTCATTGCCCTTATGACTCTCGTGCCCCAGTACCTAGGCTACCGTAACCTTTCTACGGTATATTTAGGGCACACACACAATTCCATACTGGCTTAGAATGGACCTCTACAGAATTGAGTGCCTTAAGCGCTGCCTGACTATCTATGAAGATGGCAACTGAACGAAACGTTCTTTCCTGCCTTTCTATTTCTTCCACACAGTGATGGATTGCCGTTATTTCCGCCTGGAAAACTGTCACATCCTTAGATAGACTTACCGGATAATGTATTATTTCATTTGTCCCTAGTATGCCGGCTCTCACATTCTCCGATGTTTTTGAGACATCCGTGTACTAGGTAGCAGCAGCTTGTATGGGTACACCTTCATTCCAGTCTTCCCGGCTTGGTATCTTAATTGTGAACTTATTGTTAAAGCTATATCTCGTAGCTGTTGCATCGATAGGTTGCCCCATCACAATACAGTAAAAACTCTGTTAACCGAAATAATTGGGGGGAGGCCGTTTCGGATAACAAGAATTTCGGTTAAAAATAACATTGTTTTTTGTATTCTTCTTGTATCGAATTACATAGTATTTGTCATACTTGGTCAAAGTTGGTATTAAATACTCTGAGGTGATTTCGTAATGTAATATTTAAAGTAAATACAGAATAAAGTAATAAAATTAAGGAAAATGAACAAGTTTAACATGTTTTTTTTAAGAAATCTTCTATTTTCTTTTGCGTTTTCAAAATAACCTTTGACAACGATGTTTTGCAGCTATATCTCTCCATTGTTTCATTTGCAGAATTTCATTCGATTGTTCGACGTTCGACGAAACGTAAAGCAATCTGAAAAGTACAAAACTTTATGCAATGACAACAAAAGTTAAGAACCTAGTCGTGTCCGTAACTAATTAGGCTTATTAATTATTATTAATTACTAACTAATTACTGTATAAAATTCTTACCTCTAAGGCATTGAAAATCTCGTCGGTGGTCTCGTGCTGTTTGTTGTCTATTGGGTCGTCATCTACGTCGTCTGATACGCTCAGATTGTCTGGATGAAGAACCATATCAATGATGTCCTGGTCGATGAATTCACTTTCTGAGTCATCGGCTGCTAGCCACTCACGTATTTCTTGGTTAATTTCGTCACATACTGGCAAATTTTTTATTAACGGTTCAATTTCTTCTGTGATTTCTTCAACATTTTCCTGCATGGTTCCTGCATTTTTTCAAAGTTGAAGATTTGATCTTGGCCCACGACTCAGCACACCAATGAATAACATGTTTCATTGTTAAAGATTTGAGAATTTCGGGAAGACTTTTGGATTCATTCGTCTCCTGTAATAACGGATGCCTTAAGAATGCTCCTCTATAATGTCTCTTGAATGTCTCTATTACTCTCTGGTTTAACAGCTGAATTAAGCTCGTGACATTCGGTGGCAAAAATCTGACAATTATATCACCATTTTATAGATTTTAAGGGTGAGTTGACCGATTGTCAACAAGCAACAATGCTTTGATGGGAAGATTTTTTGATTTTAAACAGGATGGGGGATAAAAGGATAGGATAAGGATAAAAGGGATAAAAGGGAACTTGGGACGAATTCATTTTCGAGCCATTCTGAAAATAAAGTGGTCGACATCCATGAGCTTTTTTGGCTTCTATAAAAACTGGAAGTGCTTTTTCAGAAATATCTTTTAGAGCTCTTGGTATTTTTGATTTCCCAACACACATAGGCCTCAATCGGTGAGTTCCTGCTGCATTGCTACAACATAGAACGGTTATTCGTTCTTTATTCATTTTTAGGCCCGGTGCACTGTGTTCATGTTTTGATGCAAGTGATTTTTTGGGCAGTATTTTGAAATTTAATCCAGTCTCATCTGCGTTGTAAATTTGATCTTTAGTGTAGTTCGCCAATAACTCATCCATTTCAGTTTTCAAAATCTTTACTGCATCGTGGTCAGCAGATAGCTTTTCTCCACATAAATTAACTTGACGAATAGCGTACCTATTTTTCCATTTGTCTAGCCAACCTGAACTTGCTTTAAATCCTTCACCTTCATCGCCCATTATCTCGGATAACCTTTTTTCCTTCTCTTGAATTATTGGTCCAGATAATGCTATTCCTTTGGATCTTTCCAAAGTGTGAACCACAAATAGACAGCTTCATTTACCTTCTCATTCTCATTTTGACTAAGTTTCATTGTTTTCTTGTTTGGCATTTTCGAAGCATGTTCCTCAAATTTGCTTTTCATTTCAACTCATTCGGAAACTGTAGAAACGCCAACGCCAAGATCTGCTGCAATTGTCCGTAAATCTATCCATTTTGAATCCTTCGGATAGCCTCTAATTTCTGTTCAATCGCAATCACAACACGTTTCCGTTTGTTTGACATTTTCACATAACAGGTGATTTAATGAAATTAAAATATAAAAAAACAAAATAATACACAAAAACAAATACGGCACCAAAGAACAGACGGTCAATAAAAATGAGATACGGTCACCTGCACGAAATGTGTCATCGATAACGAGAAATAAACAAACAACACGGCGATTTGCGCTGTCAAAGCGTTTTTAATATTTTATTTTAACATACATAGTAACTATAACTACAGTAATAAAAAACGTGTGTTGAGTATTTAATTGCATTCTTTAGTTGTGTGAAAGCAATCTTGACGATGTTGACAAATTAATCGAATTGTTTACGTTTTGCGATAAAAATTTACTTTTTATTGACGAAATTATTGAAACTGTCAGCCGTTTCGGTCAAACAATGTTTCGGTTAAAATGTTAAGGTGGGTACACATATGCGAGCCGAACTGTTCGCGAACTGCTCGTGAGCTGTTCGCGAACAGTTCGTTGAAAATATGTTTATGTTCGACTATCCAATACCCTAAGTATCTAATAACAAACTGAGAATTAATTTACCTCGTTATTCTAAATATTTCGGTTTTTGGTTTACATTATCTGTTATTAATTTCTCTCGTTACTTTTGAATAAGCCGCGCTCGTTCAGCAATTTTGTTTAACCTAATGATCTCATCGCACACTTAGCAGAAACAATTTATAGTCTCGAACACCGTAGAAATTTAACTGCGAACATTCTTTGTGTTCGTCCCAAAAACCGACAGGCCGTGGTTCCTGACGAGCAACGAACGAACAGCTCGCAAGCGGTTCGTCCCGTCGACCCGTTGTACAAATAGACGAATATAGCGTTCACAAACGGTTCGCGAACAGTTCTGCTCGCATATGTGTACGCGCCTTTTGGGTTAAGGGAGGTTTTACTGTATCGGCTTTTAACTCCTCGTTTAGTTTTCTGTTGTCAGCACCATGCATCTGGCTTATATGTCGCTGACTATGAATTAATCTGTGCATCACTATTCGCCCTGTATAAAGATATGAAGTGGTGGTAAATTCAGAAGGACTTTCAACGCTGCTGTAGTTGTTTTTATGGTCCCCGTAATACACAGGCATGCTAGCTGTACAAAAAGGGTGTACATATGTAAAATTATGAATATAATTTCTGTGTAAATGAGGACTGTATTACATAGGGCTGGTTCAAATAAATTAGGATATGTGGTAAAAGGATATAGAGATTATAGCAAATTAAGTTTATACAAACTCTTACCAATTTTTCTGCTGCACACACTCGCGGTATTGACAAGCTTACACTCGCGGTTGTTTTTCATACGCGGAATCTGTCCGGGTACCGGTTTCTGAACACGTGTTTCGCGGTACCAACACTGAGATCACGAGATAGAGTACATTTTGCGTCTGTACACGATTTAAAACAGTATTTGCGGTATTTTTCGCGTAACTAAAAGCAGGAGAAAGATAATTAGTTAGCGGCAGTCAACAGTAGAGAGAAACCCTTGTCACCAAACGACAGTCAACAGGGGAGAGAGAGCGTCCGTTCTCATCGATAGACAACAGGCAAGAGAGCCGTACGTCTGTACCAAGCGACAGGTAACAGGCAAGAGAGAGTCTTTCTTGTTTGCTATCTTACAACTATCTGTATTTCTAATGGAGTGGGGTTAAAATGTAAGTAGGAAGGGTTGAAGAATGAGAAATAATTGTAAAATTGTGGTAGAATGGTAGCTAGTAATACAGCGAAAAAATGACATGATTTTTCGCATGTGAAAAAATTGAACATACTGGGGGCGGGCGAGAAGAGTTACGTCACTGGAATATTGTATCAAATAGTTACTTCAAAAACGAGGGTAAACCGGTATACATTAGGGACATGGTTGTAAAAACTAAGATAACTAAGAACTATTTAAAATTTAGAGAAACTATATACATATTTGGCAGAAAGCACCACTATTGGTTAAAGGGTAACCTATCTACTTTCTTTATTGCCCTAAGGTATTCGCCATTAGGTGTGGACACCCTAACAGTTCGAACAAGAGAATCTTTGCCTGGGAGCACTTCGATAATCTTTGCCAGAGGCCAGAGGAGTGGGGGAGTCTCTTCATCTTTAATTAGTACAATATCACCTATGTTTAAAGGGATCAGTAGCGATGTTCCACTTACTCCTACTTTGGGTCATATGAAAAATTCTACCGACCACCTTTTCCAGAAGGTTTGATGAATTTTCGAGATATGCTGAAAGAGAGAAAGACGGTTCTGTGGTATTTCTGAGAGATCTGGTTCTGGTGGACTTGTGAGACTTTTTCCTAAAAGGAAGTGTCCGGGCGTTAAGACTGAGAGATCATTTGGATCATTTGAGTGCTGAGTGATAGGTCTTGAGTTTAAAATGGCTTCGATTTGAAAAATTATTGTATAAAAAACTTCAAAGGTAAAACGAAGATTTCCTATAAGACGATAAAGATGGTATTTGGCACCTTTAATCCCTACCTCATGCAACCCAAATTGAGAAGGGTTACGAGGCACTCCAAATTTAACACGAATAGAGTTTTCAGAGCAGAAATTAGTGATCCTCTGCGAGAAGTTATTACTTTTAAAGAGTTCGTTTAACTCAAGAAGCTGATTGCGGGCACCATAGAAATTAGTAGCATTTTCTGACCATATAATCTCGGGAGCACTCCGCTTAGCAACAAATCTTTTAAGGGGGAGAATAACAGCATCAGCCGTTAAGCCGGTGACAAGTTCGATATGTACACATTTGGTGGTCATACATATGAAGAAGGCTATGTATGCTTTGTATAACGGAGCCTTTCTAAGATGAGAGGATCGGATCATGAAAAAACCTCCGTAATCTACTGAGACCTTTTGGAAAGGTCTTGGCGAAAGAACACGATCGGGATGGAGATCTGCCATAAGTTGTGTTGACTTGGGTGTCATGAAACGGAAACATTTCACACAGTCGTGTATTATCTTCTTTGTTTGTCTTAGTCCAGAGATAGGCCAATATTTCGAATAAAAATTTGACAACGTGGTCAAGCACCTGCATGTCCCAATTTAACATGCATTTGCTTTATCATTAATTTGACAACTGAATGATTAGATGGTAGTAGCAAGGGATGTTTCTGTTCGAAAGAGATAGGTGCAAATTCTAATCTACCACCTACATGAAGAAGTCGAGTTTTTTCAGAGAGGAAGGGGTTTAGTGGCCTGATAGTTTTATCAGAGATTATTTTCCAATGTTTTAACTCATGAAATTCTTTAGGAAAGGCCTGTGATTGTATGTACTTAACAATCACAGTGGTGGAGGAGCTTATTTCACAAACCTGCAGTGGTCCTAATTCTAAAGGTGAATTGGTATGTCTTTTTCTTAGATTTGAGAGAAAACGAAAAATATATGCCAGAGTTCTCTGAATTTTTGAGAATGACGAAAATTTATTAAAAATTGTTTCAAGGGTATCATTCACTTGAGATATGTCAGAGGTTGTGCTTAGAGTGACCTGAGTGTGTCTGAGTTCCAGTAAATCTCCCGTCCAATCTTTTATCCTGAATTGAGAGTAGTCTATTGCACTGGAAACTAAAAAGGGGGGACCTTCGGTCCACAATTTTTTTAAATTTGACTGAGTGATATCTGAGGCTCTAGAGGGCAAATCTGCTACGTTTAAAGAGGAACTTACATGATGAAATAAAAAGGATTTACTTAATTCTTTGATTTGATTAACACGATGAAGTACAAATGGATTCCATGTAAATTTAGTAGTTAAAATCCATGATATAGCGATGAGTCTGCCTGAAAATATGTGAACTTCAGATATTGTGGCGTTTTTTGAAAGAACCTCAAGTACTTTTCTAGTAAGAGTGACACCTAATAAGATACCAGACAATTCTAACCTAGGAATAGTTAGTTTATTTTTTAGTGGAGCTTTTCTAGTTTTCGATGCTATGAGGCGAGACGTGACTGTGTTGTCGCCATACACGACTCGAAGATACACACAAGCAGCATAGATGTCCTGAGAGGCATCGGTGAAACAATGTAATTGCATATCCGATATAGACAATTGAAGTGTCAGGCATCTGGGAAATGTAATTTTAGATATTGATTGGAATGTATCCAATAATGATTTCCAATCTAAGATCAATAGGTCATCCAGTATCTCACTGTCCCAGTCTAAGGGTAATGACCAGAGACGTTGTAAGAACCGTTTAGAGTGTACTATAATGGGTGACAGTAATCCTAAGGGGTCATACATTCGTGAAATATATGACAATACTTTTCTTTTTGTTAGGAGAGGGGCCCCTTCATAAACGGGCGGTTTAAAAGAGAAATTATCTAGATCAGGCGACCAGTTAATACCTAGAACCTTAGTGGAACCGTTAACTAAGTTAAGATTGACTTCTGAAGTGGAGGCTATGTTACATTCTTTTGAAAAAGCACGAGAATTTGAATGTATTTTATGGAGTTGGAAACCGTGAGTGTTCAGAAGCGAGCATAGTTGAGAATAAAGTATGTGTAACCTTTCCAAGTTATTGGCGCTGGTCACGATATTGTCGATATTTGCATAACTTTTTAAAGTATGAGAGGCCACTGAGTGCTTGGTTTGGTTAGCAAAAGTTTGAACCTGAGAGACAGTAAACAACAGAGTAAGGCACGTTACATTGACGTTCACCATATCAGGGGCGGCAAGACAGACTGAGCTGCCAGAAACAGAATATTGTTGAGCACTGCAGGCGCTGTTGTTACTTGGCCCTCTACGAATGGTAGGGTCTTGGTAAAAGAAGAAAAGGCAGGTTCGACTGAATCTAATGAAGTAGATTGTGAGGTGGTATGAGTAAGAATAGTTTGTCTTGAGAGAGCTTTGATGGCAGCTATGTCAGTACGAGGCTGTGAGAGGAGTATTTGATTTTCGTGTATTAGTGGAGGAGGTATGGACTTATTCGGAGAAGAGATGATTTTCAAAAAATCGGCATGTACATCACCTTCTTCACAAGGTGTTGCAATTGATAGTCGACAGATTCTTGTGTTGGAATTTTATTCAAATGTAAGAAAGTGGGAGTAAATATACTCTGAGCTTGAATAGAGAGTTTATTAACCTGTCGTATATTTAGAGCATTTAAAGTTTCAGGTTGAGAGATATCTTGAATTTGTATACGAGTTGGGGGAGGTATATTTGTTAATTCTACTGGCACACCGCAGGAAGGCGGTACTGGAGTTAAGTTTTCAATAACTAATGGAGACAAATTGACAGTTTTTAGAATAGGAGCAGAGACTAAAACATTTTGTGTATGTAGAACTTGACTTGAAACCAAAGTATTGGATTCTTGCAATATTTGTGGGGAAGAAATGTTAAGAAGTATAGGCGATGCAGATATTACAGTTTCAGTAATCGCATTTTGTTCTGGAGTAGTTTGAAAAGTGACTGTTTGTGCTGGTAACACATTTTTTAAGAGAGGCTGGCCTATTACATCTTGAGTACTAATGTTATTAGAAGTGATTTCATAAAACGGCTTTTGAAGCTCTTGCGTCTGAGCTTGAACAATTGCAGAACTAAACGAAGTACTTATAGTTATTTCTTTCATCTGTGTTGGAAAACCAACTAAGTTTTCATTTCAATTAAATATCTATTAGTAAAAAAAGACCAGACGATAGTCAGCGTATTTGACACCTCTTCTGCCCGCACACCTCTCGTCCCTTTGCCCGCTCTAGTGGCATATAAAGCCAGTCTCATTAAGTTTTTCAAGTACACAAGTCGCTAAAGAAGTTGTTCTCTCTCCTCGTCTCTCTCTCTCTCTCTCTCTCTCTCTCTCTCTCTCACCCGTGCCACACAACAAGAGAATATAAGTTAGTTTTAGTTTAGTGTTGTAAGTGTTGAGGTTGTAAATTATTACCATAAAAGATTGTGGAAGCAAATAAACCCATAATAAAAGTGTTGTGTATAATTTTCACCCCCACAAGAAGCACGATAAACGAATCCGCTACCTAATAAATCCTGTAACAAAAACTCGACAGGTCGCCACGAAGGTTTTGGTGCTTTACGGGTACGGTGGAAATAACCCCATCGTTTCCCTTTATGGTCCTTCATCGCTAGATCTCTTGTGCAAGGTGAATTTAAGAAAAAAGAAAAAATTAAAATTCAAGCCAGAAAGCCGGTAACGCCGTATCACCTCTCTCCGTCTCTCTCTATGCAGCACATGGTACATGGTTGGTATACACATCAAGTTTCGTATACACTCTGATTGTCGAATCACCGAGCAATCAACAAGGTATCTACACTCTATTGCTCTCATACACACAAGGTAAGCGGTTCTCTCTCACGATTCACTCTCGACGACACGAACACAGCTACGGAGTCTACAACAAGTGTGAAGTTGTTGACAGTTGTTGTGTTTTGGTGTGTTTTGTTTTGTTTCAAGGATATTAGACACTAGAAATTTTTAATTTTATATATTATTAAATTAAACTCATAAAAGGATTTAAAAACTGATACAAAATAGTAATTTATATGTTATATAATTTGTTATAGTTGTGATCTGTGTGTATATATGGGTTTATATATTATATAAATATATAAATTTTTATATTATACTCTATAATATCTATAAGAACTATATCAATCTCTTTTAAAAATGGCTTTGGACACATTAAAAACTGAAAGAAAAGTATTAAAAGCAGGTATCACTAGAATTTTCAATTGGTTTAACATTAACCAAGACTCAGAACTTGATATTTTGCACTTTGAAAATAGGGAAAGGCGACTGAGGACCTATTTTCAACAGTATGAAGTAATTCAACATCAGATTGAATGCTCTGAAGATGCTGATGTTGAATCTTCAGATAGGGATGATGTAGAATGTAAATATTTTAATGCTCTGGCAGGGATTCAAAGAAAAATTAAAGATATTAATGAAATTGCAACTAATGTAGATTCTCTCAATATTTCAAAAAGTCATGGCTCTAGACATTCAATAAGACTGCCAGAGATAACAATAAAAGTTTTCACAGGTGAATTTTCAGATTGGAACTCTTTTATTCAACTGTTTAGTTCTCTAGTAATTCAAAACCCTGATTTAAATGATTTACAAAGGCTAATATATTTAAAAACTCATGTCAATGGTAAACCTCTGGAATTAATTAAAAGTTTGGAAATTATTGACACTAACTTCCATATTGCTCTAAACACTTTAAAAGAATGTAGTTAGTAATGAGTTAGTAGTTTAATTAAAAAGTTATTGAAAATTCCATCTCTAGTTAAATGCTCACCACAATCACTTAAAAGCTTTTTGACTAATATAAAGCAAACTATGCAGTCTCTCAGTAATATGCAGATTCCAGTTCAGCATTGGGATCTTATTTTAATTGAATTAATTTTAGAAAAGGTAGATTTTAATTCTCATAAGGCATTTCAGTATGAACTTGGTTCCAAGGAAATACCTACATTAGCACAGCTCTTTACATTTTTAGAAAAAAGATGTGAAATCCTTGAGAAACTGCATAGCTCTAATACTCAGACTCAAAAATCTAATTCTAGTAGTCATGCACGTGTCACACATCTCTCTAATATTGAAAATAAAACAAATAATTTAAGATGCTTGTTTTGTTCTCAAAATCATAAAATTTATAATTGTAATGGTTTTAAAAGCTCATCGCTCCAGGAAAAACTGAAGTTTGTAAACACAAGGCGATTGTGTAGAAATTGTTTGGGAACTAGGCACTTTACTGCTGATTGTGGTTCCCAGTCAACTTGTTCTATCTGTCATGGAAGACATCACTCACTCCTTCATAAAGACAATCATGTACAGTACTCAACTGCTACACAAAGATCTCTTCCTCCAGAAGCTCACATCATCAGAAATGATAACAACTCTCTTAACAGAAACAACTCTCAACATACTCGGTCTAATCCTCAAACCTCATTGTCTCATGCTCAAATTCATTGTATTAGCTCTAATAAAGACATTACTAGGCACAATAATCTACATGTCTTTCAACATAATACACCCTTTAATCAACCAGGTACCTCATCTCATGATACTTAACACGCTCAATCGGGTGTTCAAGCTCACTCTCATTCTCACAGCTTTGATTCACAAGATTTAACTCAGTCATTCTCTGCACTCTCGCTCACAAATGAAGTAACTCAGGTCTCTCTTTGTATCAATTCTTTGAATAACACTGAACCTCTAGATGCACTCATTCAAAGATTTTGGGAGGTTGAAGAACTCCCTGAAAGTCCCATGCTGTCAGGATGATGAACTTGCTGAACATATCTTTAAAACTACCACAAAATTATTACCTGAAGGTAGCTTTCAAGTAGATCTGCCACTACGATCTTCAGCAGAGCCTAAAAGACTAGGCAATTCCTTTTATTCTGCAAGACAGAGGTTCTACAATCTAGAAAGGAAACTTGTAAAAGACAACACAGTTTATACACAGTATAAGGACTTCATACAAGAATATCTCTCTCTTGGTCATGCAAAGGTGGTACCCCTCACGCTCACAAACCCAATGTCAGATAATAAATACTTTATCCCACACCATTGTATTATTCGTGAGGAAAAGCTTACAAATAAATTACGTGTTGTGTTTGATTGTTCCATGAAACAAGCTCCGGTGTCTCACTCAATGATATTATGTTGAACGGGTATAAAACTCAACCAGAACTAATTGATACTCTCATAAATTTTAAAACATTTTTATATGTTTTTGCCTCTGATCTCAGGTACATGTACAGGCAAATCCTCATAAACCCCACTCAAAGGTATCTCCTAAACATTCTCTGGCGAAATTCCCCTCAAGATGAGTTGCAATGCATCCAGTCGAATACTGTAACATATGGTACTAACTGTGGCAACTTTCTTAGCTGTAGATGTCTAGTAGAGTTAGCTCGCACTCATCAAGAATCGTATTCTCTTGCAAGTGATGCTATCCTCAATGCATGCTATGTAGATGACATGTTGTATGGTGCTGATGACCCAACAAATCTCTTAAAGGCTTATTTTGAAATCACAGAATTATTGAGCAAGGTAGGAATATCAGTACACAAATGGTGTTCTAACTCTCAAACGTTTTTGGAAAATGTCTCCTCTCGTTCTCATGATTCCAATTATGTTATAGCTGCAGAAAATGGTAATACCAAGGTATTAGGACTCTACTGGAATGCCAATTCAGATGTATTCTCAATTTCTGTACCTCAGTTCTCACAAGAATCACTCATTAAAACCACCTATACTAAAAGAGAAGTTCTTTCGCTGATAGCTCAAATTTTTGACCCTGAAGGTCTCATTGCTCCGGTAGTAATTATTTCAAAATTAATAATGAGAAAAATTTGGCTTGCAAAAATTGATTGGGATGACCATCTTAGCTCTGAAATTTTGAAAGAATGGCTCAAATTCATTCAAGGTCTATCTTGCTTGCAGTCACTTAAAATTTCTAGATGTTTCTTCAAAGATAAAAATGTTAGAAAAATTGAAATTCATGGCTTCTCAGATGCTAACATACATGCACATGCTGCATGTGTATACATTAGTGTTATTTATGACTCCAACACTTTCTCTTGTGCTCTTATCGCCTCTAAAATCAGGGTAGCTCCACTCAAAATTGTCAGCCTTCCCAGACTCGAATTCATGGGTTCACCCAACGAATTGTTAGTACCCTCAAAATCAGAATCCCACAGATTGATTCTATAAATTTGTGAAGTGACTCAGAGATTGTTCTCGCTTAGTTAAAATCACCCCCTTTACGGTGGACTCCCTTTGTTGCCAATAGAGTGGCAACAATACAAAAAAATTCAGAATTTATCTGGAGGTATGTTAAATCCAAAGAAAATCCTGCAGATATTTTGTCTCGAGGTATATCACCGTTAGAACTTCAGAACAGTACACTCTGGTTTAATGGTCCACATTTTCTATCGCAAATTGATTTAGATCTTACCTTCCTCAACTCAAAAAACAAAATTAATCACGTTCCAGAGGAAAGAAAATCTCAGATTGTACATCATGTTCAAGTCTCTCGCTCTTTCCTAGATGAACTCACTCGATCATTCTCTTCATTTACAAATCTACAAAGAGTGATTGCTTATTGCTTAAGATTTGCTCATAACACCAGGAAACCATCAGAAAAATTCTCCAACAATCTTTCTGTAAGTGAACTCAAATCAGCTGAACTCATAATCGCCAAACTCATACAAGATGACTCGTTTTCACAAGAAATTTCTCTTCTCAAAATAAAAGGCCCATTACAAATAAATCCCTTTTGTCCATGAACCCCTTTCTGGATGAACATGAAATGTTGAGAGTTGGTGGAAGGTTAAAATATGCCTCTGTACCATTTGACCAAAAGTATCTTCTCTTGCCTTTTAAGAATCAACTAGTGAAACTCATGCTAAGGAGGGAGCATATTAGATTGTGTCATGCTGGTCCACAATGTACACTCTCCAACTTCAGACTAAAATATTGACTAAAATATATGCTCTGAGGGAGATCAAAAGAATCATTAACAGTTGTAAAATATGCTTCCGTTTTAAGGCTCAAACAGCATCTCAGCTGATGGCAGACTTGCCAAGAGAACGTCTAGTGTGTTCGCAAGCATTTACTCCCGGGCATTGAAGCATTGTTTCAAATAATAAAATAGTTAACGACATAACAAGGAAAACAACAGGAGACAACAACAAGAGCAAAGTTACTAGATTAACAGAAGATGAATTCTACTCTACTACTAATTCTAGAGCACACTTAACAATAAACTATCAACTAAACATAGAGTACATGAGTAATTTTACTGATTTTCTAAAAAATATTATACTTAGTAGCTAATCAACACATTTTACAATACAATTATTTTTGGAAAACCAACTAATTTTTCACTACTAAAATTTAACCTAACGCCGCCTCTGTAGTGTGAATATTAAATATGTTGCCCTTTGCCCTCTCTAGTAGCATATAAAGCCAGTCTCATTAAGTTTTTCAAGTACACAAGTCGCTAAAGAAGTTGTTCTCTCTCCTTGTCTCTCTCTCTCTCTCTCTCTCTCACCCGTGCCACACAACAAGAGAATATGTTAGTTTTAGTTTAGTGTTGTAAGTGTTGAGGTTGTAAATTGTTACCATACAAGATTGTGGAAGCAAATAAACCGATAATTAAAGTGTTGTGTATAATTTCCACCTCCACAAGAGGCACAATAAACGAATCAGCTACCTAATAAATCCTGTAACAAAAACTCGACAGGTCGCCACGAGGGTTTTGGTGCGCTACGGATACGGTGGAAATAGCCCCATCGTTTCCCTTTACATCTGTTTGAACTGCTTTGGGAGGGAGTTAGCGTAAAATGTATTTTTAACTTCTTTTTGGCCATTTATATTCAAATCAGTACTTAGTATCACTAAATCAGTACACTAACAATGTGTTTACTGGAAGTGTTCGTTTTAAATTTTGTATTAAATTTAAAAGCCTGTTTAGCTTCCAGTTTTTCTTCTAAGAAACATAAAGCATCCATATATTTTTCATAAGTAATATCTACTTCTTCACTTTCGAGAATAGTTACGTCGTCAGCCAGGTTTTCCAAAGCATCCAAATACGATTTATAAGCTGCCCTAAGGTGAGTAATATATTCTCTGATTAGAGAGGCCTTGTTCATTAGAACTAACAACGTTCGCAATTCTGGCGATATTTGTTTGTGAAACGTGCATCGCATAAAAATATTCTGCAATTTCTGCCATTTTTAATTGGAGTATATTATAGTTATATAGAGTATAATAAGAGTGTACCAGACAGAGATGAATGATAAAGAGAATAAAACCTAGCGACCCTTGGAAAGAGTACAAAGAGTATATATATAAGAGTATAATGAGAGTTTCTTGTTTTTTTGGTGTGAAAATTATATTTGGTATTGTGAATTGAATTTAAATTAACACTAATAGAGATAATTGTTGTTGATTTAATAAAGCAATTAATACGCAAATACTTTCTAAGAGTAGAGATAATTGTAAAAATTTAGTTTGTGTCATCAAGCGATTTGAATAAAGCAATTATTATGCTAAGGATTAATGACAATAACAGCGGAGAATTCTTGTAAAAATTTATTATTCAGAACAAAAGGACAAATTATTTACGTAGATGTACATAGAACAAACGAGCCAGAGAACAATACAATAAGTTGGGATTATAATGGGTATTTTTGGTTGACAAAAGGGTGGAATTTTTACTACGTCACAGGTATCCAATCGGGTAATTTTATCTGACTTTCTAACGTTCTTGAACAATAGAATCATAAAATTGGAATTTACACAGGTAAGAACTATTAAACAATGATCTATCAATATATCGATTTATCAATACATACGTATATACATATATATATATATATATATATATATATATATATATATATATATATATATATATCAAAGAACATATACACATATATAGAAATACATAACTTTGAAGGACCAAATCTAATGAGATTTACAGCATAGATAAGATTTATCTGAACCGAATTGGATAAAAATATGTTCAATCGAGCATGAGATAAAACAGAGAGAATAAGGATTTACATATGACTCAAAAGTGTGCCAAACTATGTATGTGAGACAGAGAGTGAGAGAGAGATTATGATTTACATCTGGCTCGAATAGACCACAATATGTACAGAAAGGGTGTACATATGTGAAATTATGAATATAATTTCAGTTAATGAGGACTGTATTACATAGGGCTGGTTCAAATAAATTAGGATATGTGGTAAAAGGCTATACAGATTATAGCAAATTAAGTTTATACAAAGTCTTACCAATTTTTCTGCTGCACACACTCGCGGTATTGATAGGCTTACACTCGCGGTTGTTTTTCATACGCGGAATCTGTCCGGGTACCGGTTTCTGAACACGTGTTTTGCGGTACTAACACTGAGATCACGAGATAGAGCACATTTTGCGTCTGTACACGATTTAAAACAGTATTTGCGGTATTTTTCGCGTAACTAAAAGCAGGAGAAAGATAATTAGTTAGCGGCAGTCAACAGTAGAAAGAAACCCTTGTCACCAAACGACAGTCAACAGGGGAGAGAACGTCCGTTCTCATCGATAGACAACAGGCAAGAGAGCCGTACGTCTGTACCAAGCGATAGGTAACAACAGGCAAGAGAGAGTTTTTCTTGTTTGCTATCTTACAACTGTCTGTATTTCTAATGGAGTGGGATTAAAATGTAAGTAGGAAGGGTTGAAGAATGAGAAATAATTGTAAGATTGTGGTAGAATGGTAGCTAGTAATACAGCGAAAAAATGACATGATTTTTCGCATGTGAAAAAATTGAACACTAGCCTTTGTGTATTACCTAGCAGTCTTATTGCTCCCACTTGCTGCATCTTTGTCCATCACGTCACCGAGCCATAGGTTATCATTGGTCTAATAACCCTTGTGTATAACCATAGAGTCATTTTGGGGTTAAGTCCCCAATTCTTACCGAACATTCTTCAACATCTGCCCCGGGGACATATTAACTTTCAGTGTGGTTTTCAGAATGTTAGTATTCCATGTAAGTCTATGATCAAAATACACCCCAAGGTATTTTGTTTCTTTGGCAAATGGAATCTCTGTTCCTCCCAGCACCGGTGGTTTTAGGTCTTGTAGTGCTGTTTTTTGGTGAAGTTGACAATTTGTGTTTTCTGAGCATTGACTATCAGTCTCTCTTGTTTACACCAGTCGTCAACTATATTTAGGGCTACTTGCATTTTCTCAGACACCACCTAGGCAAACCTGCCACTGACAACGATTGCTATATCGTCAGCATATCCTAGACACTAAAAACCTGTAGACAGATTTCTGAGAAGATCATCTACCAAGGTTGCCCAAAGTAGAGGGGGCAGAACTTCTCCATGTGGACAGCCTCCACCTACTTTTGCTTTATTGGTTGTTTTACCCAGAGTGGATATTACTGTTCTATTCTCCAGGGATGCCCTTATCCATCTGCATCTGCATATTACCGCAGGTGCGCCTCGTCTACTCATAGTCCCTATCAAAAAGCTGGTAGTAACATTATTAAATGCCCTTCTATATCTAAACAAGCGGCCATTGCTATCTCTTTGTCTTCCATTGACTTTGAGATAAGCCTACTTAGATCTTCCAACGCAGAGTCCGTAGATTTACCAGGTTGGTATGCATATTGACGATTGCTTAGAGGATTATCTTTTAGCACTTCGTCTGTGGTACCTATCAAAAAGCCTTTCCAGCGTTTTTAATAGAAAAGAAGATAGGCTTATCGGTCTATATGAATTTGGTGTTAGGTCTAATACTTTACCTACCTAGGCAACTATATGGCAGGATTAAAAGAACGTATTTTAAAACTTTCTCATCCAGATTATCTACAAGAAGATCTTCAATTGTTAAAAAATATTTTAATTGAAAACTCTTATCCTCCAGATATGCTACATAGGATGCTTTTTTCTAATATTGTTAATATAAATAACTTAACACCATTTTCTGCTAAATCTCAAAACATTGTATCTAACAATCAGAACATCTATTATCATTCACTACCTTTTATACCATCATTAACACCTAAATTAATACAAACACTAAAGGTTATTGACAATATAAAAATAGCAACAAAGAACATCAAAACTATTTCATCTTTATATTCCAAAACTAAATATCCTATAGACAAATTTGAAAAAACGAATGTAGTATACAGCATTAGTTGTACTCAGTGTGAAGCTGAATATATTGGTGAGACCGGAAGAAATCTTTCAAATAGCATTATTTCTCACAAAATTGATTGCAGAATTAAAAAACCATCTTGTGGTTTGGCAGAGTATGTAATCGATAAAGACCATATTATGTAAGTAAATGTAGAGTAAGAAATAAATTCAAAAGGACTTTTTTGGAACTGGTTTGTATTAGCAAAAGTGATAATAATTTAAACAAAAGATCAGAAATTCAAAATCTAAGCAAAATTTATAATTATATTATTTCTTTATAATTTATGTATAAAACTTGTAAAATATCACATTTTGATTTAATTTTCCATATATCTGTTACATTTTTTCAGACATCTATCAATGGTGAATAAATCTTCTTCTTTTTTGTTACTAAACAAAAAAGAATTTTTAAACAAAATTTTATTTTTGGCAATATAATTGTCAAAAATAAAAATTTTAAGTTGGCATTTATGACATTGAGGCTTATTTGTAATTGGTCGTTATTTTAACTTATTTATAAATTCAATTTTTTTGTGTTAAAAAAATGTTTTCAAAATTATACTAAAATTTCAGAGAAGCATTTATTAGATTAAGACATTTTTGTATTATTTATTTTTGAGATGTATTAGCAGCAATTTTATTTACCAAACTAATTTTATTTGGTGAGTTAACAAAATTTTTTTTTTTTCTAGTTCAACTTTATAAAATTTTGTCTTTTGACATCCCATCCAAAACATTTATATATATATAAAATTAATGGGAAAAACCCCGTAGTTGGCTGTATACCATCGTTTTAAAAAAACACAGAAGTTAAAACACTTCACACTTCTATTGTGGTATAAAAACATATAGTTAAAACTTTATAAAAAGTGCCGTCAAAATTTAAATACTGGCATAACGTTTTCGATCTGAACAGATCATCCTCAGTGCCTTGTGTAATTGTAGCTAACAATAAAGTTAAATGTGTGACCTCCTATATGGGTTTACATCATTCCGAATGTTACATTTTGTTTATGTTGTGACTCTAGGTCGATGACAATGGATAAACTTTTAAATTACTTTAGGGACTACATGTCTCCCTGCTCGATTTTAAACGCGTGGTACTTGTCAGTTAAAACGACACAGACCAACTCCAGTTGTTCTTATCCATCTTAAATTCGGTGTAATACTTATCTATTTAAAAATAATGATTGCTGCTGCTTAATAAGTTAATTAAAAACCTGCTTAATAAGTTAATTAAGTACGCCAATGCTTTAGATTTTAATTTCTTTCTTGGCATAGTTTTTGTTGTTTTTTTTTTGTTACAATTGTCGCACTAAGTAAATGATATGATACGAACTACAACGCGAAATTAGAAGATTCTCTTGTGAATATTCCCGTTGTATTTTATGAACAAAAATCTTCCAAAATACCGCTTAGCAATTTAATGAACGACACCAAAATTTCAAGATAAACATGTCAGTAGGAAGTATGTTTTGGAAAAAAAAAATTCAGGAAACTTGGAATGTAGGTAATAAAAAACGGGAAACTGAAGGGCCTACAGTTAACGAAGCTAGTGAAGTAGCAGTGTTAGGACATGTTCACCTAAATATCATGCTAAGTACGCGGAAATTAGCAGCTGTACCTGGAATCAAACGAAGTAGCGTCCAAAACATTTTAAAGAAGAACAAATTCCATCCAAATAAAATACTCTTACGACCGATCCTCAGTTTCTCTTTAATATCTGCTTCTCCGATGAACGCCCTTTTTTATAAACGGAAATGTAAATTGTCACAATTGCCGTTATTGGTCTGATTCAAACCCCAGGATTTTCCACGAGGTGCATACACAGCAACCGCAAAAATTAAATGTATGGGCTGGTATTTTTGGTGATCGACTGGTGGGGCCATTTCTACGTGATTACTCCTGCCTTGACTGAAATTATTGAAAATGATCAACAATATGATGAAGATCGTTTGATTTTTCAACAGCACGGTGCACAACCTGCATTATGCTTTACTTGTTCGTTAGTATTTAGACGAACATTTTCAACGGCATTGGATTGGCATGAGAGGCAGCATCGAATGGCCTCCTTGGTCACCAGATTTGTCTACCCTGGATTTATTTTTGTGAGGATACCTAAAAAGTGAAATCTATAGAACACCACCCGCATCTTTAGAAGTTTTAAGTCAACGAATTATCAACGAATGACGACGAATCACTCCACACATGCTTCGGAATGTATGAAAGCACTCCACACATGCTTTATATGAAAACCGGAGGTCATTAGTTTGAACATTTGATCAACTAAGAATTATGTAACCAGTTAAAAATAATACAAATCTTAATTTTCAAATTTCAAATTTAAAGACTAGTGTACAGGGAATTGCAAGGGCTGTCAAACAATACCTTATTTGACCCCCATTGCTGTTAAAAAATTTTAGGGTGATTCTTACTCTAGCTTAGTGGTGAAAGTAAAATAATCGACAATACCAAAAAAATGTGTCTCCCTTTGATCAAAAATTAACCTGTCACTGGCTTTTTCAAAAATGTTATCGTAGCTGCTCCTGATAATGGCTCTGTTTCGTTTTCGTTTGGCCACCCTATATATATATATATATATATATATATATATATATATATATATATATATTAGAAATGATTATTTCGACCAAAAAATAATTTATAAATAAGTTCGAATTATCGGGTAAAGTGGTCTGTAATGAAAATCTTTCGTTTTTCTAAATTACTCAATATTTCGCCATTTATTTAACAGCTTCTTCAGGAGTAAACTAAAACAATTTGAACATTACAAAAAATGGCGTACAAATACATTTTAAAACACTTACAGAATTTAAAAGATTTCGCAAATAAAAAATGACATTGAAGCACTTGAAACATTGAATGTCAAGATTAAATTGTCTTAAGCACGTTCGTTACAGCTATACGATAAAAAATTAAAATTATTTCAAATGTAAAAATAAAAATAACAATAAAAGAAAAGTTAGAAGAAGAATATTTCTTTGGTGAATTATTAAGGTTAGTTGTTATTAAGATGAATGTTGGCTATTTTGAATATTTATAAATTTTGTTCAATATGTTACAATATATGTTACTTAACTGTCCAGTGTCCGTTTTATAATTTAAAGTGTTTTTATTTTTGTTAATGTAATACATCTCAAGAAATAATCTACTTTTGTAGTTATCAGTCTGTGCCAAAATGTGAGCTTTGTTATAGTCTAGCATATGAGCAGTGTTTTCATAGTGCTCAACCACTGCGCAAGTATTTTTTCTCAAGCGGCAATCACTTTTATGTTGTGTGATGCGTTGTTTTAGGCATTGTGATGTTTGACCAATATAGCTATTTTGACATCCTAAACACGGTATTTCATAAACGACATTACTTTTATATAAGGTTGGTACTGGGTCTTTGATTTTTGAAAATAGTTGTTTGCTGTTCATGGTATTATATTGAGCTATACTAATATTAGGAACATTTTTGAATATGGATATGATAGAATGAGTTAGACCATTAATAAAGGGAAGTTTTTTATATTTGATTGATTTGTTGTTAGAATCATGGACGGGACCGTCATAGAAATTAGTGCTGTAAATCAGTTTTTTTTAAATTTGTTTAGGATATCCGTTGTTACGAAAAATTTTGTATATTATGTCCAGATTTTTTTGTAAAAAGTTTTCATCAACAATGTACATTATCCTGTTTTTCATACCTTAGTACAGTATTATATTTTTGACGGGTGGTATGGTTTGAATAGTAATTTATATACCTGCCTGGTGCTGTCGGTTTTTGGTACCAATCCAATGTCAAAATATTGTCATTTGTTCTTATTACTTTAGTGTCTAAAAATGGTATACTAAAATCTGTCTCAGTTTCAATTGTAAACTGAAGATGTTTATTAAATGAATTAAAAATGTTTAGTGTGGTATTGATGTGATAAGATGGAACTGCACATATGATGTCATCGACATATTTATATATAAACGGTAATTCAAAAGGTAATTGTGTAATCACATTATCTAAGAGATGATCAGTGACAATAGTTGCAAGGATTGGACTAATCGGGGAACCCATTGGTGTTCCAAAAATTTGAGAATAAAATTTACCATTGAAACTAAAGTAAGTGTTGTTTTTTATTTGCGAAATCTTTTAAATTCTGTAAGTGTTTTAAAATGTATTTGTACGCCATTTTTTGTAATGTTCAAATTGTTTTAGTTTACTCCTGAAGAAGCTGTTAAATAAATGGCGAAATATTGAGTAATTTAGAAAAACGAAAGATTTTCATTACAGACCACTTTACCCGATAATTCGAACTTATTTATAAATTATTTTTTGGTCGAAATAATCATTTCTAATATTTTATGATGGGTTTTTATCAAGAGATTAGCGAAATATATGGAACAAACATTACAATTTTAATGAAGCAATGGGCGAAGATAAACATAATGATGGCAAAATTGAACAACAGAAGAATTTTTTTATTACGTTGTAGAACATCTAATGTTATGCCTAAGCACGTTCGGAACAGTACATGTAATCTACGCAGCTTATTATACGTAGGTAATGACAAAATTTTAAATATTAAAGTAGATAAATTCATTAATGAGATCCATAAAAAAACATTAAATTTAGAAATAAAGATAACTTGCAATAATGTTTCAAATGCGAAGAATGATATTAATAAGATTAAGTGTGAGTTGCAGCAATTTGTTCCTACTAACATATTAATTGAATATGAACTAAGGTTAAAAAAGAGCTTTTCAAATGTTTTTAACAAAGTGAAACTTAATAACATAAAAAAATTTGAACAGCTAACTAATAACTTATTTTCCAACCAATTATTTTTAAACAATGACAAATGGTTCAAAAACTTGTCCAGCGTTGACTTTCCAAAAGAAGTGTCTGATTTTCTCTCTCTTGGTCCAAAATTTAGTGTTGAGTGTACACCCCCAGATTTTAAGTTAGATATTTTTTTAGCTGATGTAGAAAATATCATCGATGAGGTAACAGTTGAATCTAAAGATATTCTTAGGGCACAAGTAACAAATGTAGTAACTAATTACTTACAGAATTCAAAATCTAAACCCCCAACAACAATGAACAAAATGTTTAAGTATGTAAAACAATATTTAAAGTTGCATTCAGACATATACATTTTACAATCTGACAAAGGTGGATGTACGGTAGCTATGAACAAACAGGAGTATATCGACAAAACCTTAACGTTGTTAAACGATAAATCGACTTATAAAGGTTTGGACAAAGATCCTACGTCAGTGATACAAAAAAAACTATAATGACCTAATAAAAACCTTAAAAAACCAAGATCAACTTACTGAACAAGTTGCAAAAAAGTTGATAATTTATGACTCATGTTTCCCTAAACTTTATTGTTTGCCTAAAATTCATAAATTTGACATTCCTCTCAGGCCTATTGTAAGTTCTGTAAAATCTACTACCTATAACATTTCTAAATTCCTTGCTGATACATTAACTGATGCCTTTGAATATCACAATAATTATAATTCTAAGGACACATTTACCTTTTCAATGCTGTTAGGGGAATGCAGTTACCAAATGATTATGTTTTAATTTCTTTAGATGTGGTGTCGCTATTTACAAACATTCCACTAAATATGGTCACGGACATTATAGAATCAAATTGGAACCTTATAAAAGACTACACGACATTATCAAAAGACAATTTTCTACAAATTCTTAGGTTCATTTTTAACAACACTTACTTTAGTTTCAATGGTAAATTTTATTCTCAAATTTTTGGAACACCAATGGGTTCCCCGATTAGTCCAATCCTTGCAACTATTGTCACTGATCATCTCTTAGATAATGTGATTACACAATTACCTTTTGAATTACCGTTTATATATAAATATGTCGATGACATCATATGTGCAGTTCCATCTTATCACATCAATACCACACTAAACATTTTTAATTCATTTAATAAACATCTTCAGTTTACAATTGAAACTGAGACAGATTTTAGTATACCATTTTTAGACACTAAAGTAATAAGAACAAATGACAATATTTTGACATTGGATTGGTACCAAAAACCGACAGCACCAGGCAGGTATATAAATTACTATTCAAACCATACCACCCGTCAAAAATATAATACCGTACTAAGGTATGAAAAACAGGATAATGTCCATTGTTGATGAAAACTTTTTACAAAAAAATCTGGACATAATATACAAAATTTTTCGTAACAACGGATATCCTAAACAAATTTTAAAAAAACTGATTTACAGCACTAATTTCTATGACGGTCCCGTCCATGATTCTAACAACAAATCAATCAAATATAAAAAACTTCCCTTTATTAATGGTCTAACTCATTCTATCATATCCATATTCAAAAATGTTCCTAATATTAGTATAGCTCAATATAATACCATGAACAGCAAACAACTATTTTCAAAAATCAAAGACCCAGTACCAACCTTATATAAAAGTAATGTCGTTTATGAAATACCGTGTTTAGGATGTCAAAATAGCTATATTGGTCAAACATCACAATGCCTAAAACAACGCATCACACCACATAAAAGTGATTGTTGCTTGAGAAAAAATACTTGCGCAGTGGTTGAGCACTATGAAAACACTGGTCATATGCTAGACTATAACAAAGCTCACATTTTGGCACAGACTGATAACTACAAAAGTAGATTATTTCTTGAGATGTATTACATTAACAAAAATAAAAACACTTTAAATTATAAAACGGACACTGGACAGTTAAGTAACATATATTGTAACATATTGAACAAAATTTATAAATATTCAAAATAGCCAACATTCATCTTAATAACAACTAACCTTAATAATTCACCAAAGAAATATTATTCTTCTAACTTTTCTTTTATTGTTATTTTTATTTTTACATTTGAAATAATTTTAATTTTTTATCGTATAGCTGTAACGAACGTGCTTAAGACAATTTAATCTTGACATTCAATGTTTCAAGTGCTTCAATGTCATTTTTTATTTGCGAAATCTTTTAAATTCTGTCAGTGTTTTAAAATGTATTTGTACGCCATTTTTTGTAATGTTCAAATTGTTTTAGTTTACTCCTGAAGAAGCTGTTAAATAAATGGCGAAATATTGAGTAATTTAGAAAAACGAAAGATTTTCATTACAGACCACTTTACCCGATAATTCGAACTTATTTATATATATATATATATATATATATATATATATATATATATATATACAGGGTGAGTCATGAGAAACTTTACATACTTCTACCATATGTAGAGTCCCTCAGGGAGCATATCATGTGGACACTAAAAAATGTCAACTCCTCTTCTTTATTAATTAACAGGGTGATTTGTGTAATTGACCATTTATCCATTTATTTCATTTTACTGTAGTGTTTATACGGTTCATTTTATTTTTTTAATTTTTGCATGATACAGTACACTACTATCAAGAATTCGACTGGTATTAGCTAAACTAAAAAATTCCAGGACTGGCTTTGGAAAAATTAATTTAGGGATTCGTATTAAATATTACACCCTGTATATATTTTTTTTTTTTAAATGCAATAAGTGATTTTCAAACTACATAAATAATCAATGAAAACGACATATGCGACAATGTTGTCGCACTTTTATTAAATTTTTAGTGAACGATCAAATCTTACCAAAAATAGAACAACCATAATGAAGTATCAAATTATAAGGTAATTAATTTAAACAAATGTTATAAATTTCAAACATTTTAATTGAAATGATAAACTGAGTCACTGCACAACAAAAAACAGTAACTACTAACAATAACGAAGAACAATTTAAAAAAAAACTAAAAATATGTACATAGTTATGATAAACCCATAAATTAGAACTGGAAAAGATACAATAATGGTAACAAAATAAAAATAATTCAAAATAGATTTTCGAAATGGAACCCTGCAGCCTGTACACATTTTTGTTGCCGAATTGTTAATTGACGTATTGAATTACGGATACTCTGGGGATCGTTTCTAATAGTATTACAACAATGTATAATTCTATCAATTAATTGTTGTCGGTTATTAATATTCACTGCGTAAACTAGTTGCTTCAATCGTCCCCAAATATGGTAATCAACGGGATCTTGAAGGCCACGAAATAGGACCTGCACGTCCTATCCACCTGTTGCCATAAACATTATTGAGATGTTGTCTCACTGCCAGTAAAAAGTGTGGGGGTGCCCCATCATGCTGAAAATACATCCCTCGGATAGCAACGTTCGCGTTGGCAAGCAAATTCGGCAAAATATTTTGTAGAAAGTTCAAATAGACCTGCCCTGTTAAGGGACCATCAAAAAAGTGAGGACCTACTAATTGGTTATTTATGACACCAATCCACACGTTAACCGAAAACCTTAACTGAGAACGACGTTCTCGAATAGCATGGGGATTTTCTTCTGCCCACACATGTGAATTTCGTGAATTATTTATCCCGTCTCTGGTAAATTGGGCTTCATCTGTAAATAGTGTCCTGTATAGCGTTGGTCGATTATTGTTAATCCATCTACAAAATTCCAACCTATCGATCTCATCTCCAGCATGTAGTCGCTGAACCATTTGAATGTGATATGGGTATAGATTATTTTTTTGTAAGACTCTACTTACTTTTGATTGAGTAACATTGAGTTCTCGACTTACTTGTCTAGTGCTTATTATAGGGTTCATAGTAACGGCGTCCATAATGTCATCTTCCTGCGTTTCATCTACATGTCGCTCCGTTGTTCCACTAGGAAAAGTGCCATTTTCTCGCAAATAATTAAAAACTGACCCAAATGTTGGATGACTGGGAGTTCGACGATTAGGAAATCTCCTGCGATATTCTCTACTAGCAGCCCTACCATTCCCATTACAGAATCCATAAACAAATATTACGTCTGCATATTCTGTGGTCGAAAACTGATGTGGCATTTTGAACGAAAGTAACAAAAGCTCTACCAAAACTAACACAATGTACTTAACGTAGATATGACAGAAGAAATATGTATTCTTGTACACATAAATAACAATTGATAATGACAATAATGACAATGGGTATAAAATATCAAGAAACGTCAAACGGTCAACGCCAACCTTCATTTTAAACTTTTTTAGATTTATTTTTATTTAGTACAGTTGATGCAATGTATTATTATTTGACATAAAATTTTAATCATTTACAATCAACAAAAACTAACACATACAACAGGTTTGACTTTTTAATCAATTTAATTTATTATTTATCGAAAATAATGCCCCAATACGATCTATGAGTAAAAATTTAAAATTGAAAAACAATTGATTCTATCGTAGAGATAATACAAAGTGACAGTAAAGATGTTAATTTTCTAGGTATTAGATTATGTTGTAGGAACTCATTTTAATTAAAATGTTTGAAATTTATAACATTTGTTTAAATTAATACCTTATAATTTGATACTTCATTATGGTTGTTCTATTTTTGGTAAGATTTGATCGTTCACTAAAAATTTAATAAAAGTGCGACAACATTGTCGCATATGTCGTTTTCATTGGCTATTTATGTAGTTTGAAAATCACTTATTGCATTTAAAAAAAAATTATACAGGGTGTAATATTTAATACGAATCCCTAAATTAATTTTTCCAAAGCCAGTCCTGGAATTTTTTAGTTTAGCTAATACCAGTCGAATGCTTGATAGTAGTGTACTGTATCATGCAAAAATTAAAAAAATAAAATGAACCGTATAAACACTACAGTAAAATGAAATAAATGGTCAATTACACAAATCACCCTGTTAATTAATAAAGACCTCCCTGAGGGACTCTACATATGGTAGAAGTATGTAAAGTTCCTCATGACTCACCCTGTATATATATATATATATATATATATATATATATATATATATATATATATATATATATATATATATCGAGAAAAGAAGTACGACCGTCAATCCAATTGTTACGATAAATATCATGGTCTAAAATAACCGTAAATATATTATGACTAATTCTGTTTTGTTGTAGAAATTTCGGCGAAGGATCTAGAACCAAATTATAATGAATCATCCGATTCGAGGTGTCCAGGTAGACCGAAATTAAACCGGTCTGAGCTTCTGGGGAGATCGCCGCCGTTCTCGAATAACAGGATTTCCTATATAATAACGGAACTTTAATTGAAGAAGTCAGTTGATTGTAAAGACGCGCTCGCGATTTAAATGTTACAGGTGCATGTCGGACCGCTACAGGTGAAAATGCTAACATTCATAGAGAAATCCAGGTACAATTTGGAATTGGAGCAGAAAAGTTCGTCAATACTGTTATAGTTGCTGACATCGAAGAGGCTGTTATATTAGGAATGGACGTAATGAATATGCATGCATTCCAATTGGATTTTAAGAATAAGGTAATCAAAGTTGGCAACGAGGAGGTATTTCTTCATCCACATAATGACAACACTGTGCAAGCAGCCATTAAAGAAGATACAATCGTGCCTGCGAGAAGCGAAACGATCATAGTAGCGCGGCTACAGGGAATTGTGGACGAAGGGAGACCTGTTATGATGGAGCCTTGGAACCACGACGATGAGGTTGGCCGTGGAATCATAATTGGAAAGGAATTGGTGACTTCGGCTAAGGAAATTCCTGTGAGACTTATCAATGTCAACGACTACCCAGTGACCATAAAGAAAGAGACAAAAGTAGGAACTTGTGTACCTGTGACATCCATAATCCGTCAGGCGACAACATCTGATAATTCCAACGACAAATTCGACCAAATAGTTGCAGTTGCAGGACAGTCTCTAAATCAGATGGAGAAAAGGAAATTAAGGGAATTTCTTCGGCAGTATCGTGATATTTTCGTACCGAAAGGAGGAAAGACGGGAAGAACTACCGTTGTTAAGCATAAAATTGATACTGGTAATGCTAAGCCAATTCGTCAAACAGCTCGACGATTACCACAGGCGAAAAGAGAGGAAGCTGAAACGATTGTTCAGGAAATGAAGAAAGACGGGGTGATAGAACCTTCTACGAGCCCATGGGTCTCTCCGGTGGTCCTGGTTAAGAAGAAAGACGGAACGACGAGGTTCTGTGTGGATTACCGTTTGCTGAACAACGTTACCAAGAAAGATAGTTATCCTCTGCCTCGGATCGATGACACATTGGACACATTGGCTGGAAGTAAATTGTTTTCTACTTTGGATTTGAAGTCTGGATACTGGCAGGTAGAAATGGACCCAGTAGATAAAGAAAAGACAGCCTTCACCACAGGATCTGGATTGTGGCAATTCAACGTTATGCCATTTGGACTCTGTAATGCTCCTGCGACATTTGAGAGGCTTATGGAAAATGTGTTGAGAGGGTTATCTTGGAAAACATGCCTGGTTTATTTAGATGACATAATCGTCTTGGGGGAGACATTCGAAGATCATTTGAGGAATTTAGAAAACGTTTTTAATCGACTTAAAGCTGCCCAATTGATGCTAAACCCCAAGAAGTGCCAGCTATTTCAAGGTAGAGTCAATTATCTGGGTCATATAGTCAGTAAAGAAGGAGTGGCCGTGGATAAGGGAAAAATCGATTCCATTAAGGAATGGCCAAAACCAACTGACAAACATTAAGTGAGAAGTTTTCTTGGACTATGTACTTACTACCGGAGGTTTATTAAGAAGTTTGCAGATATCGCTAAGCCATTAACGCGACTTACGGAGGAAGCAAGAGATTACCGCTGGGATACAGACTGCCAAAATGCCTTTGAGACCTTGAAAAAGCATTTAATAACAGCACCAATTTTAGGGTATCCACTGCCAGAAGGAGAGTTCATCTTAGATACAGATGCAAGTAATGTGGGAATTGGAGGAGTGCTGTCTCAGATTCAAGGAGTGCTGTTCTCAGACAGGAACGAGTCCTCGGATATTTTAGTAAAGTTCTTTCAAAACCTGAGCGGAATTATTGTGTCACGAGAAGAGAACTTCTAGCAGTAGTAAAATCAGTAGAGCACTTCTATCAATACCTTTATGGTAGGAAGTTTCTAATCCGAACCGACCATGCCGCCCTTAAATGGTTGATGCAGTTTAAGAATCCAGAGGGTCAGATAGCCAGGTGGATCGAACGACTCCAAGAATACGATTTTAAGATTGAGCACCGGGCCGGAGTTAGCCACAGAAACGCTGATTCTCTTTCCAGAAGGCCATGCCCAGCAGAGTGTTCCCACTGCAACAAAACGGAATCCAAGGAAGCAGCAGTGCTAAGAACAACGATGGTCAACGACGACTGGGCGCCTACTAAGATCAGAGAAGAACAAGAAAGAGATCCAGTTATACAGAAAATTCGAAAATGGAAAGAGGAAAACCGTCGACCACCTTGGCAAGAAATATCAAACCTATGCTCAGAAGTTAAGACGTATTGGGCCCAGTGGGACTCATTTATCATGGAAGATGGCTTGCTCAAACGAGTCCTGGAAAATGATGACGGTTCAGAGAAGAGAAGACAGTTGGTGATTCCAAAGAGCAGAATAGCCGAAGTACTTCGTCAGTTACACGACAGTCCATCAGGAGGGCATTTTGGTGTAAAGAAAACCCTTCAGCGAATTCGGGAACGGTTTTATTGGATGAACAGTTCCGACGACGTAAAAGACTGGTGTAAGAAATGTACTATTTGTGCTACGAGTAACGGGCCTTACCGAAAAAGGAGAGCTCCTATGAGACAATATAATGTTGGAAGCCCGTTTGAAAGAATAGCTTTGGACATCGCTGGGCCATTTCCAGAAAGTGAAAATGGAGGCAAGTACATGTTGGTAGTAATGGATTACTTTACTAAGTGGGTCGAGATTTACGCACTTCCCGACCAGAAGGCCGCCACCGTTGCAGACAAGTTGATCCAAGAATATATCAGCAGATTTGGAGTGCCTTTGGAGATCCATAGTGACCAAGGCAGAAACTTCGAAAGCGATCTATTCCAAGGAATATGTGATAGACTAGGCATGAAGAAAACAAGAACTACAGCGTATCATCCGCAATCGGATGGTATGGTAGAACGAATGAATAGGACAGTTGGCAAGTATTTGACAAAGATGGTGTCCGATCATCAGCGAGACTGGGACCAATACCTTCCGTTCTTCACAATGGACTACAGATCTGCTGTTAACGAATCAACAGGCCAGACACCAGCCAAAGTCCTATTCGGACGCGAAATGCGACTACCTTGTGATCTAGAGTTTGGGTGTCGACCTGGAGAAGATGTAGCAGGTGAAGATTATGTGATCGAATTACGAAGAAGAATGGACGATGTACATGAGTTGGTCCGTTCCCACCTTCAGATCGCTAGCGACAGAATGAAGAAACGGTACGACACACAAGCCGAAAAGGGTTGCTTTAAGAAGAACGACAAAGTATGGCTGTATAATCCCAAGAAACGAAAAGGTTGTTCTCCCAAATTGCAACAGTTTTGGGAAGGTCCATACCTCATCATGGAGAAGATCAACGATGTCATCTACCGAATAAGCAAGATTCCGAGGGGAAAGCGGATGATAGTACACCATAACCGGCTGGCGTCTTTCGAAGGTGACCACGACGTAGATGAAGAAGCGGAAGTAAACCAAGTCGAAGATGTGTCTGACCTCACGTTTGAGGAATTCATGGGTGCCTATGGAGGTACCGGTAAAGCAAGACATGGTGTTACCACTGAAGAAAAGCAAGATCTACTCGCGCTCCCCGATGACCACTCGCTGGCCCTTACCATCCCGGCCAGTATCAAAGACGCACCAGGGTTGGCATCCGTCTTTCGAAAGAAGTTTGGTCGAGTTGCAGAACTTCAATGCCAAGTGCCAGCTCCCGGTAAAACCTTGAAACTCCAAGATGCATCACGTTACCTTTTCTACCTGGTAACAAAAGACACTGCCCGTGACCAACCTACCTACCGAGATGTATGGGAAGCCTTACTTCAATTGAGAGAGCACGTACTAGAGTCCGACGTGCAAAAGTTAGCCATGCCAAAGTTGGAGTGCCGCCAATTAGATTGGAGGGTTATCCGAAATATGGTGGAGGAGATCTTCAAAGACACCGAAGTCCGGGTGTTAGTCTGTTGCAATCCGCATAGTTACTGGTGCGGAGAGAAAACCGTCCCTTGTCATTTTTATACAACTGGAAGTTGTAAAAGAGGGTCCAGTTGCCGATACCAGCATACAGTTCCGGTTCCAGTCCCGACAAGGTTCCAGGAGGAACCATCTTTTAAGAGGGGGGCAATGTTACGATAAATATCATGGTCTAAAATAACCGTAAATATATTATGACTAATTCTGTTTTGTTGTAGAAATTTCGGCGAAGGATCTAGAACCAAATTATATTTAATAATGTAATGTAATGATCCGATTCGAGGTGTCCAGGTAGACCGAAATTAAACCGGTCTGAGCTTCTGGGGAGATCGCCGCCGTTCTCGAATAACAGGATTTCCTATATAATAACGGAACTTTAATTGAAGAAGTCAGTTGATTTTGAAGACGCGCTCGCGATTTAAATGTTACGTTCGCCTATATAAATTATGTATGATTCGTCAAATAAATTGATATAAGTTATCGTGCTTTTTAATAAATTAAAATAAGAACCTTTAAATAAAGACATTATAAATTAAATAGCAGTTAAATAAAATTCTCATTTCACAATATAAATTAAGGATCACTCGGAAGAATGGTGGGTTTTTTCGGTCAAAGGGTGGAGAAAAAGGACAAAGATGATGGCTACTTCATCTATTTATTGAAGACGTTTCGCTTTCTTAATCAGAAAGCATCATCAGTTCATCTAAAAAGAACAATATGAAAAAACCCCTCATGCATGGAAAATTTGTTACATGTGTTTCCTTAAAAAAATATGTAGCAGTCAGTGATATTAAAATTGTAAAGACGCTTAAGTAAATGGACATTATACGATTACGATGTATAAACAATAAATTGAACTAAATACAGTTAACAATTTGTTCAAACTAAGCACAGCAAAAAGAACATGTGGTTTTTTATACATGTATAAGTAAAAAAAAACATTGAAAAAGAGTATGAAGAACTAAGAAAATCAGAGATGCACTTCCAACAATATAGCAATAGTTATGATTTAATTTTAACTTTAGGTAGCATTATTAAAGTAATAAATATTGAAATTGAATAATTTAATGTATAATGAAATTACCACTCCTGGCTTCTTGAATGCTGCCGGTAAAATGGTGTTATATTAAAACAAACGCGCAACAACGTGAAAAGACGTGGTCAATTGAGGTCATCTTGAGGTCATTAATTATGACAGAACAACAAGGTGAAATACCAACCCTAATAATAGAGCGGTTTATTTAAATGATAAGATGAGTTTGGGTGACAACCTGTTTGTAAGGAACCAATAAATGAAAGGAAAGGTGGTTACTAACACCAAATTTCCCCCCAGTGATCGGTTAAGAAAAAACAAACAAACAAGTGAGGTCAATCCAAAAACTCATATATAAATCGTCAACGTTGTGGCTGGTTAATCAGCCACAGGTGAAGAAATTATAATTTCCAACAGTCCAAGGTTCATACACTTGGAGCTGCAAATGATAAAGGATTCTATGAATCACATCAATTATATAACTGTATTAAACTATTTGATTAAAAACAATTAATACAAATCTGTGTATATGCAACACGTGATTATGTCAAAAGTAATGCAAGTTGTATAAGTGTAAGCTGATATAAGTAAGAAATATTTCTTATATTCTATTTTATATTTAAATTTATTTTATATGTTTATAAGTATGTGTAATGCAACGAGTGACTATGTCAAAAGTTGCATAAGTGTAAGTTAATATAAGTAAGAAATATTTCTTTGTTTTTTATTTTATTTAAATTTATTTTAATATGTTTATATGTATTTAAATTATTTAATAAGAAAATATGGTAAACCTGTACACCTTAAAGGACAATAATAAAGTAAATAGCTTATTAAGCCTAATTCTGCAATATTAAAGCATGATATATTTGGCTCAAGTTACTAATGTCTGTTCTTTTATTAAGAGCATTAGGGTGTTTAAGTATTGAACACATTTCCAAAAACTATCTTTTGACGAGATTGCGTTCTGTGCCAAGAATCTTAACTTCATTAAAGTCTATCTTATGCTTGGTATTGATAGCATACTGGGCAAGAGCACAAGTATGTTTAGATAAATTGATGTCATTACGATGTGTAGTAAGGCGCCCTTTCAATGATCTCCCAGTCTGACCGATGTAACATGAGTCACACTCAGCACAAGGTATGTGATAAATGGTAATAACTTGTTCCAAAAGGAACAAGGGTGTTTTAGTTTTTGAAAACAAATTTCTAACAGTCTTAGCATTCTTAACAGCAATTTTCACAGGTATGTTATTCTGTTTATACAGTTTAATAAGTTTCTCAGTAACTTGAGGAAAATAAGGTAAAGATGAATAATGGATAGTAGGAGTCCCAAGGTCAGTATCAGGCAGAACAATGCTATTAATTGAATTATTTGATATTATTCTAAGTTGGTCACCATTGGGTATGTCATCTAAAGAGGAGCCATAGCTTTGTAAGTAAAGGTATTTATTAATGAGAGAGGATGGATAGGAGTTCTCAATCAGAATACTTCTTAGTAATTGAAGTGATTCCCTTCGATTAATCGGATGTGTCAATCTATTTAGTCGACAGCTTAAAGCTTTAATTAAGTTTAGTTTATATTTGAAAGGATGACAAGAATGGTAGTTGAGAAACCTATTAGAGGCCATCGGTTTCCTATACTATCTTATGGTTAAGGTGTTATCTCCCATTCTAATGACAAGCATGTCTAAGAAGGGAATACTATTGGTGACGGGGTCCTCAAGTTCAGCAGTGAACTGTAAGTGAGGATCAAACTCATTAAAGATAGACAAGGTGGCCTGAATCTTGTCTGGGAGTAAGGCTAATAATAAATCATCCACATACCTCTTAATAAAAGGGATTTGAAAATCAAAGAGACCCAAACGGTCAGATACCAAATCATCCAGTACAAAATTAACTAGGATAGGAGAGATATATGTAATAGGAGCATATCCATCATAATTATGTAAATATTGTACCTATGCTAGCCTATTGAGCTACCTATGGGTTCCTCAATCTCTCCTATCCTAGTTAACTTTGTACTGGATGATTTGGTATCTGACCGTTTGGGTCTCTTTGATTTTCAAATTCCTTTTATTAAGAGGTATGTGGTGCATACATATGAATATGTAGTTTTCTAAAACATTAACTTCCTATAGTGAAACCATTCGGAGCAATATAAGATGCTAATAAATATTGTTTGAAAGACGTTTTTGAAAAAAAGTTGTTTACTTTTATTGTTAATGAAATACATTAAAACAAAAAAGAGTTTTTTTTATTTTCAATGATATAGGTTAAAACAAAAAATCTGTACTTGCATTTTTCCCAACTACATAATGTATAAAGCCCAAAGGATAACATAAACTATTGATTCTGCAATTGGAAGAATTCTCTCATTTTTGACTGCTTTAAATTGTTCAGTATTATTCTATCTATCATATTTTCTAAATATGTGAAACAGTTGTATTTATTGTAAAGAAGTTTATTGCGGGCGGCAGTTATATTTATTGCGGGGCCGTTTAATAACCTCGTAATAACCGTGTGTTCATTATAGAGGGAGCATATATATATATATATATATATATATATATATATATATATATATATATATATATATATATATTATATATATATATATATATATATATATCTATATCCATCGCTCCGTGCGTATACGATATGAAAGCTATGCTTCACGTTCTTGATCACTCCCGTAGTGATTTACTTATACAATTGAATTAAACTTTTGAAATAACTCGTATAACGTAATAAAGTCCCATATTGAAAGTACATGCGAAATGAGGTTAAATATAATTAGATACAAAATACAGAGTAGAATACAGAGTGTCGCATTTAAAAAACTTATGTTTAGTTTACTGTAGATACAAAAATAATTACAAAATGTGAATGTGAACTACAGTTTCCGCAGTGGAAATCGAAACGTCAAAATAAGCATATATTAAAATAAAACTATGATTAATTCCCAGTAAAAATAGTAATGGTGTATTTGTGGTGCGTTTGTGTTTGTGATGTATATGTTTGTGATTCTTACCTTTGAGCATCCCTATCGTCTACTCTAGCACCAGCTAGAATTAAACTCCTAACTAATGTTTCGTTCCCATGTTTAGCAGCTAAATGAATCGGTGGCGTTAGCATTGGATCTTGTACTCTAGAATTTACGTCTACTTGTACTGTTAGTAAAAATAGAGCACTTTCAATGTCTCCCTTTTTTAAGGCTATATGAAGGAAGTTTTGACCCTTCGAGTCGAACTGAAAAAAATATATTACACAGTTATACCTACGTACCTACGACATAGTTATATCTTATCAAACTCGTACATATTTAAGAATAGTTTCATAGAAACAAATTATAGTTGATTTACCTAATAAAAACAAAGACCGTGGCACTTGGGGACTGTCGACAGAAGTGAATACTTCTTATAGTGTGTTATTACTACATGTAGGTTAATTAAATTTTTTGTTGCTTATTACCGAATGGTTAATATTTTTTATAATAACACTACACATTTAAGTTATTTAAAATTAAAAAAAATATATTTAAAGAATTTATTCATTATTTACATTTTTATTATTATCTTGTATTTATGCTTAATTATTTCATTTTGATTATCATTATATTCTAAAAATAATCATGAATAATGAAAGAGTATATTCATTAGTTTTCATTAAAAACTTACCACTTGTAAATACTAATAGTCTATAAACGACTATAACATTTTTAGAATAAACTTGTCCATTTTAATTAATTTTATTTGATTTTATTTAATTTTATATACTTTTTTTTTAATTGTATTTAATTTTGTTTAGTTTTATTTACTTTTTATATTTTTTAAGAAATCTGAATTACCAATATTTGACATTTCAATCATATTTTGTTCTTAAAATGATACAGTTGATTTATTGCTAATTATTCTACAAATTGATGATTCAAATATTGGTAATCAGGAATTTTACTACTTCACAGTAATTTTTTTTCGAAAATTGACAAAAATATAGAGTACTGTAATTGTAAGGTGAGATCAATGACGCATAATGTATATTTATTACATGTCACTGAGTAAGATAAACACAAACTTACTATAAACATAACATGACGTTTAACGAACGTAATTAAATAAAATTAAATAAAGGTAAATAAAATTAAATAAAATTAAATCATGTTAAACAGAATTACGTAGAATTAAATAACAATTAAATAAAATTAAGTAAAATTAAATAAAATTAGATAAAAGCTATACCTGTAAAAATGCTGCTATACCGTTTTTGCTTCATTTTCCATGTAAAATCCCATAAGAAAATGCTAAGGATCATTCTGTTCATTTTTTGAGCATTTTGTGGTGGGAGTAGAATAGTTCGTAGGATCGTGTCGTATGATGCATCATTGGACACGAGAGGGGGTAGCGAATATGTTGAGACAGAAAAACACACATTGCGGCATTGCTAAGAGGGCATTACATCGAATCTCCTTTGTTATTGGTCCGATTGGAGCGACTACCAAAAGAGCATTACACAGTGTCTTCATTATTAATGAACGTATAGTTACATACGAGATGTCAACGGGCACTATGGATAAAAATAGTTTAACTAAAAGACAAATTTTGATTTATTGACTTAAAGAAGGCAAATAAACGGCTGACCGAATCCTAACATGCGACATAGCAAATGAAAGGGGAGGATATAACGAATATATTAAGATAGAAAAAACAAAGAGACTACCAAAAGAGCACTACACATCGTCTTTGTTATTAATGAACGTATAGCAACATACGACATATCACATGACACATATTAGCTTTATAAATAAAGCATAATAGACATGTTTGCTTTATATATAAAGCATAAGAAATTTGCTTTATTGACTTGAAAAGGGCCTCTG
The DNA here is from genome assembly GCF_040954645.1 of Diabrotica undecimpunctata. Taxonomy (NCBI): domain Eukaryota; kingdom Metazoa; phylum Arthropoda; class Insecta; order Coleoptera; family Chrysomelidae; genus Diabrotica; species Diabrotica undecimpunctata. Next base: position 66,824,860 of record NC_092807.1, on the reverse strand, counting down.
ACTGATAACAAAATAATTAACTAGCCTAATACTAACATATAACACATCAAATCAAACGATGTGAGACGTATAGTACATATAGTGTATATATATATATATATATATATATATATATATATATATATATATATATATATATATATATATATATATATATATATTAAACTTAGAGCTAAGATTAATATTATTATAAAAATTAATATTAAACTCACCAGTCTTCCGGGTTGAACCGCGTCGATATCCATTTTGCCGAGCTTTCGACATCCTCTCTGATGTCTTCTTCAGGGCTTCCGAGGTCTCAGTCTCCCGAGCCCCCAGACACTGCTACACTCACTAGTCACTTCTAGTTCACTCACTAGTTCACTACTACGACTGGGACCAGGGGACGGTTCATTTATACCGTCGATGGTGACGTGGCCTAGGTGGGGGTTAGGGTGGGGATTGGCGCGAGAGTTGGCGCGAACATTTCCGACAGTGGGATTTTGATTCGAAGATGGAGGGGGCGATATTTTGTTTATGAGAGGTCTCCATGTAGAAGGTAACCGTATGGCGTCATCTCTTTTTGGCGCCATACGGTTACCTTCTACATGGAGACCTCTCATAAACAAAATATCGCCCCCTCCATCTTCGAATCAAAATCCCACTGTCGGAAATGTTCGCGCCAACCCTCGCGCCAATCCCCACCCTAACCCCCACCTAGGCCACGTCACCATCGACGGTATAAATGAACCGTCCCCTGGTCCCAGTCGTAGTAGTGAACTAGTGAGTGAACTAGAAGTGACTAGTGAGTGTAGCAGTGTCTGGGGGCTCGGGAGACTGAGACCTCGGAAGACCTGAAGAAGACATCAGAGAGGATGTCGAAAGCTCGGCAAAATGGATATCGACGCGGTTCAACCCGGAAGACTGGTGAGTTTAATATTAATTTTTATAATAATATTAATCTTAGCTCTAAGTTTAATTGTACTAACCGCGGAAATCTTTCCGAACATATATATATATATATATATATATATATATATATATATATATATATATATATATATATATATATATATATATATATATATATATATATATATATATATATATATATATATATATATATATATATATATATTGTTATGATTCATTTTATCAATCAAAGATAGAATAAAAATTTGATTTTGTTATAAAACGCGGGCACATAAATTTTCAACGCCCTGTACATCGATTTGTAAATATTTGTTATAAGTAGTTTAAGCAGTGGGTTTATCCATAATGAGTTGTACCCTGAAGGACTGAAAAACATTAGTAAATACTTTAAAGTGAATAGACAATTGTTTCCCGGTATTTGTAGATATAATATTTTAAAAGCGTTTGTTTTTGTTTCGCTGGAAAGGCCAAAAGCCGCCAGGTACCTAGTTATTATATTTAAAAAGTAAGTCACAAAAAACCGTTATCTTTTTCAAAAAAAGTTGTTTACAAGCGATGCTTGGGTTTTTCTGATATCAATTAAGAGGCGGGATATAGAAATTTTCTGATTGGTTAGCGAGTTTGGAATGGGAAAAGAGAGTGAATGTTTTTAAAGTTTGGAGTAAACAAGATTATGATCTAATGGTCATCGGAGAGAAGCTGTTGACGTTTTGTGTAGTCAATTTAGAAGCAAGTGCCAGTAGTTTAATAATTATAAGTGATTGGCTGAAAGGTGGAACGAGAGATAGATCCAAGCTGAGAAGTCGAATACCTCCTGGATTCTATAAAGTCCAAGTGAAAGATTGTTAGTATATGAAAGAGAGAGAATTTTGGAGTTTCTGAACGAGTACTGGTAAAAGAGGCCTGATCGTGTTTCTGAAGAAAGAGTTTGCTGGTATGCTGACAGGTGGACACTTAGAACGGAGAAGGCTTTGATTGGTAGCCTAACATAATCAACAAGGGGGAGCTGTTCTGGTCGAAAGAAGACATCGTCGTGTGTAAGTTAAAAGGCCAGTCAATAATTTTTGACATAATTTTTTTTGTATGTTTCAAATAAAAGACTATACTATCAGAAGAATAAAAATTATCGCTATTTAAGATACCATTAAGTTTATAAAAGTTTTTTTTTTTACTTCAAAGGATAATTATAAATATTGCGTAATCAATTTAAAAGGTTTCTTTTTATAATATTCAGAATTGTTTGTACAAAAACATATGAACAAAAATTGCAATATTTAAAAATTTTCATATTATTTCTTTTGATAATAAAAGATATTTGTATTTGTATATTTATGTTATTTCTATTTATTTCCTTTCCTTATTTTATCCCGAGAAGGAACAATTAAGAGATATTTTGAAGCCACGAGAAAATATAAGTATAACCTAAGCTGATTTATTATTTTTATAAAATGGCACCCTGAGATTGTTTTTTTTTTATATGATTTTCGACACTTAGATAATTAATTAAATAAATAAAGACTTAAATAAAAAGTAAGAAAAGGCAGATCATATTATACATATATATATATATATATATATATATATATATATATATATATATATATATATATATATATATTTATATATAAACGGAGTGCGGCAAAAGTCAGTTCCCGCTATGTAGTTTCGCATAACAGGTGTTCCCTACCTGTGTTGCCTTTCGCGTGTTGCTGTTTGTTGTGAGTGTCGGTGGGGTTTTGCGGTGCGTTGTTAGTAACGAGTTAAACATGCAGGCGGGAGGCAAGTACACGAAATAAGAACGCGTTTTTTACTAACTTCGTATCTGCGATTGTCAGCGAATTATGGGACTATTTTTTCCGAATTTCAGTTTTCGTTTTCCGAATCGTCCAGTACCATCGCGTCGTAATGTCACTAAACTGTACCGTAAGTTTTTAACGACGGGTTCCGTTGTAGACGCGCCGCGGTCTGGTCGGCCAGTAACAGTGACGACGACTGAGAATATGGAGGAGACCGTGGCGCTATCTTTGGTCGAAAACGCAAACCAATCGAGTCGTAGGCTATCCAAAGAATTAACTATTTCCGATAGATCGCTTCGCCGAATGCTAAAACGCATGAATTATGTTGTGTATCGACCTCGTCTTATTCACGCGTTACACGAAGATGACCCTGACCGTCGCTTAGAATTTTGTGAGTGACGGACGAGGCAACATTTAAACTGAATGGCATAATAAATCGGCATAATTGCGTCTATTGGAGTACAGAAAATCCGCATGTTACTCTCGCACAGGAATTGAATGTACCAGGCATTTGTGTGTGGGCTGGAATCTACGCCGGTGGGTTAGTGGGGCCATATTTTTCGAAGACACGGTAACAGGCCAAACCTACCTCGAGATGCTCGAAGACTTACGCGGTACGATGGAAGCAGATCCCGCCCTAGCTGGAATTGTTCACTTTATGCAGGAAGGTGCTCCACCCCACTACGCGCTGATCGTGCGTGAGTTTCTTGATGGGCACTTTGGTGACTGGATTGGCAGACGCGGGAAAATCGATTGGCCGGCACGATCCTGCAACCTCACGCCGTGCGATTTCTTTTTATGGGGTCTGCTGAAGAATAGTGTGTATGCTAGGCGACCGCAAACTCTCCCACAGTTGAAGACAATTATTGAGGAAGAATTTGAACACCTCCGTCAGAACAAGGCAATCCTCAAACGAACATGCCGTAGCGTTGCGAGCCGTTGTGAACGTTGTATCAAGGAAGATGGACACCAGTTCGAACATAAAGCTTAGATTTTTATATGCACCTTTGTAACCCAAATTTGCGACTTAATTAAACGTTTTGCATTTTCATTTTCCGATATTTTTATTATTATTTTTTTCCGTTTAATTTGCGACTTAATTAAACGTTTTGCATTTTCATTTTCCGATATTTTTCGATTGTGCAAATCGGGGAACTGACTTTTGCCGCACTCGTATATATAAATGATGTTTCTAAGTCCAAGAACGATATTTTTAAAAAGAACTTTATTTACAAGGGACTACTTACTACAGTAAAATGCAAAATAAGAGTGACGCTATACAATGCAAAAGTAAATTTATAATCTCGGTGACGCCGAGGTGTGGCATGCTGACGCTGTCCTTTTATTATAGTTGAATTAGCAGTTCTGGTTTCTTAACTCCTCCGGGGCTAGATGAGAACTATGGGGTGGCATAGTTCGAAGAAATGGAAAATTATCTGGTACCTTTTTTTCTCGTACTGTGGATTCTTTTGGTGATTCTGGATTTGTCCTTTTTGTGTATATTCGCCAAATGGTGTAGACAAGGAAAATGATTGCTAAGACATATAAAATTATGGTATAAAAACTAACATGTTGAAAATGAACAGGAACTGTGTCTAGATTGTCTATTTTGTTTTCTTGATCTGCTAAAGCACTTTGCACATTATTTAATTCATCTAATTTTATCGAGTCTATTTTTATTGGTTTAAAGTTTAGATCACTGACCGGCATTTTTAGTAATACTTCTAAATTTGGCAGTTCCATTTTAACAAAATTTGGAGTTTTTAGTTCAAATGTTTTTAAAACGTAATTGTCTATATATATTTCGCACGCACTATTGAGTTCGATTAAGTAACTACCGTTTAATGGAATATTGTCCGAATTCTTATCGCATTTTTGAATACTGATCACTTTGTTTAGCGTTATTACGATCCACTTATTGTTTTCTAGTTTTTGAATTTTTATATTATTAATTTCTGTTGGCACTGATTGACATTGATTTACAAACTTTGAGTACTGTATGAGTTGAACTTCGCAAGGGGCTGTTGGTGTTACTTCAATTGACTGGACATCGTGGCATAAATATTCTTCTTCTAACAATTTTTGACATTGAACGTTGGCAAGTGCAAGTATCGATTGGAAAGTAGGAACTTGGATTTTGGAATAATTGTTCTAAAATGAGTTTGGTATCTGGTCGGAAAGGAATAAAGATGATAATAATCATAGTCATTGATCTCAACAATAGGCAATTCAAGTACAAAAATTATTTTATTTGCTTTACTATAACTTTTTATCTTAATTATTTTTTTCGAATAACAAAATATTTTGCAAAGATAATTCAAAAGGGAGTTTGTTATTTTTAAGAAGTTTACTAACGTTTAAAATTTCGAGAAATAGTTCATTTGGGTCGGCTATTGAATTATGATAGGTTTTTAGTTTTGAAAAGCTGATAGCAACTTCGATTTTTTCTAATAGGTCATAAATAATTTGGAAACTAGTGTAAAATTGCGATACAAGTCTTTCTAGTGCAAAATAATGAAATGTCTCAACTTTTTCTATCTTTATATCTTTAATTAAGTTTTGAATTTCTGTTATTCGTGAGCTTAAAATTAACTGGTTATGGGCTAAGATTTTTGTATTATTTTTAAAATTCTTTATTGAAGAACTTAATAAGGTGATTTGATTTTTAACTATAGTTTTAATATTATTTTGATTATTTGTTAGAGTTGATATAGCGTCGTCGTAACGTTTTGCATCGTTTGTTGTCTAGAGGATGAACCTGCAACGGGAGGTTTCTTTAGTTCTTTGATATGTATAATTTCTGTCTGGTTAATGTCTTTTTTATATTTAAGTCTTTGTCGTACAAGTTCTACTCGGTTTCTGTCAAGAATTTTAGTTATTTTGTAGGGACCTAAGTATGGTTGATGTTTTTTGTTACGTTTTTGGGTATTAACTTTATAAACTACTTGTCCAATTTTGAATTCTGAATTTATCTCTCCTTGATCGTTTCTTTTATTAATTACTTTAGTTTTATTTTCTGTTAGAGTTTCATGTTTTTTTTGGTAAACGTGTTTTAATTTGTCTTTATGATTATTTATATATTCGGAATAGAAATTTTGAGAAAGAAATAGTTCGTTGGGGTTTCTAGAGTCTGTATGTCCGAAAGTCAATTCAAATGGGGTAAATTTTGTGGAACTATGAATAGAATTATTGTAAGCTATAAGAGCATAGTCCATTAAGTCATCTTCGTTAGGATATGTCTGTTTTAGAAGTCTTAAATGTTCGATTAAAGTAAAGTGTATTCGTTCAGCTATTGAATTTGATTCATGGTGGCCAGGAGTAGTAAAGTGAACTTTGATTTTGTGTATTGCTAATAAATCTTTTATTACTTCGTTATTAAATTCTCTACCTTTGTCTGCTATTATTAATTGGGGAATGCCGAAAGAAGTGAAGTATTTTATTAAGGATTTCGCAATATGAATCGCGTTTTTACCTGGAATAGAATAAGCTTGGGCAAATTTAGTAAATGCGTCCGTCATAGTCAAATATTTGTTACCGTCATATGTAAAAATATCTATATGAACAACTTGAAAAGGTTTGCTGGCGGTTTCCGTAAGCATTAGCGGGACATAGGGGGTGTGTCTACCGTATTTATTTTTCTGGCAAATAGAACATTCGTTAATGTAATTAGTAATAGATGTCTTCATATTTTTCCAATAATAATTTTGACGTAATTTTTCGAAAGTTTCATTAATTCCTCTATGGTTAGTTTTTCCTTCGTGGTAATTTTTTAATAAAATGATTTGTTCTTCTTCGTTTGCTACTGTATTAATTAATCTAGTGCATTTAATTAGTTTCGGACCATTTTCAGAAAAATGTTTTAGGTAATACTTATTAAAATCATTATACAGGTTGTCTTTACTGAAATATAAATAAAATGTATTGTTAAGATCTGTGTATGCCATAAGAAATTCAAAAATATATTTTTCATTATCAGTTTCAGGAATTTTGACTTTAATTATTTTATGGTTTTGATAAGTTTCATGAGTTATATCGGTTTTTGGGTAAACGTTTGGGTACACTAAAATTTGGTGAACTTTGTTATTTATTATTTCGTCTAAAATGGGTATTCCTTGATTTGTTGTTTCATTTGCGGTTGAATGTTGTGTAGATTCATCTGAGGTTTCGTCTGGTGTATCTATTTTGTCTGGAGGTATTCTTATATCAGAAATAATGTTAATTTGTCTTGAGTCATTATTGTTACTTGTTGAAGGTTGTGGGTCTAATGGATTCTCTGCAAAATTTTGGAGGTATTTTAAAATATCTTCGTCTACGTCTCCAGGATTATTTACTATTGATTCATCTTCTAATGCGTTAATTGTAATGCGAGATAAACAGTCTGCGTTTGTATTGTGTTTTCCTCTTTTATAAATAATTTTGTAATCGTATTCTTCTAGTTTTAGACGCCATCGTATTAATTTTGAGTTTGGCTCCTTTAGACTGAAAAGCCAAGATAATGGTTTGTGATCCGTGTAAATATAAAATTTTCTTCCGTAAAGGTATGGTCTAAAATGTTTACAGGCCCATACAATTGCTAATAGCTCCTTTTCTATAGTTGAATAATTTGTTTCTGATTTATTTAGAGTTCTCGAGGCGTATGCAATGGGTCGATCATTTGGAACATTTCCTTGTGATAATACAGCTCCAATTGCAAAATTGCTAGCATCTGTCGTTAAAATAAATGGTTGGGAAAAATTCGGATATTGTAGAATGGGGTCATTTGTTAAGATTTGTTTACAAGTTTCAAAACAATCAATAAAATCTTTATCGTGGTTTACTTTAGAACCTTTTTTCAAACATTTGGTCATCGGTTTAGTAATTTTTGCAAAATCTTTTATAAATCGTCTATAGTAACCTAGTAATCCTAAAAAGCTTTTTATTTCAGTTTGGGTTTTTGGAATGGGAAATCTTTTTATGGCGGAGATTTTATCTGGGTTTGGTTTAACGCCTTGAGGGGTAATTACATGTCCTAAATACATAACTGTTTTTTGTAAAAATTCTGACTTGTCTAATTGTACTTTTAAGTTACTCTTTCTGAGTCTTTCGAAAACTATTTTTAACTTTTCAAGGTGCTCTTGTAATGATGTACTATAAATTAAAATATCATCTAAATATACTATACATGTTTCGTCTGTTAATCCTCTTAAAACATTATCAATAACTCTCTGAAAAGTCGAGGGTGCATTTTTCAAACCAAAAGGCATTCGTTTAAATTGAAAGTGACCTTGTGGTGTACTAAAGGCTGTTTTTTCAACATCTTGTGGGTCTACTTCTATTTGGTGGAAGCCACTTGCAAGATCTAGTGTCGAAAAGTAATTTGCTTTCCCTAATTTATCTAAAATTTCTGTTATGTTTGGTAACGGATATTTATCATCTACGGTTCTCTCGTTTAACTTTCTATAATCTATTACTAGACGCCATTTTCTTTTTCCTGTAGCATCTTGTTTTTTCGGGACCACCCAAATGGGACTCGAAAACGGAGAATTGCTATCTTCTATTATACCTTCTGCTAACATCTTATTTATTTGGGATTTAACTTCTTCTCGGTGAACTTCCGGGAAACGATATGATTTTGTATATATTGCAGAATTATCAGTGAGTTTAATTTTATGTTTAATACTATTAGTAAAACTTAAGGGTATTCCTTCGCAATAAAATATGTCTCTATATTGGAAACAAAGCTTTTTTAGTAATTCTCTTTCTTCTTTGTTACAATGATTTATCCTTATATTTTTTAAATTCCTCTTTAACATGTTATCATCATTAATAGACGTTTCTTCATGAGTTTCCATCTTTCTTATAAAATTAATATTTACTATATCTAATGGTTCTATATCAAAAGGTTCAGTAATACTTAACGTTGTCTTATATTCGCTTATATTCGTAATAGTGGTTATAGCAAAATTATTTTTTACGTTAACTACTGCTTTAGGCATTTCGATTCCTTTACCGAAATTCTTATATTCTAATATACCTAATCCTACATTTAATTTTACCGGTATTTTGACTATTTGCTTAGTTCTAGGGGGAATAATTATTGTATGATTAAAAGTTGATTTGGGATATAATATATTCTTTTTACTGGGTTCAAAAATTATGGGTATCGTTACATAAGGCGTTTTCATTTGTCGCGCGTTGACATTAATTGAAGCTTTTAATTTTTGTAATAAATCTATACCAATTAATCCATCGAAATTTTCGCTAAATTTAAAAACATAAAACTTATTATATTGATTTACTTTAAAAATGTTAAAAGCTGGAATATTAATTATTTCATTGTGCATAGAAATTCCGTGAGCCGTTTGTATATTAAAATTTTCGTAAGAAATAAAATTTTTATAAAATTTATGCGCTAACTGTGGAGATATCAAACTTTTGGAAGACCCTGTATCTAATAAAAATCTGGCATTGAGTTCAGGAATAATAATATGTGGTAAATCTGCTATCGTTGTATTTAAATATATTATGTCGGATTGTAATTTTCTTGGCGCATGTAAAAATTTGTGTTTTCAACATTTTGAGTGGAATTGTGATATGATCTTTCGTTTGTCTCATTTGGATTGCGATAAGGACTGGATTGAGTTTCATAATTGTTATCGTAAGGCGGTAATGAACTTTGAGTTGGGTATACGTAATCAGTGGGAATATTATTTTCAAAGGGGTTTTTGAATTGTATTTGATCGTTATTAATTTGTTGATTAAATAATTGGGTGGAGGTAAAATGTGGTCTAGATCTTAAAGAAGTATTTCGTGAATTTGTATCCATCGGTTCTGGCTGGTATTGATTTTGATTTTGGGGTTTATTATTAACATTTCTTTGTTGAAAATTAGGGTTATTAGTATGGAAGTTCCATGGTCGGAAATTAGAATTATTATTGTCGAAATTTCTTGGGTTGAAATTAGAATTATAATTATTGAAATTTCGGAAGTGATTTTGGTGTGGTTGAAAAGTATTGTTGGGATAAAAATTATTATTTTGGTATTGCGGTCTGATGGTTTGATATTGGTAAGGTGGAAATCTCATATTAGGGCGATTTTGTTGAAAATTATTTCTAGGAATAAAAGTTCGATTAAGATTACTGTTTCTCGTAGGATTATGTCTCGATGATGGTCTAAAAGAATTTTGTGAGTTTAAATTATTTCCACGTTGTAATGAATATAGAAAATTCTCTTCTTCGATAACGAAGCTCATAGCTTTCTCTAAACTGTCTGGGTTTCTCAATCGTATATTTGTTTGTAACGATAAGGGTAAGCCTCTAATGTAAGTTTTTAAACATAAGTCATCGTAACTATTTATTCTAATTAATTTCTCTTGTGCATTAATATTAAGCGTATTTAATTTTTGTGTTACTAAACTACGTGTTTCTTGGCATCGCATGCCAAAATTATAAGGGGTTTCATTCTTGAAAGGCCTCAACGTTATCAGGTCTTGGATAAGGCAATCGAGATCTCTTTGGTCTCCAAAACTAAGATTAAGGGCATCTTTTACGAGTTGCCATGTATTTAATTCTGTCCTAGAACCTATTAACATTTGAGCTCTTCCATTTAATTTACCTAATATAGCTCGAAGTAAAAATGTATTTAAGGTGCCGTCTGTTTGGCTAGCAAAATTAGTTATTAAATTTTCACAATTTTCTATAAATATGGTTAAGGTATGTGGATTACCATCATATGCTGGGATAGAATCTAAGTAAAGTTTTAACAGTTGGTAGTTTGTTTGAGCCATTTCGTTATTTTTATCGCTATTTGGTTCTAAAATTGAATTTAATTCTGCTACAAGGCTACTTAAATCTAATTTACTATCAGTTTCACTCATTAAATATTTATTCTTTTTATTCAGATAATATATCAAATCAAGACGGTTGAAGCGTAGCACTGGCCATGTTACCTTCCTTGTATACCGTAGGCCCTAGATATAGCAGACTACCCTGCTATACTCCCAAAGCCGCGACAGCGGTATAAAACGGGAGACTATTATTATTATATCAAATTGTAATAAAATATAAAATATGTTTCAATATAAAACTTTCAACTTAAATATAATAAAATATTTTCAAAAATATGATAATATAATATAGTAATAATAATCTTTCTCTTATTAAAAATATCTCATAACATCATAAAATCTTTAAAAATTGTTTACTCTCGTTAGCTCTCTGACTATAAGTATTTTCAAATATGGAAATAATAAAATGGAAAATAAAATGGAAAAAATAGGAAACACTTACATTAAAATGTAGATTTTCAGCATTTCTGCCTATAGGATTCGACGATTTTGTTCTTCTCCCAGGTCTTGTTGAAACTACTGCTTAAATCTGCTGCCTATAGGGTTCGACGATTTTGTTCTTTCCCCAGGTCTTGGTGATACCTTGTCTAAAGCTGATCTTGGAGACTTTCACAAAAGGTTCGGTTTTCCGGTAAATCGTTAAAACGAAAAACTACGCGAAACGGTTCGATTTTTGTAACGGTTAGCGACGTAATTCCCGAAAATCTGTACTGACTGCGCCAATGATGTTTCTAAGTCCAAGAACGATATTTTTAAAAAGAACTTTATTTACAAGGGTCTACTTACTACAGTAAAATGCAAAATAAGAGTGACGCTATACAATGCAAAAGTAAATTTATAATCTCGGTGACGCCGAGGTGTGGCATGCTGACGCTGTCCTTTTATTATAGTTGAATTAGCAGTTCTGGTTTCTTAACTTATATATATATATATATATATATATATATATATATATATATATATATATATACGGTATAGTAAAAAAACATAATATCAGGTCAGAAGTGCACCAGATTATACTTAATATTTACTTGGATTATATGCAGAGTTTATTATTTTAAAAATTTAATGCCTCACTTGTGAAAGTTATTAGTTTTCTATAAGTCTTATTTTTTTATAATTTTTATAATTTTGTTTACTTTTATTTAATTTTATATAATTTTATTTAATTTTGTTTAATTTTTATTTAATAGTATTGACTTCAATAATTATAACTCTATCTATTATAAAATAAAACGAATTTTAATGACTTCTTCATCGGTACACAAAATTTACATAACACACCCACCCACCCTTGTTCGATCGTTAATATTTTCTATCGCCACCTACTTCAGAAACATGCACCATCAAAAAAGCCGATTCGGAGCGTATAATGGCATCTGAAATGTAGATCTACAGTAGAATGTTGCGCATACCATGGACAGCACATCGCAGAAATATTTAATTCCTAAAATAACTTAACATAAACTCTAGACTCGCCACAACTATCAACCAAAAATCTAATAAAGATATTTTGGGTGTATTGAACTGAGTTTATTAATGAGAGAAAAGTTGGCGTAAGCCTTTCTACGGTTCAACGAGTGCTTCAACGCTTTCAGGAAATAGGTTTGCTAACCAGACGACCTGGCTCTGGGCGAAGAAGAACGACCACAGCACGAGATGACCGTTTCCTCGTGTTTCAGGCTTTACGAAATCGAACTGCGGTTATGCATTGAAATTGTCTACAGGAAGTACGAAATCGCAATGTTAGCGTTGCAACAGTCAGGAGAAGACTTCGTTCTTCTGGACTATCTTCTCGGGTAATGGCTACAGGACCGCCACTTCGCCGAGCGCATCAAGTTGCAAGACTAGCTTTTGCTCGATAATACGCTCATTGATAAATTATTGATTGGAGCAAAGTGTTATTCTCAGATGAATCCCGTTTCTGCCTAACTGGATCCGATAGACGTGTAAGAGTTTGGAGGAGAACCAGTGAACGATTTTCACAAGCTGGCATTGCTCCAAGAATGCCATCTGGTGGAGGCTAGGTCATGGCTTGGGGATGTTCCGACATCCGCACAGAATTACCCTTCATCGAAAATGGGTCCTTACATGCACGTAGATACATTACGGAGATTCTGGAAGAACATGTTATGCCCACCATGGCAGGGCTTGGAGAAGACGCCGTTTTTATGCAGGACAACGCGCGCCCACACGTTGCCAGGATCAGTATGCAATACTTAAACGAGGTTTGAATTACGAGGTTACCCTGGTCAGCTAGGTCTCCGGACTTGAAACCCATCGAACATCTCTGGGACAATTTGAAAAAACGTATTCAAACCAATACACCTCCTAACAACGCACAGGAGCTTAAGGATATGTTATCGAGAGAGTGGAATAACATACCACAACATGTAATTCGGAGAAAAATTGAGATTATGCCCCGTCGTCTGCAAGAGGTTATTAGAGCAAGGGGAGGGAATACACGATATTAGTCATTGAAATTTCACTGATGTTTTACCACGTTCTGTATTATCCATTTTTTTTCGTATGTCTGTTTTATCAACAATTTGGTTTGTTTTCTACTTTTTCAATAAAAACAATAAAAAACGGTTTTTTTTTCTTTCAAAACAAACATTGATGACAAATAAAAAATACCTTAGCCTAAAAAAAGGTTATTACTGCACCAGAGGCAAAAATATTCAAGAAACTTGAAATTTTCAAGGTGACCCTGGTTTTATGATCGCGAGTGTATATATACACATATATACACATATATATATATACACATATAAAATAGCCGTTATTCTGGAGTCCCCTCGAATTCGGACGGCGACCTGTGCTGACCCTTCTCGAATAGAAAACGTAACGTGATGCATCTTGGAGTTTCAAGGTTTTCCCGGGAGCTGGCACTTGGCATTGAAGTTCTGCATGTCGACCGAACTTCCGGATAGACGGAATACCAACCCTGGTGCGTTGATACTGGCCAGGATGGTAAGGGCCAGTGAGTAGTCATCGGGAAACGCGAGTAGATCTTGGTTTTCTTTAGTGGTAACACCATGTCTTGCTTTACCGGTACCTCCATAGGCTCCCATGAATTCCTCAAACTTGAGGTCAGACACATCTTGGACTTGGTTTACTTCCACTTCTTCATCTACGTCGTGGTCACCTTCGAAAGACGCCAGCCGGTTATGGTGTACTATCATCGGCTTTCCCCTCGGAATCTTGCTTATTCGGTAGATGACATCGTTGATCTTCTCCATAATGAGGTATGGACCTTCCCAAAACTTTCCCAGACTTTGTCGTTCTTCTTAAAACAAGGAACGGACCAACTCGTGTACATCGTCCATTCTTCTTCGTAGTTCGATCACATAATCTTCACCTGCTACATCTTCTCCAGGTCGACACTCAAACCCTAGATTACAAGGTAGTCGCATCTCGCGTCCGAATAGGACTCTGGCTGTTGTCAGGCCTGTTGATTCGTTAACAGCAGATCTGTAGGCCATTGTGAAGAACGGAAGATATTGGTCCCAGTCTCGCTGATGATCGGACACCATCTTTGTCAAATACTTGCCAACTTTTCATCCGTTCTACCATACGGTGTACGATGATATGCTGTAGTTCTTGTTTTTTTCATGCCTAGTCTATCACATATTCCTTGGAATATATCGCTTTCGAAGTTCCTTCCTTAGTCACTATGGATCTCCAAAGGCTCTCCAAATCGGCTGATATATTTTTTGATCAACTTATCTGCAATGGTGGCGGCCTTCTGGTCTGGAAGTGCGTAAATCTCAACCCACTTAGTGAAGTAATCCATTACTACCAACATGTACTTGCCTTCATTTTCACTTTCTGGAAATGGCCCCAGCAATGTCCAAAGCTATTCTTTCAAACGGGCTTCCAACATTTTATTGTCTCATAGGAGCTCTCCTTTAAATAGTACATTTCTTACACCAGTCCTTTATGTCGTCGGAACCGTTCATCCAATAAACCGTTCCCGAATTCGCTGAAGGGTTTTCTTTGCACCTGATGGACTGTCGTGTAACTGACAAAGTACTTCGGCTATTCTGCTCTTTGGGATCACCAACTGTCTTCCCTTCTCTGAACCGTCATCATTTTCCAGTACTCGTTTGAGCAAGCTATCTTCCATGATAAATGAGTCCCACTGGGCCCAATACGTCTTAACTACTGAGCATAGGTTTGATATTTCTTGCCAAGGTGGGCGACGGTTTTCCTCTTTCCATTTTCGAATTTCCTGTAAAACTGGATCTCTCTCTTGTTCTTCCCTTATCTTAGTAGGCGTCCAGTCGTCGTTGACCATCGTTGTTTTTAGCACTGCTGCTTCCTTGGATTCCGTTTTGTTGCAGTGGGAACACTCTGCTGGGCATGGCCTTCTGGGAAGAGAATCGCGTTTTTGTGGCTAACTCCGGCCCGGTGCTCAATCTTGAAATCGTATTCTTGGAGTCGTTCGATCTATCTGGCTATCTGACCCTCTGGATTCTTAAACTGTATTAACCACTTAAGGGCGGCATGGTCGGTTCGGATTAAAAACTTCCTTCCATAGAGCTATCGATAGAAGTGCTCTACTGATTTCACTACTGCTAGAAGTTCTCTTCTCGTGACGCAATAATTCCGCTCAGCTTTTGAAATAACTTTACTAAAATATCCAAGGACTCGTTCCTGTCCTCCTTGAATCTGAGATAGCACTCCTCCAATTTCCACATTACTTGTATCGGTATCTAAGATGAACTCTCCTGCTGGCAGTGGATAACCTAAAATTGGTGCTGTGATTAAATGTTTTGTCAAGGTCTCAAAGGCATTTTGGCAGTCTGTATCCCAGCGGTAATCACTTGCTTCCTTTGTAAGTCGCGTTAATGGCTTAGCGATATCTGCAAATTCTTAATAAACCTCCGGTAGTAAGTACATAGTCCAAGAAAACTTCTCACTTGATGTTTGTCAGTTGGTACTGGCCATTCCTTAATGGAGTCTATTTTTCCCTTATCCACGGCCACTCCTTCTTTACTGACTATATGACCCCTGATAATTGACTTTACCTTGAAATAGCTGGCACTTCTTGGGGTTTAACATCAATCGGGCAGCTTTAAGTCGATTAAAAACGTTTTCTAAATTTTTCAGATAATCTTGAAATGTCTCCCCCAGGACGATTATGTCATCTAGATAAACCAGGCATGTTTTATAAGATAACCCTCTCTTCCATAAGCCTCTCAAATGTCGTAGGAGCATTACAGAGTCCAAATGGCATAACGTTGAATTGCCACAATCCAGATCCTGTGGTGAAGGCTGTCTTCTCTTTATCTACCGGGTCCATTTCTATCTGCCAGTATCCAGACTTCAAATCCAAAGTAGAAAACAATTTACTTCCAGCCAATGTGTCCAATGTGTCATCGATCCGAGGCAGAGGATAACTATCTTTCTTGGTAACGTTGTTCAGCAAACGGTAATCCACACAGAACCTCGTCTTTCTTATTAACCAGGACCACCGGAGAGACCCATGGGTTCGTAGAAGGTTCTATCACCCCCTCTTTCTTCATTTCCTAAACAATCGTTTCAGCTTCTTCTTGTGATATTATCCCTAAAATATTACAATTCATATAAAGAATAAGTTAAAAGGAACGTTTAACACATTTCGCATTTGTTTATATAAAATATGTTTTTAATAAATCGAATCGAGGACATTACCAAGAAACAGCCTCGGTTGGAATGTGTAAGTCAGCAGAATTGTGGATCGCGACCTTGTTGTTGTCGTAGGTTGATAAAACAAACTTGACCCACTCATGAACGACTGCTGATATAGCAGGGACTATTATAAAAGAGACAACAATTATTATCTCGAAGATCAAAACTAAATTAACGTAAAGATGACAAGTCAATGTATCATGTATTTTTACTTACTTTTTCGTGTCTGGATCCGACTACAGTTTTTCTGTCCAATATCGGGCTACGTCCACACCCTTTGTATTTGCGAGCCATAAATCATCAAGGGTGCACTGTGATAGGCAAAGTCTGCATGCTCTCATGTGCTCCACGTTCTGTATTTCCCCACATTCACAAAGTGCGTCGCTGTCTGTCTTGATGCCCCATTTAATGAGGTTCTGTTTTACAGGGGCAACGCCTGTGCGTATGTGATTGAGTGTCCGCCAGGTTCTCCAGTCCAGGTTTATTCCATTAGGTCGTTCTGGATGTAGGGGGAACAGTTCGGGTGGTTCGACGCTGACATTTCTCATAAACCTTTTCCTTGATTTAAGTCGGCTGATTTCTGGCGGTTCGTCAAACCCGTATAATTGGTGCCTTTCATCGAAAGTTTGCCTGAACTTCTCCACATATTGTGAGGCGCATCTACGGTCGTCTAGTGATGCGAATCCAGCTACCCGGTGCAGTAGGGTAGGGGGGTAGGCTTCATACAACCGGTAATTATTCTACATGCTTCATTTAACGCCGTGGTGACTTGTTGGGCGTGTCTAGATCTACCCCAGACGGGACAAGCATATTCCTCTGTTGAGAAACATAAGGCCTCAGCTGTTGTCTTTAATACCTGGGGGTTTGCACCCCACTTGCTCCCTACAAGTTTCCGGAGAAGGTTGTTTCTCGTAGCAACCTTTTGTCTTGTGTTCTGACAGTGGAATTTATACGTTAGTGGCCGGTCTAGTACCACTCCAAGATATTTGGGCCTATCAGTATGTTTCAAGCGTTGTCCCTCCCAAGAAACATTCAGTTTTACATGCGCCAGTTGGTTGTTGAAATGGAATGCCCATACTTGGGTTTTAGTAGGGTTTGGCTTTAATGGGTTTTGTTTGTAGTAAGTTGACATTATGTTTAAAGCCTCTTCCATTGTCGACTCTACTCGTGTGAGTGTTTTCCCCTTTACGGCTATACCAAGGTCATCAGCGTAGACAAAACTCTCAGTCTGAGGGTGCATTGGTTGGTCGTTGGTGTAGATGTTAAATAAGGACGGCGCCAGAACGCTTCCTTGAGGTAGGCCATTTTTTTGGGTTCTCCATCTGCTCTTCTTTCCATTTAGCAAAACGTAGAAACGTGTATTATGTCATAGTCATACCATGTATTGGTAATTATGAAGTAGTCTCGGAGCAACATCAACTAAGTACTAATTACACTTAGGATAAGTAATATTGTAAGAGTGTACAGTTGTGTTCTAAATAAATGTGTCATCTAACATAATAACCACGTTATTTACCATATGGCGATCCTACCTTTTGAATAAGGAGTCTTATGATCCGAAGAAACAAATGAAAAATTGCAACTACATACTGGAATTTTAAATGGAAAATTAGATACTAAATGTTATATGGAACCCATTGTAGCAGTTTGGAAATGGAAAATGCATCGGCTATTAAGACAATTCCCGCCAAATTCCGGATTAAACCCGACAGGAAGTCCACGAAAGCTTCTTTGGACCCAGCTCATGACAATGGACAATAAATGGATAAATGGACAAAAGTGAATTAACAAAAACCATAATGTGAAATATATTATGTAAGTAATTTTATTTTTTATCCCTTATATAAATTATGCTGTTTAACAGATAGAAATTATTACTTAGTATTTGAATATAAGAATTTAAGTCAAGTTCAGAATGTTGAGTACACAATTTTTATTGCTTTTAAAAGTACAGAGTATATAATTTATTTTTAAATTATCACTAAATAACTGTTTATAATATATCAAATTCTATTTTTTTATTGAAACAAATGTGCCATATAATTTTATTTATTTAAGGTATATTTTTAACAATATTTACATTTGCCCGTGAAATTACACCGTGACATATGTCGGAAAATATTAAATTACGACATGAATTTGCTTGGATGACAACTTCTTCAAATAATATAGACGAAGAAATCGAATATGACTTTATTTAACTATTTAGCTACAATAAATTACGATATTTAGAATTATCGTTAGAAATAGAAATGAATATAAAAGACATGATACGAGGATATATCGTAACAGATTTAATAGAAACAGAGGAGAATGGCAATCACAACGAAGAAGAAAGAATAATCACTGGACATAGGTGAGATGCCACAGAAATAGAGGCCTAGCGAGAGCATATTTCGCACCGCATGCGAATGCGAAGCGAAAACGAATACAGTGCCAGAAGTAGATTTTTTGACAGGAATGTAGGCAAACTCCATATGGTTCGACCTTAAGGGTTGAAACCTACGTCGAGCAGGAGGCTGCTAAGAGGATAAGCTAGGGTGGTACTTGAATCCCAACCCGCTAAGAGTCCTGCGGCTCCAGCACGACAATACAGTAACTACATAATGGATTAAAATGGAGAAACGAATTTGGAATTATGATTTTTTTTTTAATGAAGTAAATAGAAAAATTATTGAAAAAGAAGTTTGTCACAATAAAAGACGATTTCCTACGATTATTGTATTTATATGCAAGAGAAGAAAAAATGTTGAGTAAATTAAGTACACAAACAGGCGAAAAAAAAAAAATGATGAATCAGATTATTTTGAAAAGTATGTGTCAATATTATTACATATTTGGCGAAATTAATTTCGAGATCGAACCGAAAAACAGAAGAAGCAGAAACAAGAAGTTGTGAAGGAATTTACTGAAGGATTAATAGATAGTCGATCGGATAGCCAAGCGGGCTGGGCGGCTGGCTTCTCCTTCGCTTCAATGCGAGAGATGTCAGTTCAAATCCCCAGCCCGGTGTACAGAAAACAAAAAGGCTAACGCAGCAGTTTAAAATTCTAAATGAATCTGCGGCTTAGTCTAGAATATGCTGGTATCTGATCGGCCTATGGTGGAGCAGTACGGCAAGAGATAAGGGCTTGCGGCTTGGTGATACTCCTCCATAGATCCCTACCGGAAGGGCGTGTGCCGCCTAAATACCGGGTATATATATATATATATATATATATATATATATATATATATATATATATATATATATATATATATATATTAATAGATAAACCGATTAAGATTATGTTACCTATAGGAATCATAAATGTAAATAATCCACAAATATAAATTAGAAGTTTTATTCCGAAGATACAAAACTAGGAAAAATTTTATATGGAAGAAACAAAGCAAAGAGTAAAAAAGAGTCGAACGACTATTAAGCACAGTAAAAACCATTAATATTTGAAGAAAAAAGTGCAAAATATGCAAATGTTTTTTATTTTGGAAAAGACCCATATGTACAAAGCAAAAGTTAGATTGTAAAAGACGAGAAACCAAACAAAAAAAACGTACCTATAATATTTTATAACGATAGCGAACACAGTATTCGTAATATAAACATTACATAATGACATTAGGTTAACTTTATAGCCGACATATTATATAGTAGTCTAGATGATATTTGATATAGTTGGAATGCGCGTAGTTAGCAAGTCCATAAATTTTAAAATGAGTACAATATAACTGACCAGGTTAAATATTGTATTATTATGATCCGTATATTTAAAATTTTATTTACGATGCAAGAGGAAATACCAAGACCCTCGGAGAGACTTGGTGAGATTTTGGCTCACAAATGTGAGTGCAGAAGATAAGAATCAGCCAATTCGTAATGAAATACGAAAAGATTAAAAAAATAATAATAATATTTTTTTTAAGAAAAGGTAAAAAAATTTGTATAGTACAAGATAAACATAATATAATGAATTACGAATTACGAAGAAATATGTGAAATGTGAAGGGATGCTACGACTGCCAAAGGCATAAGCACTCAATTATAGATCAGGAACCCATGAACAGGTACATGGATGAAAATGGGAACAGACATATATTGACTTACAATGCGAATTAAGCAACTACATAGAAGGATACATAATACAGAATAAAATAAGCCGAAACAGTAGCCAAATCATTGGTAGAAAAATTTATCTTGAGGTATGGAGTACCCAGAAAAATAATAGCAGACCAAGGCACAGAGTTTATGGCTAGAATAATTATTAAGGAAGCAATACTTGGCATTGCTGCAAAAAGAGTCAATGAATATACTCGTAATATATAAATGTACTTTTGAATGCGAATAATATATAAAAATATATTGAAATGAATATAATATGTAAATATACTTTTAAGTTCGTACAATATATATTTAAAATGTGTATAACAAAAAAATGTTAGACTGTATAGTAGTTAAACAAAAGAAATAGGGATAAATGAATAAATGGATAAAACGGTAAAACTTTATTGTGAGATGTGATTAATCGTGTATACGAAAAGTGAAAACACAACTATTACTTGGTACCAAAAATTAATATAAGAATTTATCATTGTAATTTTGATTTATTATGTAAAATATGTAAATATTATTGTAAATATTATGTGCACATAATAACATAATAGGGGGTAATATGTAATATAATGAAGGATAATAAATAGCATATTATGTCAGATTAGGTTGGGTTACTAAATTTAAAAATAGAAAAAAAACTTTTACTAAATATACAGAAATATGTACCAAAATTTGTATAAATATGTATACGGTAGCATAGGTAAA
The DNA here is from genome assembly GCF_040954645.1 of Diabrotica undecimpunctata. Taxonomy (NCBI): domain Eukaryota; kingdom Metazoa; phylum Arthropoda; class Insecta; order Coleoptera; family Chrysomelidae; genus Diabrotica; species Diabrotica undecimpunctata. The sequence continues at coordinate 66,803,835 of NC_092807.1, read as the reverse complement.
CAGTACTTATTCGAGGTCGAAAATTTCTCTTCTTTCGAAGCGAAAGAGAGAGAGGAATGAGACAGTTGCAAGAGAGAAATTTTGAGTAAAAGGGATGGTGTGGTATTATCCCTAAAATATTACAATTCATATAAAGAATAAGTTAAAAGGAACGTGTAACACATTTCGTATTTGTTTATATAAAATATGTTTTTAATAAATCGAATCGAGGACATTCACAAGAAACAGCCTCGGTTGGAATGTGTAAGTCAGCAGAATTGTGGATCGCGACCTTGTTGTTGTCGTAGGTTGATAAAACAAACTTGACCCACTCATGAACGACTGCTGATTTAGCAAGGACTATTATAAAAGAGACAACAATTATTATCGCGAAGATCAGAACTAAATTAACGTCAAGATGGCAAGTCGATGTACCACGTATTGGTAATTATGAACTGTCTCGGGGCAACTTCAACTAAGTACTAATTACAATTAGGATAAGTAATATTGTAAGAGTGTACAGTTGTGTTCTAAATAAATATAACATAATAACCACGTTATCATCTAACATAATCATCTAACGTATCATCTAACATAATAACCACGTTATTTACCATACTCTCTTTTCGCCTGCGGTAATCGTCGAGCTGTTTGACGAATTGGCTGTTTGACCCATATCAATTTTATGCTTAACAACGGTACTTCTTCCCGTCTTTCCTCCTTTCGGTACGAAAATATCACGATACTGCCGAAGAAATTCCCTTAATTTCCTTTTCTCCATCTGATTTAGAGACTGTCCAGCAACTGCAACCATTTGGTCGAATTTGTCGTTGGAATTATCGGATGTTGTCGTCTGACGGATTATGGATGTCACAGGTACACAAGTTCCTACTTTTGTCTCTTTCTTGGTGGTCACTGGTTAGTCATTGACATTGATAAGTCTCACAGGTATTTCTTTCAGGCCGAAAGCGACGGTGACAGGCCGAAGTCACCAATTCCTTTCCAATTATGATTCCTCGGCCAACTTCGTCGTCATGGTTCCCAATTCCCTGTAACCGCGCTACTACGATCGTTTGACTTCTCGCAGGCACGACTGTATCTTTTTTAACGGTTGCTTGCACAGTGTTGTCATCATGTGGATGAAGAAATACCTCCTCGTTACCAACTTTGATTACCTTATTCTTAAAATCCAATTGGAATCCATGCATATTCGTTACGTCCATTCCTAATATAACATCCTCTTCGATGTCAGCAACTATAACAGTATGGACGAACTTTTCTGCTCCAATTCCTAATTGTAAGTCGCAACCTCGTTGGTAACAGTTTCTTACGGCTATTTATCACTGTTGGGCGTATAATGGTTCTGGTCGCTCCGGTATCCACCAACAACGTATGCCTTTCTTTCTGCCATTTATTTCTCCATCTACATATACACTATCTTCACGACATTTCAAAGAAGCTATTAGTATGAGAGGGTCATTGGAAAAGTTCCGGGTCGAAGCTGCCCCCCAAAGCCGACCCGTTCTAGTTTTCCTGATGGTGAGTTTCTTGATTTGCGTCGTATCTAGGGTGCTTACATGAACTTCGTACGTGTCATATTTCGCCACAATTCCAGCATCTTATGGTCTTCGTTTTCTTGTATGAAATACTTTTCATCATATTAACGAGCTGGTCAAGTTTATCTTCATCTCCTTTCTCTTTTACAGTACTAACTTTACTGTACCCGCCAGATGCCTGCGTAGCTGACTCGTATTCGAGGGCGGCGGATAAGACATCAACCAGCGTCTTGTGACGAACTAATCGCAGTGTTCGATATCTACCTCATATTCCTAAAGAGCCTCAACTCTCTTTTGTCTTCGATTTTTAAGCTGCGACTGATATACATGTTCCAAATGTTCGTGGCCATATCGCATATTTAACCTCTTCTTAAGTTGTTCGAAATCATCCGTCTCCTCTACGGCTATGGTCTGAAACACATCTAAGAAAGTTGGGACTTTAACATGAACAGAACCTCAACTTCCTTCAAATTTAGGTAGATAATAGATTTAAATATTTAGGTAGATAATAGACAATAAGTAATAGGACTGATAATTAAAGTATTATGACATGCAGGGAGGCATCCAGTGGTACAACCCTTTTTAAAAATTAGTCTTCAATATTGAATATCTTTGACACCTATTTATACACAATACATATACATTTAGTATTAATCAAATAAGTCTAACGGAACTTTTCGTTTTAACCTTCAACTATATGCGGTTTATTCACCAATTTTTTTGGCGAACACATTCCGATGCACTTTAAGTTTCTCTGTATGTTTTTTCGCGCACTTTTTGATTTCATCTTTGAGTATGTTAGTCCGGCCAATTACCACAAATTATTTTGGTTTCAGCAAATGGAGCGCTTCTCCTCTATTATCAACGGGTTAGAAATTTCTTGAATTCTAATTTTACAAATCGATGAATTGCCCATAGAGGATTCATAAAGTTGCCTGCTCGTTCTCCGGACCTAAATCCGGAGTTTTTTTTAAAACACCATACTTGCAGGATTTTAAACAAAGAATTATTGATGAATGTAAACTAATACCTGGAGAAGTCTTGGAAATAGTGACTCACGAATTTAATAATAGGCTTGCATATTGTCAGAAAGTGAACGGCGAGCATTTTGATTATGTAAAGTGATTTATTTAAATTATTATTCTCATTGGTCTTAGTAAATAAATTTACCTATTTTTTAACTGTAAATTTATTTCTCGTATTAACAATTTTTCTACTGTCAATCCGCTGGATCTTTGCACAAGTATGACATTGTTCAGGAATTATTTTTTATAATACGTCTCTTTCCTACTCACAGAAACTAAAACGTCTAACTTAAGCCGCCTGTCCATACACACCGTGCGCTTGCACTGAACAAAGGCAGTCAGTCATAGACAGATGGTCGATGATTGATTTATCTATTGACAATTGACATGAAAATTGTAAATTTGTTTTGAGAGAGTTTGTAGACTGTTTATTTTCGTTTGATTTAAATATCCAACCCTTTTTTGTACTTAAAATAAACATAGTTTTTAACAAACAGTTAGGGTATTTATTTATTAGCAAATAATGAATAATTTTTTTAACCTCTAAATTGACATTTAATTATTTAAATATGGATAAAACCGCGCCAACGAAGTAAAATGAAATATGTTTTAAGGGTTTTTATTTTAAGAGTATCCCTGGTAAACCACATAAACTTTTTAAGCACAACAACTTGTGCTAAGTGTGTTAGAGTATTTTGAATTTTTAAAAAAATAATGGAGGGCCTTTGGAGCCTTTTTCATCTGTTCAACAGGTAACATATTAAAATGTACAGCTGGTTCCTAAAAAAACTGATATGACTCTTAGTAAGATTTGATCATTTTGAGTCTGACATTATAATTATATTTATTATGACAGACAAATAATAAAATAAACAAACAACAAACAATTGATTACATGTGTTAATTCATAAATTGTAATTATATATTATAAAAGTCTAAATTTTGATATTATTTTGAATTCCTGCATTTTATAAAGAGTATATAAATAATAGTTTTTACATAAAATAGGGTTGTTATTATTTTTATTATTATTAAGGAATAAAACAAACGACTTAACAATATATTAAAGCAAGAATTGTAACCAAATTAAAAGATAACTGGGCACTATCAGAGGCAGCAAAACGTTTTAACATAAGCAAAACAGTTTTTCTATTAATAAAAAAATGAAGGAAACAAGAAACTCTCGAAAGAAATCCAGGATCTGGAAAACCAAAACTATACTAAATTTAGGTATGTAAAAATAAAATTAATATTTTGTCTCCATCCATATTTGATTTCCATCAGCATTGATAACAGCTTGTAGTCTTCGGTCCATCTGCGTGAAAGGAACTATAAAATAGTCTTCTTCAGAGAGCTCGTCCCAAACCTGTTTTATACCGTGCCACAGCTCTTCAGCATTTTGAGGTATAAAATTACGCCGATACAACCGTTTTATAATAACCCCCCACACATTATTGATTGGGTTTAAGTCTGGGCTGTAGTTGGGTTTCGATGTGTTTATTCTGGAGCCACTGGTTTATTATATTGCAGTGTGAACAGGACAATTATCTTGTTGAAGGATACAATTATTTTCTGGATATAACTGTTCTACACTGGGAAACATGATGTTTTCTAGAATATTCAGATAAGTCTGCCCAACAAACCTGCCATCAACACGCCATACTATTCCCATTCCTCTAGGTCTAGATGACATCCATCCCCATACATTGGCGCTAAAATGACCAGCTGATCGATATCTATCGTCATATAGAGGATTAAATCTATTATTATCTGGTCTATACATCCCAATTTTGCCCATTTTAGAAGATTGGAAAATTTTCTTATCTGTAAATATTACCCTTTCCCAAAAATTTTGATTTTGTAGCTCTTGGTTTAAAGCAAATATAAGTCTTGATTGCTTCTGTTCTGGTGTAAAAGCTTGTTCTTTTGCTACTGTTTGGTATCTAAGACGCGATGCTTTAATTTTGCGCCAAGTTGTTGTCTGTCTTCCCGGAAACTGTGGCATAATTCTTGCAGTTTTTGCATCTTCAAAAGGATTCTCTACTAATCTCTCGATTAAAAGCGTGCGATCTTCATGAGCGGTAGATATTTTTGGTCTTCCAAAACCTTGGTTTCTTTCGAGAGTTTCTTGTTCTCTCCATCTTTTATTAATATTAAAAATTATTGTTCTGCTTACGTTAAAATTGTTCGCTACGGCAGATAGTGACCAACCATCTTCTAATTTCGTTACAATTCTTGCTTTTAGTTCTTTGCTAGCATTTGGAGCCATTTTTGAGGTTGAACAAAATAAATTATGTGACAAATTTTAAAGGCAAAGACATAAAGGAAGCATTAAAGGTGACAAAGAAAAACGATATCAACATCATAATGGGCGATTTTAATGCCAAAGTCGGTAGGGGTAGATGTGGTAATGCGGTCGGTGATTTCGGTCTGGGTAACAAAAATGAGCGAGGAGAGTTACTAATTGAAGTTTGTAATGACCACGATTTCGTCATATCCAATACGTGGTATCAACTCCCACCAAGAAGATTGTATACATGGCGAGCACCAGGAGATCGTCCAGGTCATATGATACGAAATCAAATTGATTACATCTTGATAAACAAAAGATTCCGCAACTATATAAAAAGAGTGGCCGCTTACCCCGGTGCGGACATTTCGTCTGACCACAACCCCCTAATCGCGAATGTAAGGCTTCGATTGGCAAAGGTTAAAAAACCATCTAATACAAAATACATAAACACTAGAGAATTAATGAGAGATTAAGAGCTTAGATCTACATACAGTAAGCACATCAACGAGAACTTGAGAAAAATACAAGGAAATTGCATAGAGGAAACCTGTGAGAAAATAAAAATAGCTATAGTCGAGGCTGACGAAGTAGTCGCAAGTAAAATAAAAAGAAATCACAAAAACGAGTGGATGACGGATGAGATACTTGATCTAATGGAGCAACGCAGACAGTACAAAATACATCAGAATCAACAGGAATACAAGGAAATCCAACGTACGATAAGGGCAAGAATTAAAAACGTAAAGAAAAGCTGGATGAAAGAACGTTGTGAAGAATTGGAATCACTACAAGAAAAGGGAGACAGCTTTGGACTACATAAAAAGGTTATTCGAGTATATACAAGAAACACCATGAGACTCGCCTGAAGAATGATCAAGGAAACTACGTTCATACCCAGGAAGAACTAGGTAAAATCTGGGCAAACTATGCTTCGTCCCTCTTTGGGATAATAGGGACCTTTATAATGATCCCTAAATCACAAAGACCGACAAAATGCAAAGACCACCAAAGAAAAGTTTAATGAGCCATTTGCTTAAGGTGTTTCTTCGCATCCTTCACACAAGAATGTTCAGAAAGCTGGAAGTTCTAAGCGGTGAGACAAAATTTGGTTTCAAGAGCGGACTGGGTACACGTGAAGCAGCTTTCTGCTTGAATACGCTTGTACAAAACTGCATGGATCAACGAAAGGATATAGTCATAACATTCCTCGATTATGAAAAAGCGTTTGACACCGTAAAACATAACGCAATGATAAAAAGGCTACACAACGCTAACATTGACGAGAAAGACATAAGAGTTATCCAGAATCTCTATTGGAATCAAAAAGCACGAGTGAGACAACAAATCAACCAACACAGAAGAATTTAAAATTTTAAGAGGGGTGCGACAGGGGTGTATTTTGTCTCCTATGCTTTTCAATCTATATGTGGAGAACATTTTTGCAGAGGCACTGAAAGGCTATGAGTGTGGAATAAAGGTAAACGGGTTCCCGATAAATAACATTCGTTACGCCGACGACACCGCGATAATAACAGACAACGAATATGATATGCAGTTGATGTTAAATAAAATAAACACCGTAGGAAAAATATATGGCTTGAAGATAAATGCTGGAAAAACTAAATGCATGGCAATAAGAAACAACGCACTTTTAAGAATACAACTGCAAGTAGATAATGCTCCAATCGATCAAGTGAAAACATTTAAATACTTGGGAATGATGATAAATGACCAATGGGATCCTCAACAAGAAATAAAATGCCGTACCGAACAAGCAAGACAAGCTTTTATCAAATTTAAACCGCTGCTATGTAACCGCCATCTTTCCTTCAATCTCCGCTACAGAATGGTTAAATGCTATGTATGGTCCATATTGTTATACGGTATGGAAATATGGACGTTAAGAGTACCTTCCATTAATAAGTTGGAGGCCTTCGAAATGTGGACGTTGCGAAGAATGCTCCGCATACCATGGACATATAGGGTGAGAAACGAGGAAGTCTTAAGAAAGGCAAATACTGAGTGAGAACTACTCAATTTGATCAAGGTACGAAAAATTTGATACCTCGGCCATATTCTAAGAGGAAAAAATACGCAATCCCTCAACTAACCATCCAGCGAAAGATTGAAGACAAGAGATGAGTAGGTCGCAAACAAATGTCGTGGCTACGGAACATAAAGAACTGGACGGGCATAAATAACACTGGCGATCTTTTGCATGCCGCAAAAGACAAACGTCTGGCCTTAAGATAATTCGCCAACGCACTATAGGTGCACGGCACTATAAGAGGAAGAAGAAGAAGACAAATTTTAAGATTTGACAGTGACAGTGACAATATGTACATAATAAGTATTTATCCTTCAAAATACACTGCTCAATTTTCTACAAAATACGCTTTAAGAGTCGTATCAGTTTTTTTAGGAACCAGCTGTATGTTCGTTTATCAAAATCATTCAACAATTCTTTGTTCAACAGAGTGGCTGCAGCATTAAAAATATCACGACCGACAGTATGTACAATTATAAAAAGGAAAGAAATAATCATATTCTTTCAAGGCCAGGCACAAGTAGACCTCGTCCGAAAAACAAGACAACTGATCTATTTGAGGGATCATAAATGGCAGTGCGGAATACAGTATACCTTCGACATATATCAACAAAGTAAGTAGCAATTTCTTCAATCTGAATTTGATATACACCAGGAGGTACTTTTTAATCAATACTTTATATAAACGTAAAACGTTTGTAAAATAAGATTGATGAAAGTAGTTTAAGAAAATTCGTGCTGAAGTCAATTTTCTTGCGAGTTTTTTAATTTTAAATCATTTATAGTTTTATAAAAACAAAGTATTAATTTTTTTGCATTAAACTAGTCAGAACAGTGCAATTTATTCTGTATTTTTTTGTTTTTTTTTTTTAGAGAAACATGTTATTTTGCAAAGTATAAGTAATGAATTAAGGGATAAAGAAGTTGTATTTATTGGCAAAACATCTGTTAGCATTTTGTTAAAAGAATTGGGATTTAAACACGAAAAGGACAATAATCGAAGAGCATTAATTGAGACCTTGTATCTGAACGAAACGTGCATTTATTCAAAGGGAAATAAAACAATTTCCTGGCAAGACAACAGTGTCCAAAGTGTATATAAAGCAGAAGGGTATGATGGTAAAAGTTTCGAAAGGATTTGTTATTGAAGCCTACTGATCGTCTTCCTGGAACCAGAGATTGTGTTTACGATCAAACACATAAAATTGCAATATCTGGGACACGTTATGAGAAATCAGCACCGTTACTCCCTGCTGCAGTCTATATTGCAAGGTAAAGTCAAAGGTAAGCGAGGACCCGGTAGAAGGAGAATATCATGGCTGCGGAATTTAAGAACATGGTTTAAGAAAACCTCAACGGAGCTGTTTCGAGCCGCAGCGAGCAAGGTCATGATTGCCAATATGATTTCCAACATCCGAAACGGATAGGAACCAGAAGAAGAAGAAGAAGATCGTCTTCCTATTGTAAAATGGATTGCAGCAATTCATATCTTTCGCTGTTCCTCATGATGTGAACAAGGTATTCGATTTTGGCTATTTTTATTGTGGTTTACAGCTCTTTTTCTTTTTGCATTATTAATAAAACGTCCTGATTAGTAACGTGGTCGGTATAATATATCTTCAGGATTCGTCGATAAACTCTCCTGCAGGTAGCGCCTGTAAGAGTTCACGACTCAACTCCGTATAACCGTATAGGAAACATATAACATCGCAGTAACATGATTTTTATAGGTATTGATAAATCATGACATTTAAATAGCTTAGCCATTTTTTGACATGCAGATCTGGCTTTCTATATACTACATTTGATTTTTAGGGAATAGTTCCAATTTTCATTGACGTTAGGACCTAGATAGGTGTATCTTTTTACTCTTTCTATTCCTTGATCGTTTGCACTGTTTTGTTTTCTTAAGTAAGGTTTAGTAAAGACCGTATCTCTGACTTACTTCTGTGATTATATTCCTTAACTCCTGGAGGGTTTCATCACTGTCAGCAAATACCACCGTCTGTATACCTGATGTTATTGATAAATTCTCCGTATATTAGAATTCCGGCTTCAACATCCTCTACTGCTTTTTGAAAGATTTTCTCAGAGTATATGTTGAACAGCAGGGGTGATAGTATATCCCTGTCATACCACAAGTTTGACTTTTATATCATCGGATTCTCCAGCCCCTGTACGGATAGACGATGTTTAATAATAATTCTTGGATCACAAGTATTTATTCTAATATTTGTTAATATCTCCATCAGCTTGTCGTAATTTACTGTATCGAATGGCTTATGGTAATCAATGAAGCACACATAAACATCGCAATGCATGTCTCTTCATCGTTGAAATAGCACTTGTATGCTAAAGAGAGCCTCTCTCGTACCCACTGCATTCCGTAAATCAAACTGTGTACGACTGATTTTTCTTCTCACAGTCTATATATTCTTTAATGTATGATTTTTAGAAATAACTTTTAAGGATGGCTCATTAAGCTGGTGATGGTCCGGATATCACTGCATAATACGGATTTTGTTTTCTTTGGTAAAATAATAAATGTTGACTTCAGCCATGTTCTTGGCCTTAATCCGCTTAAATATCTGTAATTAAATATTTTTGTTAGGCGTTGAGTGCCGTCAGTGTTAAATAGTTTTATGAGTTCAGCAAATGCATTGTCAGGTCCAGGAGATTTGCAATATTTTAGTAGTGATATTGCTTTTTCCACTTCATCTGATGTAATTGATAAGTGGTCATTACATATGTAGGATGGAGTTCTTCGGACCTATTATCATCAAAGAGTTCTTGTATGTATTTGGTCCATATGGCAATTGCTTGATTTTTATCTGTAATGATGTTCCCTGTTGATGTTGCTGTTTACTAGCTGTGTTTGATTTCTGAAGACCAACTGCTTGTTTAACATTTTTATGCATATTAAAAGTATTGTCTTTTCCTTCCAATCTTATCTAACTCTTCATATTGTGATTTTAACCAATTTTCTTTGACCTTTCGTATCTCGGTACTTATTTGTCTCTGAAAATTGTTGTACATTCTTTTGTTGTTCTTTAATTATCTTCTTTCTTCCATGACCTGCAGTATATTGTCAATCATCCAACTTTTCCTCTTCTTTTATTGTTCTATTAGATGTTGTTCTCTGATCTTGTTAAAGGATTCACATTTATCCGCGGAAAAATCTGCGCGACTGTCTTTTTTGATTCCTTACATTTTAGTCTTCTCATTTCGCATTTTTTGTTACTATTCTTTTTTGTGACGTTCTTCAATCTAAATCTAAATTTACCAAGAGGAACATGATCTGACGATACGTCAGCACCATATATTTGCTTATATTCAATAAAAACACTTTAATTTCTGATTATTACGGTTTAAATATTTATTTACTGTAGATGTTATTGAACAACCTATAGGTTTCCAAAAATTGGACAATCACGTACATAAATGTATACCCAGTTTTCAAAAAGCAATAAATTAAATAACAGAGAAATATAAAAACGTCCATTGTACTATTAGCCGTTTTATAATTCTTATAACCGACGTACGTTTGGCTCACATGTTTTGGTTTATTTCCTATATTAATAATAATGACGATGTGCAAAGATCCGGAGGATCGACTCATACGAAACTTGGTATGTATGAATTAGGAAGTTCTAAGGAAGGAAGGAATAATAAGTTCTTTTAAAATCTTCAAAAATATACAGGGAGGGAAGTACCCTCAACTTATTTAAATTAAATAAGTTGAGAGTATTTCCCGTGAAACAGGAAGCAGAGCAGTAACAAAAATATTGCGTCAGATGTGTTATGTGTCATTACACTTGCATGCAAAGTTTCATAAATGGCGACTTTTTCGGTTTTGGATTCAAAATATTTAGTTGGTTCCATACTTTATCCCAACCCGTATGGTAATATACTGACCTTTATTAAATTTATATACTTTACCTGTTCAGCAGCACTAGGAAATTTATCTAAAATAGCCTGAGCAGCCTTGTTATTTCTAAAAGTCAGAGCGGTAGCGAAAGGACTAAGCCCAGCTTTATCTCTCAAACTTAAATCAATTTCGGGAACACTCAACAATAGAGATATTATTTCTTCTTGTTGATTTTCGATAGCTATATGAAGAGGTGTCTTATTTTCTGCATCGCGGATGTTAACGTTAGCTCTGTGTTCTACTAAAGTCTACAAAAAATGTAAGAAACATTAATATTAGAATATCGGATTAAGGTAGTTATCAATAACAAAAAATATAATAAACAGAAACGAGTGTCTTTCTGACATAAATTAAACATCAAAATAATAATTACTGTCAATCATGATTCTTACAAAATTAAATAAAATTAAAATATTGTAATTATATATATATATATATACATATATATATATATATATATATATATATATATATATATATATATATATATATATATATGTACTTAAGTTTAAATGTTTTTAATTCCAATTTCATTGTGTTTACGGATAAAATAATTGTAACCATATTTTAGCATATCCTGAAGAAGCAAATAAATTTTGCGAAAGCTTGATAAAAGAACAAAGAGTTTTACTCTTTTTAGTCACTTCTAGTTCACTCAATAGTAGTAGTGAACTAGTGAGTGAACTAAGTGACTAGTGAGTGTAGTAGTTTCTGGGGGCTCGGGAGACTGAGACCTCAGAAGAAAACATCAGAGAGGATGTCGAAAGCTCGGCAAAATGGATATCGACGCGGTTCAAACCGGAATACTGGTGAGTTTAATATTAAACAAATTGTATATAGTAATTTAAGATAAGATTTAGTGTAGATAAGAGTAGAAATTTGTTTGGCAAACGACCTTTTCCGTTTCAAACAAAATTATCAAAAATCCTTTGTTTAGAATTCGAAGACATTTTACCTGAAGGTTAATCTCTTCATTGTTTGTAGAGTCGAGTATTAAATGACCATATTCTAATCTTTTGAAATATGTATAAATGATGTATTGAAAAAAACCAATTTTAAAGTAAGCTATTTAGTTTTCTCTGAAACCGAAATTAGGCTTTTCCAAAATCATGATAAACACAATTTAAGCTTTTTGATTGGACGGTCGTTTTTAAAATGGGAATTTGGTGAGTCGATCATGAGAGAGGAGAAGGTAGAAATATTTTGGTCATCGAAAGGAAACAGTCGTGTTCTCAAGATAGGGTGTGGTTCGTGAGTTTTGGATACCGGCGTATCGAAAAGAAGTGAATAGTTTGAAGACGGAGATAACAAGTGGATTAAAAGAGGTCTTTGTATCTACCGTGGGTATTTTATAAAGTATATGTGAAAGTATTCTTACGGCATCAAGTCGACAAAAGGAGGTCCTGGTGTCATAAATAAGTAGCGGAGTTTGGAGAAGTGAATCAGGTGTTTGTTTGTGTAGTCTGCAGGAGGTTTGCAGAGACGTAAAGAAGGAGCCGAGGTGCCAAAAAGGGGAGATCACATCTTTGAGGAGACTGGACTTTTCTGGGTATGTTCCAACATACAACTCAAGAAGAAAATAAACTGTAAGTGTTTGTACAATTGAATTTTATCTCTGTGAAGGATCGTTTCGACATCATGGTCATTATCATTAAAATTTAAGAACTGAGGTTTTGTTAGGCTAATCAAAAGTTTAAAGTTTTGTGATTTTTTTTTCAAGTAAAGAAAATTTTAAGTAACATTGGTTTTTCACGTAATATAAATGTATGTAGTTTTATAATCTTATCATAATAATTTGATTTATTGATAAGATAACGACAGAATTTAATAATTGTTTCATTCGTTCATATAAAATAAAGAAACGTAAATCTTTGTAATATAATATATTTGTATTATTATCCTTTCTTCTCTATCCCGATAAAAGACAACTAGAAAATCTTTTGAATCCATCGAACACAGGTAATATAAGGATTATTTTACTTTTGATAACAGATAAGTTATAATTTTTTTATTGGCTCAATAAACTAAGTTTGAACTCAAAATAAACAATCATAACAAATGGCCCCCAACTTGTAAGGCGTAGAAAGTATTTCTAGTTAAAATTTAAACGGATAGAGAAAGAAAGCAGATTGATTGAAAATTTATTTGCCGATGGTTAAAGTTTATAATATTTGCTTTTATGACATTACATTTCAAATTTCTATAGGTACAAATTTTTACATGATATAATTTATGATATTTGATTGATTTTTACAACTGACAAAAGTTTTAAAATTTTATTGCATTTATTTGAATTTATTGCATTTGGGATAAGAGGAAAAGTTTTCGTCTTTGCAACATTACTCGAATTTCATATTTGGCGGGGATATTATTGCACAAATTTCAAAGCTTCATATTTGGCGGGGATAAATAATCTAACGAACATGTCGACCACAAGGAGTCAAAGTAAAACGCAAGAAAGGAAAGAGGATAAGATAGAAGAGGAAACAATTATTGAAGAAGGATCGGATAATGAAGGAAATGCTACAATAAGGGAGGAAAGAAAAGAAACAGGGATGTTAGAAAAATTATTAGCAATGATGCAAATACAGACACAAACAATGAATGAAACATCAAAGAAAATGGATAGAAATCAACAAGAAACATCACTAAAAATGGAAGAAAACCAACGGGAAACAAAACAAACAATGAGCAATATAGAGCAGCGTCTGGAAAACTATGAACAGGAAATTAGAGGATGTGTTGAGGGGATAAAGAAAGAAGAAGAACCGATACGGGTCCGAGAGACCAAGAGAAAATAGAAGAGCGGTCAACAACACACACATAGAGGAATGTGAGGATGGGAGACAAAGCGACAGAAGTAGAAGCGAACAAGAACAGCAAGCGTCCTTTTCACGAAGGCGCTCACTAAAGACAAAGAAACAAACAGGAATTTTTTGTCACCCGAAGGAATTTATTAAATTGGCAGAAAATGAGGACAAAATAAGTGGAGCAAATCTGAAATTTATAGATGGTTTTATCAACGAGACACCGATTAAAATTATAATTGATACTGGATCGGAAATGACACTGATCAACAGAAAACTAATAGAGGAAGTTAATTTAACGAATTTGATCTACAAAATACCACGGGTAAATTTGGTGGGTGCAAATAAACGGACATTGGCAACGATAAATGAGGGAATACGAGTAAAAGTACAATTGGATAAGAAAATTTATGCACTACAATGTGTTGTGATGCCAAACATGTCGCATGATATGATCGTAGGAGTGGATGAATTGGCAGAAAAACATGTGGTGATAGATTTCAAAAATAACACGATGAAAATCACAGAGGAAAAAGAACAAACAGTGGAAATGAATTTGGCAACGAAGCGAGGACAAAGAAGAAAAGGAAGAAAACTTAAGAAAAGGATAAAGGAAGTCACTACCGGAGATTCCTCAAAAGAAGGGATAAGCCCCGAAGAAGAAAAAGAAATAGTGTCAACAAAGGAAAATGAAAAGGATATGATTGAAACAGTGGTATTTAAGGAAGAGATTGATGAAAAAGAGGAAAAAAAATGTGCGATAAATATGTGTCAAGAATGTGAGGAAAAAGAAAGAAAATTGATATGTGGAGAAGAAAAAGAAAATGAGGTGAGTCTGATGTTAAAAGAACACGAAACTTTAATAAATGAGGAAAACAGAGTGGCAAAAAAGCACCAACATTCCTTTGAGGTTAAAAACTTGGGAAACTTTCAATCGAAGACGTACCCGATCCCATATAAATATCGACAACAGGTGAAAGAAGAAATTAAAAAAATGTTGGAAGACTATTTTTTATTGTTTTTGCATAGAGAAAAATCCCTAAATAATTCAGTAATTTTTATCATATGCAAAGGCGGGGATTTGTTATGTTTCTTCTTTCCCAACCAAAGAAAAATAAATAAAAAAATCCATCGAAATAAAATTTCAAGATATCAATATAAACAAATTGTATATAGTAATTTAAGATAAGATTTAGTGTAGATAAGAGTAGAAATTTGTTTGGCAAACGACCTTTTCCGTTTCAAACAAAATTATCAAAAATCCTTTGTTTAGAATTCGAAGACATTTTACCTGAAGGTTAATCTCTTCATTGTTTGTAGAGTCGAGTATTAAATGACCATATTCTAATCTTTTGAAATATGTATAAATGATGTATTGAAAAAAACCAATTTTAAAGTAAGCTATTTAGTTTTCTCTGAAACCGAAATTAGGCTTTTCCAAAATCATGATAAACACAATTTAAGCTTTTTGATTGGACGGTCGTTTTTAAAATGGGAATTTGGTGAGTCGATCATGAGAGAGGAGAAGGTAGAAATATTTTGGTCATCGAAAGGAAACAGTCGTGTTCTCAAGATAGGGTGTGGTTCGTGAGTTTTGGATACCGGCGTATCGAAAAGAAGTGAATAGTTTGAAGACGGAGATAACAAGTGGATTAAAAGAGGTCTTTGTATCTACCGTGGGCATTTTATAAAGTATATGTGAAAGTATTCTTACGGCATCAAGTCGACAAAAGGAGGTCCTGGTGTCATAAATAAGTAGCGGAGTTTGGAGAAGTGAATCAGGTGTTTGTTTGTGTAGTCTGCAGGAGGTTTGCAGAGACGTAAAGAAGGAGCCGAGGTGCCAAAAAGGGGAGATCACATCTTTGAGGAGACTGGACTTTTCTGGGTATGTTCCAACATACAACTCAAGAAGAAAATAAACTGTAAGTGTTTGTACAATTGAATTTTATCTCTGTGAAGGATCGTTTCGACATCATGGTCATTATCATTAAAATTTAAGAACTGAGGTTTTGTTAGGCTAATCAAAAGTTTAAAGTTTTGTGATTTTTTTTTTCAAGTAAAGAAAATTTTAAGTAAAATTGGTTTTTCACGTAATATAAATGTATGTAGTTTTATAATCTTCTTATCATAATAATTTGATTTATTGATAAGATAACGACAGAATTTAATAATTGTTTCATTCGTTCATATAAAATAAAGGATCTTTGTAATATAATATATTTGTATTATTATCCTTTCTTCTCTATCCCGATAAAAGACAACTAGAAAATCTTTTGAATCCATCGAACACAGGTAATATAAGGATTATTTTACTTTTGATAACAGATAAGTTATAATTTTTTTATTGGCTCAATAAACTAAGTTTGAACTCAAAATAAACAATCATAACAATATATATATATATATATATATATATATATATATATATATATATATATATAT
Organism: Diabrotica undecimpunctata; assembly: GCF_040954645.1. Classification (NCBI taxonomy): domain Eukaryota; kingdom Metazoa; phylum Arthropoda; class Insecta; order Coleoptera; family Chrysomelidae; genus Diabrotica; species Diabrotica undecimpunctata. The sequence continues at coordinate 66,787,758 of NC_092807.1, read as the reverse complement.
ATATATATATTTATATATATAAACAAAAGATGCATATTGGAGGAGATGATTCACATAAAAAAGATCCAAATTCTATCAATAATAAGACTGACATAAGATCTTTCCAATATGTATCATAATTTAATAAATTGAGTCGGTTTAAATGCACTATGGCAGATATTTCAGATACGACCCTGACCCACTCCTATTTTAAGATATCTGCCAGATGAAATCTGTCAATGTCAGATACCAATATCTTAAACCATGTTTAACTTTTAAAAAGTATAAACATGAAATTTAATTATATAATGTAATGTTTATAAAATAAAGTTAATAAAGTGCTTATTGAAAATGGCAAATTTGCCGAAACGTTTAAGCAATAATTAAATAGTTTTATTTACAACAAGTTTATATATATATATATATATATATATATATATATATATATATATATATACAGGGTGATCCTTAAGTAATTGTACAAAAAGAAACAATAGATTGTACACTTTAAAATATTACGATTTAAGGCAAATTGCTTTAATAAAATGTTGATATTAACAAAGATACAGGGTGTTAAAGTGCAAATTAAAAATTTTATTTTTCGTTATAACTTTCATGTTTGTAAACATTTATGTATAAAAATTCACAACTGGGTACTTTTAAACATGAAAAATTATAATTTAATGCACATTTTGATGTAGTTGATAGAGAGCGCCACATATGCCACATATGTGGCATAAATTTGCACTTAAATTTTTTGCTCTTTAGGTTACCGGTATTTGTGACAAAAAATATTAAAGATACGTTATTTTAACAAAAAAAAAAGGTATACCTGTTAATAACTTCAAAACTCAACAGTTTTCGAGATAATCGTATTTTAAAAATCAGCTGCATAATTCTAATTTACGGCAATTAGGTACTCCAGGCAACGAAGGAAAAATAGACAAAAACATTAATACTTCTGAATTTTGGTATAAAATACCTGTAACTTTATAACCTGCAACTGTAAAGTTAATAGTTAACGAAATATTAAATAAAATAAATATATCAGCAGGATAATTAATAATAGGATTTGACAAAATAACAGAATAATAGGATTTTACATCTTACGTTTTACGTTTTATGTTAAATTAAAATCACAATCAAAACATTTTGTTTATAAACCAAATTAAGAAATAGTTAAACTAAATAACATAACTTTTTGTCAAAGTAAGTGTTCGTTATATCCACCAATTTCTTTAATTCATTTGTCAATATATTCCATAAAAGATCGTCTCATATTAAATAGCATCATTGGTTCTAAAGAAACTGCTGCAGTATTTATTTCCCATAGTTGGTTGCGAATGTTTATGAGATTCTTATAGACTCGTTGTTTTAGTGCGCCCCATACACCAAAAATCAAGCGGATTAAATTCTGGACTACGTGGTGGCTATAATGTATAATGGATGAATATATTTTTTTGGATACATATCCAAATTTTATGGTATATTATAGAACTACACATTATTTGTCGCAGAGGTTAAATAATGTATTAAACTGTGATGTATCCTGTTCATTGGTTACTTATATACACACGGAATAACCTATCGATGACATTACTTATTTATATGATTACGTTACAGCTTACAAGTAAATATAATTACAACTCGAACAAATGGACTATTATGATTTACTAACGAACTAATATTATGCTGAACTAAATTGCCTGTGGGTTTGCTATATTTATAACAATATCGGTTATTAGGCCAACGATGATGTTTTTGTAAAAATGCTGAGTCTTTAAGGTTATATTTGTAGCAAAAGTATTATGAAATAAGACACATATATGTTATTCAATACCTATGCTCTAGTTTCTAATTGTCCTAATAAACATGGGTAAACAATTTACGTAATGAATAATAAGTATTCTTTTGGAATTTTTATGAATTAAATAATTATATCAATATCTCACCACATTGCCAAGGAATATGACTACCACGACCAATCCAACGTTTAGAAAAGTTGTATTTGAGCGAATGTGCAAAATTTCGGGTCAATGCTTTTTAAATGTATTAATTTTTTTCGAATCCTGAGAAAACTAATAAGTATTTTTGAAAAATTTTAACGCAGAATGAAAGACTACATTATTGCCGAGGACCGAAAGTCCCTGAAAACTGCTATAATGTTTATTTTAATAAGTTACAGGGGTAAAAAAGAAGAGAAAATTTAGTGTGATTTTTAATCTCAAATATCTCATTCAAAAAAAAACTTTTTCTTTATTCTAAGGGACTTTCGGCCCTCGGTAATAATGTAATCTTTCATTCTGCGTTTAAATTTTTCAAAAATATGTATTAGTTTTTTCAGGATTCGAAAAAAATGAAGACTATGTCCGTGGTGATATTTTCCAAATCGAACATTCGCTATCTTTGTCATACAACGCACTCAGTCAAACTGAATGTGGTGACAAGGCTACTAAATATTTGACACGGCTTCAGGAATATTTTGAGTTGTTTATTAAATAATATGGATAGTATATTTGATAAATAATTGATTTAAGGCGTGAAATTAATAAAAAGTTATTTATTGTTTATTATTTATGGAAGATCCAAGTATTTCAAGTCATTAAAGTTCAAAAAAGTCTTATTTTATAACAGTTTGTTTTCATAATTTAACAGTAAACTAAAGTACCATGGTGTAGATATGACAAAATATAAAGGTGGCGCATGACAATATTTGAGTTTAAAGGTTTTGCTTTTGAAAAAAAAATAGTAAAATCATATTTTCGGCTACACATCTATAATACATATTTTTTGTTTATTTTTGTTTAGATTGTAAGGATTAAAACATCGGGTTCAATGTATATTCATTGTTTATTTACAATATTTATCTTGGATTATATCAATGGTACATTTAAGACTTAAAACTAAACTTATATAAAATTGTTTGTCTATTTATATACAAGAGAGTGGTTACATAGGCCTCTAGAAAATACATAGTAACTAGGTACATGGAAAGTAAAATAAAAACTAAATTTTTATGTTAATTGTAATAAATATTCTCTGCAATAAGATCCTATTAATCATAATTAATCATTATTGGATTATTTCACAAGTGTGTTTCCTAGATTGTTTTATAAATGTTTTTTATTGTCCTAAGAAATTACATATAAATGAGTGTTTAGAGGTAAACAGGTAAAGAAAAACATCTGTGCTTGAATTGTTTGGGTGTTGATGCCGTTCTGGAAAAACGTATCGACTTTCAAAACAGATGTATTACCGAAAGTGTTCGAAACCAAATACAACAATTTTGCTGATATAACTGAATAGGAATGTAGGCAGTTATAAAATTATTTTGAAATACAGGTACCAGGGGTCTCATAAAGTGGACGTATCAAACGTATGTTTGTTTTTATAGAACGCCCAGTATTTTATTGCATTTTTTATACCTTAATATTGTAATTCCGGAGATATTTCGATTTTCCTTAAATTGTAGGGCATTAAAAAAAAATTAATAACTCCGAAACCAATGAATTTAGCCAAACAATATTTTAATTGTGGGTACAAGCTTAATCATAGAAAATACCGATGTATTTAAAGTTATATGAAAATACACAGGGTGTCAACTATAATGGGTTCACAATTTGTCGATAGCTCAGTACAAGTTTAACACTAATTAGAGAACTGAAATACAGAGAGGATAGGTAATACGATATAATAGTAAAAACCAACCTGAAACTGACGGTTCAAGATGTTTTCGACTAACCCACCTTGTATGTGAAGGAATAAAATACAGCAGTCAACCTTATAATCCGATTACGAAGGTATTTTGGTTACAGATGACCGACCAGTGTCGTAGAGTATATGATTGAAACATTTATTTGAACTAAATAAATATATTTTTTAAATTGTACTTATGTAAATTTGGAATTTTTATGAATTAAATAATTATATCAATATCTCACCACATTACCAAGGAATATGACTACCACGACCAATCCAACGTTTAGAAAAGTTGTATTTGAGCGAATGCGCAAAATTTCGGGTCAATGCTTTTTAAATGTATTAATTTTTTTCGAATCCGGAGAAAACTAATAAATATTTTTGAAAAATTTAAACGCAGAAAGAATGATTACATTATTACTGAGGGCAGAAAGTCCCTGAAAACTTCTACAATGTTTATTTTAATATGTTATGTAACAGGGGTGAAAATAAAGAGAAAATATAGTATAATTTTTAATTGAAAATATTGCATGCAAAAGAAACTTTTTATTTATTCTAATAAATATTTCATTCTGCCTCTAAATTTTTCAAAAATGCTTTTTGGTTTTCTCAGGATTTGAAAAAAAATGGATACATTTAAAACACATTGAACATTTTGAAAGGCGACATTTTGCGCCTTTTCCCTTTAATAACCTACGATTACAACTACTATTACTTACCTTATATAATTACGATTAGAAAACTATTCAAATTCAAAATAAATAGGATCAACTTCGGAATCTGAGTCGTCTTGAGGGTTAATAATTAGCGTTGTGTCTCTACGGTCGCATCAATTAAGTTATCAAGATCTCACATTTTTTGTTCTTCTTCTATTACATGTCTTACTGCATATTTCCAGTTTTGTTCTGTAATATGTTGTAAAGACTCGTATAACAATTCACGTACAGCTTGTATTTTATATGACGTATTTTTTCTAGCCACATAACTTTTCATTTGTGCCCAAATGAGTTCAATTGGATTTATTTCGCAGTGGTAGGTAAGTCTAAGAACTGTGATGTTTCGCCTTTCCGCCATTTTGTCAACTACGTATTTCTTGAACTTAGATTTGTGTTGACGGGCAATTTTTAAAAGTTCTGCTTTTACCATTCCATCTTCGTAATGCAGATACTTATTCCGCAGCCAGTCAAGAATATCCTGTTTCTTCCACGCAGTCGTTGGAAGTCTTTCTACTAGTCGTGAATGATAAGGTGCATTATCTAATACTGTAATTGAATTTGGTGGTATGTGTTCAATCATCTGCTCAAAATACTCTTCGAAAACATGAGCTGTCATCTCCTCGTGATAGTCTTTTGGACTGAAATTCCAACAAACCATGCTTAACAAATCCTTTTTCACTGCCAATGTGAGAAATTATTAATCTACTGCCTTTACCAGAAGGTGGGGAGATACCAGTAGACCAACCTTCCATAAAGGCTTGCCTGGAGCTTAATATATTTTTATCTGACCAAATATTTTTAGAGTATGACCTGAGTTTACCCACCTTTCATCCTGGTAGAAGATTGGCCTTCCTTCAGCCCGGAATTTTCGTATGGATCTTAGATAATTTCTTCTCCAACATATTATCTCCTCCCGGTCAATCAAAAGTGATTTTCGGTCAGATTTCTCCCACCGGAAGTTTAATTCTTTTAAAACTTGCCACAATTTAGTTCGTCCGATATGAGGCAAATCCGGGTCGTCTCTAACTTCTTGTAAAATTTTGTTTAGGTTTGGTATTTCTTTTTTGAAACAAAATCCATGAAGTTTCCTTCGAATACCATTTTTGGCAAATTCATCAATTTCAATAAGCTTTTTCCCTCTCTTTAAGTGTTCGTTTGTGTTTGGGTTAGCTATACCTTGTTTTGTTCTTTCTGATAGGAATCTATATATAGTTGACTCCACTACGCTACATAAATAATGAATAGTCAAATTCTCGGAGTGTTTAAATTAGTGCTACAAATCTATTCCCGACCCATTACAATTTAAAATAAGAAAAAAAAAGATTTTATACAATGAGCCGGCATTATAAAACTATGTAATTACATACAAATAAAATATTAGAAGTATTGTAATAGATGAAAAATGTAAAAATAGAAAACAAAATATATAAGCACCCAACCTTACTTTTCGTCAATTATTTCTTGTATTAATAGAAGAACATAATTGTTAAAATAAAATTCTCTAAATTTTTTGACCATTTGTTCATCTTTTTAAATAAGCTGGAATATTATTCCTTTCGGGGTCCACACGCAAAAGAAACAAAGTTTTTATTTGCTACAAATAAATGCCATTGAATTTGATAGTAATATGCATGATTTCTCTTTAAAATATATCTATCATCTTTTACTTCCATATACTTTAGTATCATCCTATCTATTGCATCTTTAGGACATAAAACTTTTGCTGAAAGTGTACATTTAATTTCGATAATCATATTATTACCTATGAGTCCATCAGGTGTTGCAGCTAAAAAAGGATATTCCTGATGAACATACATTCCTGATGGGCAAATATCTAACGCAAGCATTTCGCTTAATTCTTGTACTGCAATGAATTATTTTTCTATTCCTGGCTGTGAATTTATTTCCTTTAAAAGCATTTAAAATATTGTCTTTGGCAACCTTTCTTTTGTCGGTTGTTACGTTTAATTTACAAATTAGACCAAAATTCGAGGCTGTCAGACGTTTCCTTCTTTCTGAATACCATTCACTTATTGTGTTATTGAATAATTGAATACATTCCTCATTATTCTTACGAAGTTCCGATAGAAATTTTTCTTTATTTTCTCTAATTCTTCATGATCAATTTCTAACGTTTTTTGTGCTTGCGGTCCATGATCTTCATCTTCATGGTTTTTTGTTATATATTTTTTTGATTTTTGCAAATTTTTGTAATATAATTTTTTTCGCAATGTATTTTTGGTGCATATTGAAATAATTTTTTTTGTATATACACCAAGACTTCTTCCTGTGATGCTTTTGTGAAGGGCTTGGTGATAATGACCTTTAGAGTTGTACGACGAGCACGAGCAGAAGCGTAGCATCTCATTTCATAGGACCCCCGAGAGCTATAATTTATTCTTTTACCTCCTAGAAACTTCGCTATTACATTATTATATTGTTTAGCATAATTGTTACTCATCTTTTTTTGCATGGAATTTTAATCTTGCTGTACATAAGCTAATATCTTTCAAGAGGCTGCATTCTTTCATTGGTATTGCAAAATCTGTTTCTGATGATTTTCTGTGACAAAAATAATCTGCGCAATTTGACTGATTCCCAAATACATAAAGATGGCTATTAGATATATCGTTTTTCAAAAACTTTATTTTTAGGTCACTTGGTTTATCTGACTGTCGATGGTATTCAGTTGCTTTTGTAACAGCAGTTCTTAATCATAATATGTTATTTTTTAAAAGCTTTCGTTAGAAAATTGGTACCAGTTTTCCATCGAAACTATATCGTTTTGTTGATAACTCTTTTAATCTTGTACAATAGTTATGAGGTGATTACGACATTCAATTTTCTCAACAACAATATTACCATATGGTCTATTTTCTAACATTTTTTGATGAACACTACTATCTCCATCGGCTATTAAAAATTGTACAGATACTAAGAAACAGAATCTTTTGGGTTCTGTAACCAATAATGGCTGCAGCTCCAGAATTGGCATTGTAATTTGTTTTATATGATCTCTTTGACCAAGAGCAGTCCGCAACAACAGTTATAAAAGGATAGCCATCTTCATTAATATCTCCATGCTCTTTTGCTAATTTGATTTTTTCTTGTCCAGCCTCAAGCATTGATGTCCAAGAACTTTCATGGTATTATAAGTCAATTAGATCATTTTGAATTGATAAATAATATTTTTTTTGATAGTAGTGGAATATTTAAACTGGACGTTAATTCAGTTAGTTGTGTGTATCCTCCACCAATACTAACTATTCCAGTTATTGCTGCAGAATTGACGTTGAGGGATGGTTGTTTATATTTTTCAGTTTCTACTTCATGTTTCAAGTGACACATTGGGCAAAAGAGAGTGAATTTAGAATAAAATCCTTTTCGCTTTTCACTAGTCACCGTAATATCTTCCGAAGAGGAATTGAACAATCCGTGGTAAGGGAATTGCAGTATTTGCCTAATAAAATATTGAACATTTTTTCTTCCTTGTAAAATGAAATCTGAAGTAGTTTGTCTAAAAGACATATCAATTATTTATTTATGTTTAAAAGTTTACTAGGGCCTGCGTAGCGCAAGCGGTAGGATGCTTGGCTCGCAAGCCGGTGGTCCGGGGTTCGAATCCCACCGCCGGCAAGAACATCTAGACATTTTAAAAATGTCTATAGGCCCCAGGTCGACTCAGCCTGAATAAAAATGAGTACCTTGGGTAAAACCAGGGGTAATAATAGACGGTTGAAGCGTAGCACTGGCCATGTTACCTTCCTTGTATACCGTAGGCCCTAGATATAGCAGACTACCCTGCTATACTCCCAAAGCCGCGACAGCGGTATAAAAAACGGGAGACTATTATTATTAAAAGTTTACTGCACTTTAAATACATTTTATATTTGGTAAAAAAAACTTACGTAGTAGCTGAATATTCCTTTATTATGTTCTCCTCGGCAGATTCTTCGAAATCACGGGATTGACTGTTATAGAAAAATCATATTAATTTCATGTTAAAAAAATTAAAAGTATGGCTTACTTACTAATTATCTCTGCTACTTCTTCAGCCGTTTGTCCAGAATATCTTGCTCGTCTATAATAGTTCAAATTAAATAACTCTAAAAAATTTACCTACCTACAATTTCCCCTTCGACTAACTCTTCATTCATTTCTGGATAACTAGTGGATCGTCTGCAATAGTGAAATTAAATAATTACATAAATAAGCGGTAAAAAGGACGACTTACTTATTTAATATCTTTTATTGGTTTTCCTATAGTTCAAATATTTCGGATATGCAGTTTGAGCAATCTATCGCTGTATATATATATATATATATATATATATATATATATATATATATATATATATATATATATATATATATATATATATATATATATATATATATATATATATATATATATATATATATATATATATATATATATATATATATATATATAATACGTTCAAATTATCGGGTAAAGTGGTCTGTAATAAAAATCTTTCTTTTTTCTAAATTACTCAATATTTCGCCATTTCTTTAAAAGCTTCCTCAGGAGTAAACTAAAAACAATTTGAACATTACAAAAAATGGCGTACAAATACATTTTAAAACACTCACAGAATTTAAAAGATTTCGCAAATAAAAACTGACATTGAAGTATTTGAAATATTGAATATCAAGATTAAATTGTCTTAAGCACGTTCGTTACAGCTATACGATAAAAAATTAAAATTATTTCAAATGTAAAAATAAAAATAACAATAAAAGAAAAGTTAGAAGAATAATATTTATTTGATGAATTATTAAGGTTAGTTGTTATTAAGATGAATGTTGGCTATTTTTAATATTTATAAATTTTGTTCAATATGTTACAATATATGTTAATTACTTTTTGTAATGTTCAAATTGTTTTTAGTTTACTCCTGAGGAAGCTTTTAAATAAATGGCGAAATATTGAGTAATTTAGAAAAAAGAAAGATTTTTATTACAGACCACTTTACCCGATAATTTGAACGTATTTATAAATTATTTTTTGGTCGAAATAATCACTTCTAATATATATATATATATATATATATATATATATATATATATATATATATATATATAAGCGTGTACGTGTATTCTTGTCAAAATATTCTTAATTATACGTGAAGGTTTAAAGATAATATAGCTTTTTGTAGAATTGTAATTCATTTTAGTAGTAGATTTTTAGAAAAAAATCCCAAAAATAACTAATTAAGGCATTTAATTAACAAAAAAATTGCAAAGAACTCCAAAAGGAAGCATATTTCGAAAAATGAACAGGAAAGAAAAAGTATTTACTTCGATGAGATACGTCTAAAACAATTTTACTCGAAGCGATTTGAAAATGTTATTTGTTAATAACAATTTCTGGTCCACTTGGAAAAATTAAAAAAAAAAATTGAACTTGAAAAAAAAAATATATATAAAATCGAATAAAAAGGTTTGGTGCGGTAGAAATGCAAAAAAAAATCAGTCGGTATATTCCGTTTCTAAGCGTCTTTTTAGGGGTAAACCGCTCACCTATTAGTAATAGGCACAAAATACTAAATAGTGTATTAACATGTATACCTTCTACTACAATGCTAGCAGTGATAACCACATACAATCCACGAAAACCAAACAAATAGTTTATTCCTTGAAACGAAAATAAAATTTAATGCCAAAATTCTTGGTTTACTGATCGATTTTATAGATGATATTTTCACTATACATTTACAAATTAATTAGAAAAATATAAAAGTAATTTGATTTATGTAAAAAGTACTTACTTCAATTGAACTAACCGTCTATTTCTTCGTTCTACACTAACACATTTCTTATAACAACGTCCCATATTTTAATTTATACAAATAAAGAAATAAATAGTCGTTATAAATTAATTGAGCAGTAACTATACAACGCAGCTCTTCACAGATATGCACGTGCTAAGCCGATTCTGGACCGACAGTTTTAAAGCTTTCATACCAGTGAGAATTTTACTACACGTAATTTGCTGTGCAAAGAAAGAAAAACTAGGGGTAGGAGAGTCAATGTCGATTCGCTCCTACGCTCTAAAATCTGCGCCTACGCTCTTAAGTATGTTCTCACTGCCTTCTCTCTAGAATGTAGTTATGTACTATCTTGCATAAACCACATATTTTGGGTTTTCAGCATTTTACAATAGAGAAAAAGTAATACAACGCCAGTATAGAAACTTAAGAAGCGTTAGAAAAGGAAAATTGTAATCATGATTACGGCAAACGTCTAAATAAGGACACGGTATCTAAAGAAGAAAATGAATTTATAATGATATTGCATCCTAAATATGGCAACGCTGTTTTCTATTTTTAAAAGCAGTTCACGTCGCTGAGGGATACACGATATAATATTTTGCAAATTTGCAATATTTGTATGTGGTTGTCTCGTATTAATTGTATGTGGACGTTTTAAATGAATGTTTTTGTTAATTTTGTTAAGTTTTCTTAAAAATAGATAACTATCAATATGAATCGGGGAAGCGAATATTAAATGAGTGTCTAAATCAAGGTTCCGGAGTTAAGCAATTAATAAGTATGTATAATTTTGAACGATCAAGTAATTTATGTGATTGATTTAAATGTTTTATTATTTCTGTTAATATAGATAGTAAGCCTGCACCTGGTCTATATAATGACATTCAAAAAAATTTGGAATATTCGACAAATGGGTATTTAGAAGTTGACATTAACTTTTTTGAAAATCAAAAAGCAAATTTAAAAATTCCAGAACAATGTAAGTACTTTACAACTATTTTTAATTTATTTATATTTTAATATTGAATTCGTTTCCAACCATTTTTGCAGGTACTAATTCAGACAGTAACTTTCAGTTTAACCAAAAATTGTCAAATTGGTTTTGCAATCGAGGTTTTATCACGGAAAATAATGAAAACTGTCCAGCTAGACAAGAATTTATTGACAACTGTGAAAATCAAAATATTTTACAAATATCAAGTGATGTAGACACCAATGATCTTACCAAAGAATATAGACGCTTTTGATTTTAAAGCTTTAATTCTAACAAAACACGCTAGTGCAAAAATAATTAAGATCTATACACTACTAACAATAACATCATAAAAATTTAGATTACGCTACATTGTGTACAACTGAATAAGCTTGACCTCCAAAACACATAGTATCTCTGTGATCTAGCAGTTTTTAGACATACTGTGTTTCTCCCATTTATATGCTTTTTAGTCCTTCAGATTTTTAAATATGCTTTAAATTTTTGAGTTTTTTGGACTACTTACTGGTTTATTGCGGTATTTTCAATCTTGAAACATGACACCTGAATCAGGTTTATTTATGTTATGACTAAAAGCAGCTAACATTTGCTAATGTTGGGCCTTTACATTTTAGGATTCCAATGATGACGAGGATACTAATATAAAGAAATATAAGACACGTAATTATCAAGAATTAAATTTTCCAATTAGTACAGGGGCTGAGGATATTCCTCAAGTAAACGCTTCCACTAGTATAGACGTCACAAAAACTAAAACGCCATATAAGAGAAAACCAGATCACTGTTATTTTTGTGAAACGAAGGTGTTAAATTTTAGTCCTCATATCATAAGAAATCATCCAATGGAAATTGAGGTAGCAAAAATTATGGCAAAACCAATCAAAAGCAAGGAAAGAAAACAACTATTCAATGCTCTTAGACGAAAGGGAAATTTCTTGGCAGAAGGCGGTAGCTGTTTTAAACCAGTTAGAGAGGGATATGTGCCAGGAAGAGAAAAACGAGTTTGCAACAATTGTTTAGGACACTTTTCATCGAAGCTTTTATATCGACATAAGAAAAAATGTGCAAAAACGAATTTAGGTTCAAAAAGTACAACAATTTTCTCCAATATGAAAGTAGATCGAGGATTGAAAGAGGAAGTATTTCCTCGTATGAGAGCTGATAAAATATCCTTGGAAGCACAAACAGATGCACTTATTTGTGAATTTGGAACTAGGTACTTGAAAACGCATCGTGAAAAACATTTTGTTAATGTCACATCACGGAAAATGAGGGAGCTTGCCAAAATTCTTCTGGAGATGAGAGTTCTGGAAACATTCATAACCACATTATTATCAGCCTTGAAACCAAATTATTTTGACCTGTTTGTACAAGCCGCAAAACGCATAGCCAAATATGATAAGAAACAAGATATTTATTTATCTCCAACCTTTGCCATGAATATTGCAACTTCTTTGAAACAGTGTTGTGATATTGCAATTACGTTTATTTACACAAAGAATACGCCTAATTACTCATTGCCCGCTGCAACAGTTGAGGCAGATCTAAAAACCTTGATTCGCCTTTTTGACAGTAATTGGAGTTTTGAGATATCTTCACATACCGCCAACAACCTAAACCTTAATCGGTGGAATAAAATAACCATTGTTCCTCTTGCAAGTGACTTACGTTTACTACGAGAACATCTTATTAATTTAGCTATAAAATCTTTAAAAGTTCTTACCAAGCAAATGAATGATGCTAATGGGAGTACTGAAGCAGACGAAACAGACTTTAAAGTTCTCATAAAGGACAGTGCAGAGATTCAAGCATATAATAATCTAATGGAGACTATCTACTGCAGGGTAATGTTATTTAACAGAAAACGTTCAGGGGAACTACAAAGAATGTATTTACATACTTACCTGAATGCCACAACAGACATTGAAAAATATCAGGAATTTAATAGCGTTGTTTCTCTACCCGAAAAAATTCTTTTGAAATCATTAAAAAGAGTTGTTATCCGAGGAAAACGGGGTAAAGGAGTTCCCGTTTTATTCCACTCCGACATACAAGAACATATTAACATAATATTGAAGATTCGAAATTGTTTTGTCCCCAAAAACAATCCGTATCTTTTTGCAACAGCTAATTCTAATACTCATCTAATTGGATATAAAGTTTTAAGTAAACACTAAATTATGTGGTGCACAAAATCCGTCATCAATTACATCGACCCGATTGCGAAAACATCTTGCAACTTTATCACAATTATTTAATTTATCAGAAGGAGAAATTGAGCAATTAGCAACCTTTATGGGTCATACACCCGGTGTTCATCGAAGCTCCTATCGCCTCCCAGATGATGTTTATCAAACAGCTAAAATCTCCAAGCTGTTGATGGTTATGGAAAAAGGCGGAGCAGATCAATACAAAGGAAAATCTATAGATGACATAAATATTAATATGGAAGAAAATCTTCTGGAATTTAATTATCATGACAGTGATGAGGGTGAAAATGATATGTTGGATGATTTAGTAAATAGCAATGGTTCTGAAATATCAACCAGTAATAGCCATGCAGATAATATAATAATTGAAACATTTGTACCCAAATTAAAAAAGAAAACTATCAGAAAAGTCGTCCCGTGGACTAATGAACAGAAGGAAGTAACATTAAAGTACTTTAAAGATCACATCAAAGTAAAGAAAGCCCCTAAAAGACTAGAGTGTGATGAGTTCAAGGAAAAGTATAAAAAAGTAATGGACAACAAAGATTGGTTAAAAATCAAAGTTTTTATACAAAATGCATACAAAGACAAGTAAGAAAATAATTAAAATCTTCTTTAGTATTTTTAATATTTCCTTAAATGGCGGAGTTAATTTTAATATTGTATATCATTTAGTTTCTAAGACATCCCATGGGGTGATTTTATGTGTGGTCAAACATTGTAATAAACGTTTCATTTTTTCTATGACTATTTATTTAAAATCCTTAATTCACCTTCAGGTTCGGTATTGTGAAATAAAAGATTCTCATTTAAATTACTTTAGAATATGTTAATAATCATAAAATCTAATTACTAATTAATCAATAAGTTAATAAACTGTTTCTATTTTTAAATGTTTTCGGACTAATTATAAAAAAGTTTAGGTGTATATGTTCATTTTATTTTTGTATTGTTACTGTCCACAACAAGAAGTACATAAGTATATAAATTTAGTTGTGATATTTTTGCCTTATAAGAGCATTTCTAACAAAATTATCTTCCCTGTAGTTGATTCGTTTCCGAAATATGGAATTTTACTGGTTCTTGTATGTTTTTTCCGTCAATTTTTTTTAGTCTAATTTGAAATTAATTTATTACGTCAAAGATTCTGTTTACATAATTTTCGGTTTTTCTATAGATGCGTACATAAGTACATACATGTTGTTGCGATATTTTTAGAGTTGCGAGATTTAACCATTTCACCCATGCATCTACCTTTATTGACCTCTTTATGAGCTAAATATATTTGCTATTTGAATTGATGTTTCTATATAATATTCTAATTCTAATGCTTCCAATTTCAGACAATTATTACTTTCTCAAAAATTTAATTCTCTTATCAAGTTTTCATATCCCAAGAATTTTTTGGTTGGAGATCTATTGATTAAATTTTGTGGTCTTCGTAATCTTCTGACTAAAAAACACTTTTCTATCAAAAACTTTTTATAAGTACAACAAGCTCCAATATAAATCTTAAATACTTATACTCATTTTCCAAATTTCAATATAAACAAACTATTTCTCTTAATTTTTTAAATTAACTTTGTCACCTGATACATTAGAAGTTACCACTTTAAAAAATATATTTAGAAAATATGTAGATGTTTCATTAATATCAAGAGGTACCATAATTCAAATTTCTAACTTTTTCCAAAGTTTGAAAATGTTTAGGAAAATGCAATTTTCCTAAATAACTCTGTATATTTACCCATTTTGTATTATCCATTTTAAATAAAAACAAATATAAGACTACAAATAAATGAAATATTGATACTTTCTCAAGAAATAAGGATTATTTTTAAATGTCATACAATTTCGCTACGAAGCCCAAATCCCGATAATTCAATATTTGTTTCATTTTATGTATATGTCGTAGGCAAGTATGAAATGCAGGCATTCTCGCAAAAGCCTAGTCATTTTCGTAATGACTTGGCACTTTGTATAACGTTTTCATTTTTACGAAATGACTTCAACCTTTTAGGCATTTGCGAAACTACCGGAAACGGTAATTCTATTTTGAAACAGTGTTGCAATTTAGGCACAGATCATATAATATAAAAAAATGTTTTCCTTTCCTAAATGAATTATTAAAAGCTCTTCCAAAATCATATTCTTTTGGTGAATAAAAATTTAAAGTCAGTGCAAATGTCCTTGATTCTAGAGAATATTTGCCACCTTTTAAAAACCATCGAAACAATGCTTTGGGCGATTTTCGTAAAGAGGCCTAAAACAATAAAAATGCAGAAATAATTATACAAAAATACAAGTATATAATAATGATTTAATTCATTTTCTCTTCCCTTTTTTATATTATATGATCTGTGCCTAACTTGCAACACTGTTTCAAAATAGAATTATTACCCATGATATCATGAAATTATCGTTTCCGGTAGTTTCGCAAATGCCTAAAAGGTTGAAGTCATTTCGTAAAAATGAAAACGTTATACAAACTGCCAAGTCATTACGAAAATGACTAGGCTTTTGCGAGAATGCCTGCATTTCATACTTGCCTACGACATATACATAAAATGAAACAAATATTGAATTATCGGGATTTGGGCTTCGTAGCGAAATTGTATGACAACTACATTTAAAAATAATCCTTATTTCTTGAGAAAGTATCAATATTTCATTTATTTGTAGTCTTATATTTGTTTTTATTTAAAATGGATAATACAAAATGGGTAAATATACAGAGTTATTTAGGAAAATAAACATTTTCAAACTTTGGAAAAAGTTAGAAATTTGAATTATGGTACCTCTTGATATTAATGAAACATCTACATATTTTCTAAATATATTTTTTAAAGTGGTAACTTCTAATGTATCAGGTGACAAAGTTAATTTAAAAAATTAAGAGAAATGGTTTGTTTATATTGAAATTTGGAAAATGAGTATAAGTATTTAGGATTTATATTGGAGCTTGTTGTACTTATAAAAAGTTTTTGATAGAAAAGTGTTTTTTAGTCAGAAGATTACGAAGACCACAAAATTTAATCAATAGATCTCCAACCAAAAAATTCTTGGGATTCTTCCATGCAATAATGATTTAAAATAAATGAAAAGTTGAATATTTAAAAAATTAAAATTTAATAAAACGAAGTATAGTCCCGTACTAGAAATTAAATTTTAAATAATGTATTAATGCGTAATGTAATTACGCAGTAATGGTAGCGTTATGTATATATATATATATATATATATATATATATATATATATATATACATATATATATATATATATATATATATATATATATATATATATATATATCTACGGCATAAAGTAAACTCCGCCCATGTTAAAATTAAGGTTCAAGTGAGCTCCGTGGTGAAGTGGACACCGATATACGGGGCTCACTTGACCATTCCATAATATTGGCTGTGTCGATTCGTTAACATGTATAGTTTCATAATTTTTAAAAATTTTGTAGAGTCCATAAGTACCCCTGTATCATAAATGTATATCGCTTAATTCACGTGTATATATTATAGAGGTCGTTCAGATCTTTTTCACTGTATATTGGAACCATAAGTATATCGATTTAAGTAAGCTCTGATAGTTTGGCAACTATGCGATTAAGCCGTATATTTTCAGCGTATATTCTAAACGGTTCATACGGACTCCTTAGTCCTTATTTTTGTTATCATTCATACGCATTACAGTATGTAATAGATATGTATACTACCAAATACCTGTTTTTGGTAGGTACGTGCTTTTCTAAAAATAGCTTTATAGATACAAAAGGATTTCGTTACCAAGTTGGATGTTTTTTTCATATGCGGAAATTTCCTAATGCATTTTGTTAACGTTAGTATGTCTTTATACGTTTTATTTAAGAATCCGATTAATATGAACTTGTTTTATTTCATCCATCTATTGTTTTACGATATCTTGTAGCTTCTTTATTATTTTATTTCTGGTTTTGTTTGTATACTACATATAATTCTGGATAGGTTATCTTAAAATAAATATTTAAGTGCTAAAATAGATATTTTTGTGTAAAAATGGATAGTAGTCCGCAAAAAATGGAAGAATGCTTAATTTATCTAGCCAGAATATATCACTTTACCAATATTACATACTTCTGAATGGTAAGGTAATTTAGAGGTAATATGTAATCAATATAAGTGGAGTTAGTGTCAAATTTGCAATGATCTTTATAAGCAATAGCTTACTGACTGTACTTTACATGTTCAGTTTAAATAATTCAGCCTTGTCCCTTCAGAAAAGAGCAATTTAAATAGCAAAGTCAACTAAGAAGGTGTGAAGAATCTTTTACCACCCCACATTTACACAAGTTAACCGGTGTTTGCAGGCAAGAGTCCTCCCGAGGGTTCAGATGGCGAGGATTAGCTTTTTTTTGTATATCTTGCACATGTGTTGATCTGGCCAGTTTTTTCTCTATTTTAGTCATAAAATTCTAATTTATAGCTAAATCTACGTGTTAAGTATGTTTTGGTGTCATTCATACTGGCAAGGTATATTCGGCAGCAGAAGCATAGAATGCAAGCGTTTACGTTTTAAGGGTGGAAGGATGTGCTCCTCATTTTTAGCTGACAAGTTGGCGGAGAATATTACTTCTGGTCATCAGTGTGCCTTTTAGTTTTAAACAAAGTTCTGTGAATGACCAAGTGTAATACAAACTATCTTCAAGGTATTTGTAGCAAGTCCAGAGTATAAGAATTTCATGACACTATTGGATGTTCAGATTTGTGAAAACGTCTGTGTTGGGGGCATTAAAGTAGCACACCTGATTTTTTCCGGGGTTTGCCTTAAAAATGATTTATAGTCTATTTTTATTGTGTTTGAGGCATGATGATTTAGATTTTTCTCCACTTCAGCAACAAAAGTTTTTGGTTGTGCAATAATAGATATGTCGTATACATAATAAAAGTCCTAGTATTTACTAGTATGGGTTGATGGTTTGTGTACATGTTATACAGTGTAGGTGCCATTACGCTACCCCAAAGGAGACCGTTCTTCTGCGTTCTCCATCTGCTATTCTTACCATTGAGAAATACCAAAAATCTTCTGTTGTGTAGGCATACGCTAGTAAAACAAGTAAGTTTATTACCTAAGGAGATATCATATATATTTTGAAAAAATGCCCTCTTATTTAAGGTGTCGTAAGCTGCAAATTGCTGCTTAGATAGACCTGATATCTTTCGTACCCATCTTTGCTGTGTTGGGCCAGATTTAGTATTTGTGACCTACATGATCTTCCCTGTCTATAGCAACTTTTGTCTTTTAATTTGAGTTTTTCTTCTGTTTACCTCTTGAGAAGTATTTTGTAAAGCTGACAAAATAAATATATTGACCGATAGCTTTTGTGGTCGTTGGAGTTTTTGCCAGGTTTAAGCAACGCAACAACTTTGTCTTTGCTTTGTTTGTCTGCAGACTTTGGATATCAGTAACTGTTCTATTTTTGGTCCAAATTTTATAATAAGCTTTGTGCTCAGATTTTCAGTCAGTGCCGTACTATTCTTTATTATATACGTAGATAGTGGATCCAAGCTCAACATCGTTAAACGGTTCCTTCAGCTGACTGGTTTTGTCCTCTCTCATTTTAAGTTTCTCTTTGCTTCTTTGCCGGTAGAGATAGCACTTTCACATTTATTATGTGATTTTCAGCGATCAGCTTAATAACAAATACACTATTTTTTGCCCTCTATGTATTTTCTGCACCAGAAATACGTCATATTTGTGCTAAGCGCATATGTCTGATAAGGTTAAGTAAAGTAAAGTGTCTTTATCTCTAGATATGCCCTTAATATTTATAGACATAATTAAAATAATTGATCCTAAAGAGGAACGATTTGACAAAAATAATATTGAACGGGTGATTCTGATAAGCCGATTAATTAATTATTCATTACCCAGGGTACAACTGATTACGGTGGTCTTATTTGTACTCAAATTTTCGTAAAGGCTTCTCTTTTGAACCCCATAAGAAATGGCTAATTAACTTTTCATTAAAAATAATTTTACATACTGTTACTTTTCGACGATATTTCGAATCAGATTTCTATAGTAATAACTATTGTTAATATGGAGTCTATTTGTGAAAAGTAAATGAGTTTGTAATATCGGTCACAACTCATATATGAATGATAAGGACATAAACGGTTAAAATAAGTGCACAGAATTTTAACTAAATATATCGGCGCTCAGGAGATGGATTTATCCCAGAGATTAAAGGTTACATGTATATTCCAGGTTCTATTTACGTATTTTCATTACTAAAAAAGTATATTTAAAATAAAGGCCTTAAGATATCTTTAGATTCTATGGAAATTAGAATCTATTGAAATTAGCAAATTAAAAAATACAGACATAATTCTAAATGACCAAATTGAGACAAACAGTTGTCTCAAGTATTGTTTATATTGTAAAGGTCATCGTCATAGTATAGTCAGAACGCAACAAGGTTCTATTGGCTTTTCTGCCTTTTGTCTACTCATTCCTATTGAAAACTTAGCCACGTAAATAACGATTTAAAAATATATGTCAATATTTCTGAAGTGCCTTTCCTAAGATAACTTTTTTTAAGCCTAGTTCGTTTGACTACATGTAATGGATTTGATAGTTCCCAACAGATAAGTATTGATTGTAGGTTTGATAACAGTTGGTTGTACAATCATGTGTTGATAAATGTGATGGGTCGGTAGGTAGTCTCATTATTCCTAAATCTGACCATATGTTACCTCCCCTGTTGATTCGTGGACGTCCTAAGGGCATTTTTTCTCTCGGGGCATTCTTCCAGTTTAACTTGGCAATGCAGTTATTAGAAAGCCTTTGGATATAGCCAGCGTAACTTTGGCGTTGAGATTTAGTCTCTTGCATGACGTTGCTATCTTTATATATCTGTTAGACCTTGGCATTAGTTCCGGTTCGGTATTGGTTAGTATTCGGACCTTTGTAAGTTGGAAAATAATTCTGATGGCTTTTCTAGTAATCCTGATCTAATTAATACCTAAGTTTTACTTACATTGTTTTGTCAGCGTTCTCGTCACATTTTCAGTCAATAGCACTGGTTTAATCACTGTTTTATATATCCATTTTAGGGATTTGTATTAGACTTCTGGATTTAAAAGTGTTATGTGGGTTATATTTACATCAGTTAGCTACCTGAATATTCCATTTTATTTCTTATGTGACAGCGTCATCTACGATACCTAAAACGCTGCAATCTTTCAAAATTATATGGGTTTATTGTTACGTTATGCCCTACTCTACGTCTTCTCTCTTGTATGTTAAAGAAAATTTATTTAGTTTTCTCATTACTTACTATCAGACCGTTTTTTGCTGCTAATAGCATTATTTTATAGCATTCTAATATTTAATCTATGGATTAAATCCGGATAGCAAATAGATATTTTTCACTTTCTCGGAGAAATAATATTCTAACATACAAAATCCTATTCAATTGTAAAAACCTTTCTTGCATATTATATTTACTTATGAGGGACAGCAGCAATATCAGTACCATAATAAGGCGTATAGTCCTGGACTGGCTAATCGTTGGATAATTGGAAGCATGAGTGTAGCAGTTTTAACGTTTTCGGGACTGCTACCTGGTATCGGGGAGCAGAGATATCAGTACCAAGTTAGTGATTATAGTTGTTCCTTGAACTTTATTATTATTAAACAGCACTACATTTCCTAGTAAAATCGTCATGACTTTACAGTAAGACAAATTTTCGAACGTTGGTTATGGAAACATCATGTACATACCAGCGGATTCCCTAGATCGACATTCAGCAAAATCCTTTTAATAATCATACGGGAGTAAAAATATAAATATCTGGGAGCTTACATCAACCAAGAATTAGATTCAGACTAAGAAATCAGGGTACGAATAGAAATGGCAAGGGCAGCGTTCTTAAAATTCAAGCAATTGTTCTGTGACAAAAATCTGAATACTGCGCTGAGACTCAGGTTTGTTGAAAGTTACGTCTGGTCTCAACTATTGTACGGAGTAGAAATATGAACGGTAAAAGCGCAAATAGTTAAAAAGCTTCAAGCCTTTGAATTTTGGATATACCGGAGAATGTTGAGAATTCCATGGACTGCCAGGGTCACCAATGAGGAAGTGCTGAGAAAAATGGGTCGAGACAAAAAATTGTTGAAAACAATGAAAGTATGCAGGACTGCATACCTGGGACACATACTAAGGAATATAAAGTCTTCTGCAGACCATCATGCAGGGTAGAGTCGATGGCAAAAAGGGAATAGGTAGAAAGAGGAAGTCATGGCTGCGAAATATTCGTGACTGGACAAACATGACTGTAGACGAATTATTCCACGTTGCAAAAGACAGAGATACTTTTAGAAATGTGGTCGCCAACCTCCGTTAATGGGGACGGCATAGGAAGAAGAAGAATGATACGCTAAACAAAAAAAAAATTAATGAACAGCTTACTAAAATAGAAATAACGTCTATTTAAAATGCAATCCATTAATGGCTCAAGGTACAAAGCAGTCCCAGCATCTGCTAATGATAGTGATCTTATAAGAAATTCTCTCCCGTCCGCAAACGACATCTTCAACAAAGTGAAGAGAGCACGAAAAATATTTCACTTAAAATCAACAAAATAAAAACCAAATACAAGCGAATCAACAGAAGAAAGCAATTCAATACCTACATCTAGATAAAATATTAAAGTCAACAACTATAATTTCGAAATTATGGAACACTTTAAATATCTTAGATTAATAATCACAGTTAATAATAATGTCACTAAAGAAAAATACAAAGCATAATTCACTTCAGACCTATTTTAATACCTGATTGCGAATCATGGACAATGACTAAAACAAATAAGGAAGAACTCCGAATATTTGAAAGAAAAATAATAAGAAAACTTTTTTAACCTCATTATCATATTACTACAAATCCGTATAGAATAAGAACACATACTAAATAAAGAAAGCTCTTATTGTTTAGGAAAATAAATCGCTTAAGGTAGATCGGACACATGCATAGACGCCAAGATGTCAAACTTTGTTGAAAAACATAAACAAATTTTTAAAACCAAATTCAGTATTTTGCTTTAATCTGTGCCTTCTAAGAATTACAAGGAAAAACAGACGTTGATAAAGAGACATGGGAATCTAAAAATTGCATTCCACAACATATCTCCTCAACTAAGCAAAACCTTAACGAATTGGTTTCTAGTACTCGTAAAGAGTATATCGGAATAAAAGGAAAAAGACAGTTAAGCAAGAAGAAGAGTGCAAGCATTTACGTTTTAAAGGTGAAAGGATGTGCGCCCCATTTTTAGCTGACAAGCTTGCGGAGCATACTATTTCTGGTCCTTAGTTTGCCTTTTAGTTTTAAACAAGATTCTGTGATTGGACAACGTGCGATATAAACTATCTACAAGGTATTTATAGGAAATTCAGAGTTCAAGGATTTCATCACACTATTGGATGTTCAGTTTTGTGAAAGCGCCTGTGTTGGGAAAATTGAAGGAGCGCTCCTAAGATTTTCGGGGTTTGCCTGCATGCTCCATATTACCATTGAATGATACGAAAAATCTTCTGTTCTGTAGATATTCGCGGATAAAACGATGTTTACAGTTTGTCATACAGTTTTTGGAGAAATATCCTCTAATTTAATGTGTCGTAGGCGGCATTTAAATTGACAAATACCACCCCTGATACCTGATATCTTTCATACCCGTTGGTGTTTTTTGCAACAACGGGTACGTTATAACGTACGTTATAAGTATTACGAATAAAAATAAATAAGCAAGAAGAATATAAGTGAACCATATTTAAAAAGCGACAAAGTATTTTTTAAAACAATAAGACCGAACATATTATATGTAATAATTATTGTAATAGATATGTTGGCTAGAATCAAATTACCATAAAGTCACCGAAATATTTTATCTGACTAATGACTTACTACTGATTGTTACGTTACGTCATACGATACATTTATAGTTAAAAGCGAAATTAGGTGTTATGCCTCCTTATTATTTTAGTATCTGTTACAAGTGTATCCATGTATAATATATGTGTATCTAAAGTATTATAGTAAGATATTGAATTCCCTACATTTAAAAATCGAAATATTGAAATTAGACAATAAAAAATTATAATTTTAAGATTGATTTATAAATTATTATAATTTAAATTTTACTACTTTATTAAACAAATATTGTACATCATAAAACGTAGCAATCGAAACATCGGAACGTACATTTATATAATAAATTTTTCAGTGTCAATGCATTAAAAAAAATACTAATAAATAAAAATGGACACCTGCCTTTTCCAAGCTTATAACAGACACTAACTTAAGTTTGAAAATAATTAAAGCAAGTAATATAAATTACCACCATAAAATATTTGCCTAACTACATTAACCAAGTATTTGTGAAATTTCGGGATGACTAAATTGATTGATATTTAAATAAATTTCAAGTTCCAAAATCTACGACTAATCAAATTATTGGCAACATCGGAGGAGTTTAGTTGTGTACGCGACAAAATATATACGGATCCCAAAAGTGTTTTAACCTATTACGGAGTCCATTTAATCATACGTGTTGGTTGGAGTCTACATAAAGCGCTACCCAGATAATAATATACGCGGTGTATATTCTCCTGGAGTTAGTATAATACCGTTTTAGTACGGGGCCCACATTAACCGCTAGATCTATAAGTAGTCCAAAATTTTTTGACTAGTTTGGAAAAAATATGTAAATACTTTTTTCTTTTTGGGTGTGGTAGTCAATAAAAAATAGAGCTTTGCTAAGGCGTACTATTTATTCTGAATCCAAGCTTTCGGTGTTTTTTTGCCACCTTTATCAAGGTCTACAAAGAAAATTACTATGTTGTAACAATTTGAATGATGCAATAAAAAAGCTATAAAAAACTTACCCGAATGTAAGATTCGTGGCATAAACAACAACGTTAAATAACATGATATGTACTGCAATTACAACTACCTTAAAAATGTTACTGTTTAAAAGACACTTAGACAATTAATACATACGTTAAAAATTTTAAAAAACAAAATGAAAGACATGTTTAAACAGTCGTCGTTGCACACTTAATTTCAGTCACATTTCACGAGCTGAAAGAGAGAAAGTGGGAGGACAATTATTGTTTAAATAGTTTGAAGAAAATACAAAAAACAACTTTCAAACTAATGTCTAACAAAATACTGTTTATGAATTTTGAGTACTACCAACTGTATTACCAACTTGAAATTGAGCGGGAAATTACAAATATAATTTTTTACAACATAAAACCCGGCAAACAAAAAACACCAAATTTCCCCCAATGATCGGCTAAGAAAAAACAAACAAAACAAGTGAGGTCAAACCAAAAACTCATATATATATATATATATATATATATATATATATATATATATATATATATATATATATATGTATTCTTGTATTCTATTTTATATTAAAATTATTTTATATGTTAATAAATATATGTGAATATGCAACTAGTGACTATGTCAAAAGTTACATAGTTTAAGTTAATATAAGTAAGAAATATTTCTTTGTTTTTTATTTTATTTAAATTTATTATTTATATGTTTATATGTTTTTAATTATTTAATAAGAAAATTTGGAAATATGGTAAACTTGTACACCTTAAATGACAATGATAAAGTAAATAGCTTATTAAGAGTAATTCTGCAATATTAAAGCATGATATATTTGGCTCAAGTTACTGATGTTTGTCCTCTTGTTAAGAGCAGTTCGGGTGTTTAAGTATTGAACACATTTCCAAAAACTGTCTTTTGACGAGATTACGTTCTGTGCCAAGAATCTTAACTTCATTAAAGTCTATCTTATGCTTGGTATCAATAGCATGCTGGGCAAGAGCACAAGTATGTTTAGATAAATTAATGTCACTACGATGAGTAGTAAGACGCCCTTTCAATGATCTCCCAGTCTGACCGATATAACATGAGTCACACTCAGCACAAGGTATGTGATAAATGGTATTAACTTGTTCCAGAAGGGACAAGGGTGTTTATATATATATATATATATATATATATATATATATATATATATATATATATATATATATATATATATATATATATAAACCAAGGAACACTCGAAGAGTGGTGGGTTTTTCGGTCAAAGTGGAGAAATAAAAGACAAAGAAGGTGGCTACTTCATCTATTTATTGAAGACGTTTCGCTTTTTAATCAAGAAGCATCATCAGTTCATCTAAAAAGAACAATATGAAAAACCAAACATCCATGGAAAAGTTATTATAAGTTGGTTACCTCAAAAAGATATGTAGCAGTCAAAGATATAAAATGTGTAAAGAAGCTAATGATACTGGACATTAAAAATTATGTTGTATAGACAATTAATTGAACTGAATACAGTTTACAAATTAACTCAACTTAGCACAGCAAAAGACATGTGGTAATAGTACATGTATATAAAAAAATATGTGAAAAAACTTAAGTAAAAAACATTAAATTTATAGAGAACCAAAAAGATCATATGATGCACTTCCCACAGTATATAATTATTTAAATTTGATCTTAAATTTAGGTAACATTATTAAAAATTGAATTATAGATAGTTAAAAAAATATATAATGAAGTTACCACTCTTAAGCTTCTCAGTCGCTGTCGGTGAACTGCTACAGGAATCTTTCGTGTAAATTTTTTACAATCTTCTCTGCCAATGTTTGTGTCACCAAATATAGTTCCCTTCCGTCTATTCTCTTCAAATATATGTCGTTTTCTATTTCCGCTCTTCTTTTTTCTCTTTCCTCCAATTCTCCTTGGTCTCTTCTATTTTTCATTTAATGAGAATACACCTTCTTCTTGTGTCAAGATATTTAGTCCCACATGTAACGTAATTGCTTCCTTTTTTCCTGTGTCTTCATCCCGTGTTAGCGCGTCGGCTATGATATTGTCTTTTCCTTTGATATACCGGAATTCAAAATCGTACTCCTGTAGTAATAGAATGCCTCTATGTATCCGATTATTCACCAATCGGTTCTTCATGATGTGAACCAAAGCGGCATGATCCGTCTCGATTGTGAATTTCGCTCCCAATAAGTAATATCTTAGATAGTACAAGAGGAAGATGGCACATGGAGAATCAGGAGAAACGACGAGGTTAATGAGTTAAATGAAGGTTATGACATTGTAAGATTTGTGAAAAGTCAAAGACTGTCATGGCTGGGACATGTGCAGAGACAAAACGATGCAAAAACAACAAAGAAAATGTTACAATGGAAGCCCATAGGAAGGCGAAAAAAAGGAAGGCCCAGAACGAGATGGTTGGATGACGTGGAAGACGACCTGAAAACAATGAACATAAGACAATGGAGAAGAAGGGCACAAGAGGGATCTGAATGGAAGGACATAGCCAGACAGGCAAAGACCCATCCAGGGTTATGATGCCAAAAGAAGAAGAAGAAGTAATATCTTAATTTGTTTACACAAAATAGTACACTGGCAAATTCCAATTCTGTCACACTATATTTTCTTTCGTGATTTTTGGTCACCCGAGATATAAAACATATTGGCACTTCTTGGTCGTTTTGTATCTGTGACAAAACTCCTGCAAACTTTTGTATTGACGCATCAGTTCGGAGTATGAATGGTAGATTATAATTGGGGTGGTATATTTTTGTTCCTTTTGCAAATTCTTCTTTTAATATTTGAAAAGCCTTCTCCTGTTCTTTCTTTCCAATTCCATTTTATCCCTTTCTTCAGCAATTTTATTAGAGGAATTTCCTTTTGGCTTAAATCGGGAATTAGTTTTTTAAAATAATTGATCGTGCCAAGAAAACCTCTCAATGTTTTCAAATTCGTTGGTCTTGGATATTCATCAATGAGCTTGACTCGGTCTTCGGCTAAGCTAACTGTTGTAGTGTCCAATTGAAAACCTAGATAAATTACTTCCTTTTGGAAAAATTGACATTTTTCGATGTTTAATTTTAATCCCGCTCTGTCCAATTCTTCCAGAATTATCTTTATATGTTTCATATGGCTCTGTATATCTCGTGAAAAAATCAACAAATCATCGATGTAATGGACTATGAAATCTTCGTATCGATTTAAAATAGAATGTAGAGCCCGTACCAATGCTGCACAAGCGCTTTGTAAACCAAAAGGCACTACCTTGAACCTGTATACAATACCATCAATTGAGAACGCGGTATAGTTTCTACATTTTTCAGCTAAAGGTATCAACCAAAAACTATGCTTTAAATCAATTTTAGAGAATATGTGTGATCCTGTAATTCTTCCAAATATGGCCTCGATGTTTAGAGGTGATTCATATTGTGATACCGTGTGCTGGTTGATATTTCTGGCATCTAAACATAGTCTTAATTCTCCACTGCTTTTTTTACTATTACAATTAATATACGGTGAATCACATCGTTCAATTATTTGATCTTCCAACATTTTATTAATTTCTTCTTTCACCTGTTGTCGATATTTATATGGGATCGGGTAAGTCTTCGATCGAAAGTTTCCCAAGTTTTTTACCTCAAAAGAATGTTCGTACTTTTTTGCCACTCTGTTTTCCTCATTTATTAAAGTTTCGTGTTCTTTTAACATCAGACGCACCTAATTTTCTTTTTCTTCTCCACATATCAATTTTCTTTCTTTTTCCTCAGATTCTTGACACATATTTATCGCACATTTTTCCTCCTCTTTTTCATCAATCTCTTCCTTAAATACCACTGTTTCAATCATATCCTTTTCATTTTCCTTTGTTGACATTTCTTCTTCTTCTTCGGGGCTCATCCCTTCTTTGGAGGAATCTCCGGTATTGACTTCCTTTATCCTTTTCTTAAGTTTTCTTCCTTTTCTTCTTTGTCCTTGCTTCGTTGCCAAATTCATTTCCACTGTTTGTTCTTTTTCCGAATTATCAATTTTCTTTTTCCCATTTTCATTTTCCTGTTCTCCTGCTTTTTCTTCTGTTAGTTTCATCGTATTATTTTTGAAATCTATGACTACATGTTTTTCTGCCAGTTCGTCCACTCCTACAATCATGTCATGCGACATGTTTGGCATTATTACACATAATAGTGCGTACATTTTCTCATCCAATCGTACCCTCACTCGTATTCCTTCATTTATCGTTGCCAATGTCCGTTTATTTGCACCCACCAAATTTACCCTTGGCATTTTGTAAATTAAATTTGTCAAACTCACTTCTATTAATTTTCTGTTTACCAATGTTATTTCTGAACCGGTGTCTATCAAAATTTTGATTGGTCTATTTTTTATGAAACCATCTACAAATTTTAAATTAACTCCTCTTCTTTCCTCATTATTTCCTGTTAATTTAATGAATTCCTTCGGGTGACAAAAAATTCCTGCCTGGTTTTTTTGGTTTTAGTGGGTGCTTTTCGTGAAAAACCGTCTGTTGTTCTTCCGTATTTCTTCTTTCATCGCTGTGTCTTTCATTCTCATTTTCCTCTATTTGTGTATGATTTACCTCTCTTCTGTTTTCTTTTGGTCTGTCATATCCGTTCCGGTTTCCACGATATTCCTGTTCATTTCGTCTATTGTAATTTCTGTTTTCGGGATATGCGCGTGTGTTATTTCTGTTGTGATTTTCTCGATATCTGTCCTCATTCCATAGCCGATTTCTGAAATCATCATTTCCTCTTCTGTTTTCCCTATTTTCGTTTTCCCTCTTGGGAATAAATTCTCGTCTAGTGTAATCCCTCCTAAAATTTTGTCCTCTCTCTCTGTATTCCTGAGTTTCTCGGTGTCTGTAATTTTCTTGTGACCTTCTTGCTCTTTTTTCCTGTATCCGTGATGCCCTTATTTGTAGGAATTGGCATAAACTATCGATGTCTTTGTAGTTTTGTAGGTTGATTTGATCTTCAATTGTGTCATCAAAGTGTCTTGCAATCAACTCTACTAATTGCTCGGATGAATAATTGTATTGCAGATGTTTTGCGTTATTGTACATTTGCAATGCGTATGTTTTTTCTGATATACCCATCCTCTCATGGTATTTCCCATTTTGCAATTCCTTGTTTATCTGTAATTGCTCTGTCTTTCCCCAGAAAAAACTCAGAAATTTATTTTCAAATTCTTGCCAATTTTCAAATTCCTCCACTTTGACCGTAGACTATCCATAGACACGCCTCATCTTTGAGATGATTTCTGATCATTTCCTTAGCTGTCTCAAAGTTTCCCATGTATTGTATCTTCTTCTTTAGATTATTCATAAACGGTACGGGGTGAAGTTTTCTTACATCCCCGCCAAACTGTAATTTTACCTCGCTTGTTCCATGGACGATAACTTCTTTTCTCTCTGCTCCTCTTAGTTCAATTTCTGCCATTTGTTTTTCATTTTGCTTAAGTTTCCTTTCCATTTCTTTCCTGTCTTCTTGTAACGCCATTTCAAATTTTGTTTCTAACTGTTCTAATTCCTTTTTCTGTACAGTCTTAATATCTTTCATTTTAGTTTCTATTTCTTCTCTCTGCATCTCTAGTTTCCTCTCTGTTTCTTCTCTGACTTTTTCTAAACAGACTTTTACCTCATTTTCATATTTGTCCAAACGCTTTTCCATTTTCCTATCATTTTCTTCTAATTTTTGTTCATAGTTTTCCAAACGCTGCTCTATATTTCTGTTATTTAGTTCTATTGTTTGTTTTGTTTCATCCATTTTTAGTGATGATTCTTGTATTTGTTGTGTCTATATTTGCATCATTGCTAATAATTTTTCCAGCATCCCTGTTTCTTTTCTTTCCTCCATTATTGTAGCATTTCCTTCATTATCCGATCCTTCATCAATAATTGTTTCCTCTTCCATCTTATCCTCTTTCCTTTCTTGCGTTTTGCTTTGACTCCTTGTGGCCGACATGTTCGTTAGATTATTTATCCCCGCCAAATATGAAGCTTTGAAATTTGTGCAATAATATCCCCGCCAAATATGAAATTCGAGTAATGTTGCAAAGACGAAAACTTTTCCTCTTATCCCAAATGCAATAAAATTTTAAAACTTTTGTCAGTTGTAAAAATCAATCAAATATCATAAATTATATCATGTAAAAATTTGTACCTAGAGAAATTTGAAATGTAATGTCATAAAAGCAAATATTATAAACTTTAACCATCGGCAAATAAATTTTCAATCAATCTGCTTTCTTTCTCTATCCGTTTAAATTTTAACTAGAAATACTTTCTACGCCTTACACGTTGGGGGCCATTTATTATGATTGTTTATTTTGACTTTAATCTTATTTTATTGAGCCAATAAAAAAATATAACTTATTTGTTATCAAAAGTAAAATAAACTCCTTATATTACCTGTGTTCGATGGATTCAAAGATGTTCTAGTTGTCTTTTATCGGGATAGAGAAGAAGGATAAGAATAAAAAATATATTATATTACAAAAATTTACGTTTCTTTATTTTATATGAACGAATAAAACAATTATCAATTTCTGTCGTTATCTTATCAATCAGCATACAAGAAAATAAATCAAATTTTTATAATAATAAGATTTTAAATCTACATACATTTATATTAAGTGAAAACCAATTTTACTTAAATTTTTCTTTACTTGAAACAAGAAACAACAAAACTTTAAACTTTTGATTAGCCTAACAAAACCTCAGTTCTTAAATTTTAATGCTAATGACCATGATGTCAAAACGATCCTTCACAGATATAAAATTCAATTGTACAAAACACTTACAGCTTATTTTCTTATTGAGTTGTATGTTGGAACATACCCAGAAAAGTCCAGTCTCCTCAACGATGTGATCTCTCCTCTTTGGCACCTCGACTCCTTCCTAACGTCTCTGCAAACCTCCTGCAGACTGCACAAAAACACCTGATTCACTTCTCCAAACTCAGCTACTTATTTATGACACAAGGACCTCCTTTTGTCAACTTGATGCCGTAAAACTACTTTCACATATACTTCACAAAATGCCCAAGGTAGATACAAGGACCTTTTTTAATCTACTTGTTATGTCCTTCTGCAAAACTATACACTTCTTTTCACAATGCCGGTATCCAAACTCACGAACCACACTCTATCTTGAGACAAACGACTGTTTCTTTCGATGACCAAATTATAACTAACTTCTCCGGTCTCATGATCGGCTCACAAATTCCCATTTAAAAACGACCGTCCAATCAAAAGCTCAAATTGTGTTTACCATGATTTTGGAAAAGCCTAATTTCAGTTTCAGAGAAAAAATAAATAGCTTACTTTAAAATTTGTTTTGTCAATACACAATTTATACATATTTCAAAAGATTAGAATATGGTCATTTAATACTCGATTATACAAACAATGAAAAGATTAACTTACAGGTAAAATGTCTTCTAATTCTAAACAAAGGTTTTTTGATAGTTTTGTTTGAAACGGAAAAAGACGTTTGCCAAACAAATTTCTATTCTTATCTACACTAAATCTTATCTTAAATTACTACATACAATTTGTTTATATTGATATCTTAAAATTTTATTTTGATGGATTTTTTTATTTATTTTTCTTTTGCTTGGGAAAGAAGAAACATAACAATATATATATATATTTCAAATTATTTTTAAATATTGATTTATAGTATCAGCAATCGGTCAGGAAATAAAACTCTATTTGTTCAGTATATATATATATATATATATATATATATATATATATATATATATATATATATATATATACGTATATATATAAATAAAAACTTTTATTTCCTGGGTTTGTCGGTCTGTTGTAAATAAAACTATTTAATTATTGCTTAAACGTTTCGGCAAATTTGCCATTTAAGACTACACAATTATAAATAAGTTTAATATTATTAAACTATTTTATATTAATCCATTATACAGAATGTTTAAAGATTAATTTCCAATTTTAACTTAATTTAATTATTAACCCATTTCTGTTCCTTGTGACTACGCAAATATCCCTCTTTGTAACTGTAGATATTTAGCCAAAGAGTGCACTATTATACTAGTTGGTGTTACATAAATAAAATCATATTTATTCAACGGGTTTCAGTTGGGTTTGAATGGTCTTTGGTACTGTTAATAATGGACATTAGATTTGAATAAGTGATCTATAGTTTTTAATAATTATAATTTTGAAGCTTTGGAAAATACTACATGACAATAACAAATCTGTTTTAACAACCAAACCTCCACCAATATTTATACATAATGTATCATACATTAAACCTCTCTATGAACTCCTATATGAAACAGCATCCAAAGCCTGCACTGTAAAAAGCTTAAACAACAACCAAGTTAAAATACAGGTGACTACGCCAGACAGCTATTCTTCTGCCATCAAAGCTCTAAAGGAGAAAAAAACACAATTTGACTCATACCAACTAAAAGAAGAGGTAGTTTTAAAAAATGTCCATGCATCGACCGAACCGGAGGATCTAAAAAAAGAAGAACTGGACCACAACGTCCTGAATACATCTAACATTCGGCAAAGAAGTACTAAAAAGTGCCTTCCTTTATTTAATATAGAATAGTTACCAAATTAATTACCACAATAGTTAAAATTGAACCTCCACATCCTAAATGTGATATACCTCAATGTCAAAGATGTCAAAACTATTACCATACCAAAAAGTATTGCAACAGAAATCGACGTTGTGTCAAGTGTACAGATCATTTCACTAGCCATTGTCCAAGGAAAAGTCGAAATAACGAAGTAAAGTGTGTCAATTGTTCTGAAAATCATCCTGCCAACTGCAAAGGCTGTCAGGTATACAAATAACTACAACAGAAAAAAAAACCCAAAAAATACAAAATCATGACCAAGTTACGCCAATATAACTGGGAAAGCAAGTAATCAACCCGTAAACCAACAAAACATCCAACAAGCCACCATGTTGCAACCTCAGTTTCAACCGCCTCTATAACTACCTTAATCAAGCGATGGCAACTTTGAACAAATAATAGGCTGTACAATAAGTTTTGCGGTTCAATAAGAGAGGGCGTCGCTACTAGCGTATTTTTTTTTCCTTATGTTGATACACTCTTCATATGAACATACGTGAAGTTTCATTTCAATCTGTTAATTCATTCTTTGTTTACAAGCCATTTAATATCGACGGGTTACAGTATTTATTACAATAGAAAAATCAAATATCGAGCAGTGATTGAATTTTTATTTTTATAAGGTTTAAAAGCAAAAGAAATTTATGAACGAATGTTGAAACTATATAAGCACTCTTTTCTTGTTGAGCAGTGTAATCAATATTCTGACTGAAGTATTTTGAAAGCTATGTTCACAATGGTAGCCGCATTCGCTAACAATGGAACAAAAACACATTAGAATGCGAGTTTCTCAGCAACATTTAAAGCGTTTTCAACAGGATAAGGTGGATTTTCAATTCATCATTATGGATGAGATTTGGGTCTATTACCATGATCCTGAATCAAGACAAAAGGCTAAAGAGTGGTGTGAATTTCGAGAAATTGGCCAAGTAGGTGTTAGCATCAGTTTTTTGGAATGCTAAATGAATTTTGTTTGTGGATTACATGCAAACTGGTAAAACAATAAATTTTGAATATTATTGTAAACTTTTAGACAAGCTGAAGGACTAAATTCGTAAAAAAAGACCTGGTTTGCAGAAGAAAAAATTTCGAATTGTTAGAGCATCCACGTATTCACCAGATTTGGTGCCTAGCGACTTCCATTTGTTTCAATACCTAAAAAAATTTATGCGTGGAAAACGTTTTTTTATGAGGTCATAGCATCTGTGGCAGCGTATTTTGAAAAAGTAAATGTGAAAGTTGAAATCTAGCGTTTATTTAGGCATATTTTAAATGCCTCACATTTGCAAAACCGAAAACCGAAATTACAGACTATAGGTTTTAAAGATTTGCATCTAATAATAAAAATTCCATAGTGACCGGTCAATGGAAGTGTTAAATATTATTAATCTCATGAGAACCGTAAAAAATGGTAAAAATCGCTAAACGTTTATCTATTATAACTTTATATAAACTGACTTGATTTGCAATTCTAAAATTGCAAATTTGTAAATGCAAAAATGTCGTACGAAAGGCGCTCTCCTCACCTTTAAAACACATTTTGATTTTTGTCGATAGGATATTCTGATCAAAAGGTATCAGATTTTTACCGTCGAGTTGATACAAATTTTATTTAAAATTGATTTTGCACGCGTAAAGATAATTCATAATATCGTGGACCGTACGTAATCATTTAGTGACGTCGCTCTACGAACGAAACAATGATATCGGGCATTGCTAAAAACATGCAGTTCTCTTAGTACTTCAGTGCGTTATCGTAACGAGACAGAGACAAACTAGTCTTTGCATTAGTGAAATAGCTTTAATATTTTTATTTTTTTTTTGTGAACAATCGTTTTTAATATTTTATAGTGAGGTACTATTTATGTTCAGTGCGTTTCAAGTTGTTTTTAACATTTTTTAAAAAAAATTCACTTTTAAAAGTGTGTAACCTTATTGGGCTTATTTGATTTTAAAACATTGTTTTTAGTTGTTTGAGGCCCTTATCACAACCTAAAAATGGATTTATACAAAACTGTTTAATAAATTAGGAACACTTTTTGTATGGGCGACCTCTTGAACATTATTCTGCGGTATTTTATGAAAGTGATTATGCAAAAAATCTCATGGGAATATTTTTAAAAGGAATTCGAGGTTTTCGTCTCGTATTAACATATTCTGCTGAATTTAAAACCAAAATCCTATTATTTTTTATCATACATTGATTTGTTATTTATTTATTTGTTCTCTAGATTTTTTTCAATTCTTAAGAGGTTTAGTTATAAGCCAAATTAGTGCAGTGTAAATATTTTACATTTTTACACATCCTTTTTTAACTCGGGATACTTCTGGTACAACTGTCCAAACTTCAGTAATCGGCGTCGACTTATATTTTAAACTGCACTTGATCTTGTTGCACCTCTATTAATTCTAATTCTGCAGCAGATGTTTTTTGAGTCATAATTATCTATATTGGAAATGGAAAACTCACCTTGAATTATGTTAGTTTTAAATGGATTCCATATAAGTTGAAATGAAGTAAGCTAAATTATTATCAAATGCGTGTATATATTAGTAGTGCATTTTTTTGTTTATTTTAGTAAATTTTCGAAATATGAAATGAAGAGGGCACTAACTACTAAACAGTTAATAGCTTTGTTAGAAGGAGACTCAGACTGAAAAAATGCTGACTCACTTGATGTGGTTTATGTGCCGTCAAAAACAGATGAAATTTCCGATGTAGAAGACATTGATAATAATATTATTGGTGAAGAATGAATAAAAACGGATATTGCAGGTACATATGAAATACAAGTGAATGGGAATTTTGACCATTCTGATTATCATATTCTTCTGAACCATAGATCAAAACGTCCAAAGAAAGAACCAGGCAAAAATAATAAATCTAAATTTGTCCCAAGTTGGGTGAAAACAGATACTCCTTCGTACTCAGCAGTAATTCAACCATATAATATCAATCAGTCTGATCGATATTTAGAAAATATAAAAGCCAACCATGGAGGGAAGTCCCCTATTGAAGTTTTTTCACTCTTTTTTGATAAAGAAGTAAGTAAGAGCATTCTATATTATACAAATACACACAACGCAAAAGTCTAGGGATATTTTTATAAATAGACGTATTTTGTTTATCTGTAATCAACTTAAAAAAAGTAATACAAAATTTGTAGTTTAAATTGTTGTTTAATAAGTCAAAAACCATATAAATTGAAAAAAAAAAACAGAAAATTGGAGCAAAAAAAATATATTGAAAATCACCCATATTTCACAGACCACCATAAAATGTCAAAAATACGAAATATAAACTTAAAATAAAGTATGGCCACCACGTTGGTTTATCACAGCTCTACATCTACTTTTCATGCTCCGAATCACATTGTTAATGTCTGCTTGAGGTAGTTGTGTCCATTGTTCTCTCAGAAGCTCTTTTAATTAAAACTCATTGTAGATATTGCCCATATATGGAGTAATTCTTCGTTGGAGCATGTCCCATACATGCTCAATGGGATTCAAGTCCGGTGATTGTGCTGGCCACGGCAATACATCAATACCCTCGTTATCCAACTAGTTTGTTACAATATGCGCAACATGTGGTCGAGCGTTATCATGCATAAAGTAAAAATTTTCTCCAACAGCAGCAGCAAACTGGCGCACAACAGGTTCAAGACTAGTGTCCAAATATTGGTGACTTGTTAGAAAGCCACGTGGGAAAATGAGGTCAGTTATTCCGTCAATCATGATTCCGCCCCATACCATTAATGTACCACCTCTGTATGCATACACTTCTTGAAGATGTCGTAATCATTCTCCATTTCCGGGTGGTCTCCAAACTCTTGTCCGACGAGAACCTGGATGAAATCCATATCTAGACTCGTCACTAAACAAAACTGTGGCCCAGTCATTGTCAGTCCAATTCTGAAACTCTTGAAATCAGGTTAGTTTTGCAGCGCGATTACCTTTAGATAAAGGTGGACATCTCAGTGGTCGCCGACTAAGAAGATTGGCTTCATGGAGACGATTCCTCACAGTACTGCTGCTAATTGTTACATTATGTGCAAGCTGTAATTCATTAACCATTTCGGGTGCTGTAATTGTTGGTTGCCTTCTGGCATTTAAAATTAAATATCGGTCTTAAGCGACGGTTGTAGAGCGACCACTTCCTGGATGTTACTCGGCTGGACTCCCAGTGTCTCTAAACCGACGCCACAAACCACTTACGACGCTTTGGGAGACACCCAGCTGGTCAGCAACTTGAGTTTGTCGCATACCAGTTTGAAGGAGTCTCACGGCTCTATTCATCTCATCCAACGTTAAATGTTGTCGTTGCATGGTAAAAAGACAATATCTTTAACTCACCTATTAAGCAAGAATGGTATAAAGTGACTAAAATTAAAAACAAACAAAACATAAAAATGTCGATTTTTTTGTCCCTTATAAAAAACATTCTAAAACACGTATTGCTATCAGTTTTACAATTTTTTTTTTTTTTTTTTTTTATAAGAAGTGAGTGTCTGTATCAACAATTATAGTACAAGCAAATTTATATGGTCATGAAATTTCTCTCGTTGGTATTGTCAAATTATTAAAATATCGTTAGACTTTTGCGTTGTGTGTATTTATGCATCGCAGAATAACCGTCACGATTTTGAAATGAACGATATAGATTTAAAAAAATTTATTGGCATATGTATATTATCTGGTTATCACACTCTGCCTTAAGTAAATATGTATTGGTCTAAGGATTAAGATAAAGAAGTGCACATTTTAAGAGAAAGCATGAGCCGAAATAGATTTCGTTCAATCAAACAGAACATACATTTGTCAGATAACACCTTACTGAATAAAAATGATAAATTTGCAAGATTGTCACCAATTTTTGAAATAATTAACCGAAAGTTTGCACAATTCTTTGCAAAAACTCTTTCCATTGACGAGGAAATGGTTCTATATTTCGGGCGACATTCGTGCAAAGTGTTCATCCGTGGAAAACTTGTTAGATTTGGTTTTAAACTATGGTGTTTATGTTCTGATACTGGTTATTTGTACAAATTTATTCCATATGGCGGAAAAACTGAGAAAACAGACGGCAGTTGTTTTTTACTTTCGATCGTTAAAACCCACAGCAACATAGGGTTTTTTTCAGAAACTTCTTTATGCCATATGCACTTTTTGGACTATTGAAAGAAAAAGGATATGTTGCAATAGGAACAGTAAGGGAAAATCACACTGCTAACTGTCCTCTAGAAGAAAACAAAATTATGAAAAAAAAAAGGAAAGAGGTTCATATACATGTGAGCTAGATTCCAATTTAGAAGTTTTGGTGACAAGATGGAACGATAACTCAGTAGTGGATGTAATGACAAATTTGTGTGAAGTTTTACCCCTTATGCAAACTAAACGTTATAACCGGAAAGAACACAAATAAATTCTTATCCCTCAGCCTAATGTAATTCACCAATATAACCAATACATGGGTGGAGTGGATCTGCATTATAATGGCATTGCGAATTACCGTATTAAAATAAGAGGAAAAAAGTGATGGCGGCCGTTGTTTACTAACATGATTGACAGTATGGTGGTCAATAGTTAAAAAATTTTTAAAATTACGAATGATTATAAAATTTCCGAACTGGAGTTTTGTTCAAGATTGGTTCTTAACTTACTAAAATATAGAGGACATGCAGAGAATAGTGAAGAAACCGCTACATCATTTTCAAACTCAGTATATGGAGTCCATCTAAATTTGCTTTACTAGATAAAACTAGATTCGACAATATTGGCCACATTATAAAAAGAGACGATAATAGTGCAAGAAAAAAATGTCGGATGTGCAAAAGTAATACTATTTATTTATGTAAAAAGTGTAGATTGCATCTACACCCCGGATGTTTCGAAAATTTTCATCTTAAAATTTAATTTACAATTAAGATACAATATGTTCCTTTATTACAAATTGTACGCGTATGCGGCCAAAGGTGCGTATACGCACCCACCTGTTTTTTCCTTCATGAGAAAAAGAATTCTTTTTGGTTCTAAATTAGTCTTAATTTATGTGTTTTTAATCCATTTTAATAAATCAATCGTCAAATTTCTCTTTGTTTATTGCCTCGGCCGGTAATGGGTTAATAGGCATATTAAAAGTTTTCCTTATGAAATCTATCTCTCTTCAATGGCGCTACAGCCCAAATCGAGCCTTGGCCTCCCCCAAACTATGCCTCCAACCTTGCCGGTTATGTGCCGATCTTCTCTAGGTTCTCACGTCTAGCAAATTTTGCGCGTCCGCTGCCAATTCATCCCCCCATCTTTTCCGTGACCCTGAACCATCAATTGTTCTATTAAAACCATGCAAGATCAAATAACGAACAGCAATTATTCGCAGCATGGAGGCAAACAAAGAGTGAAAAATGATCACTTAGCAGAAAAATATGAAAAGCTACAGTGCGAGCTTAGTTTAATGCGTGAAATGATTAAGAACTTGATCTTTAAAAACGCTCAATTTGAACTAAACCTAAATAAGCAAAAAAAGAAGAGAGAACTAGAATATCACTAGGATGAGGAAGAATTGGCGAAATAAATCGAATGGATTAGAGTAAAGGAAAGAAATAAAAATAAAGGAAAATGGATACCTCGTTATCATCTCCACAACAAAATAAAGTGGCTAATAAGCCAATAGAAAAACAACCACCACCTGTTATAGTAGATGGAGTGGAACATTACAATGCACTTCATGAAAAGATAAGAATGGCAATGGTTGGCTATCAATTTAAAATCTTAAATAATAATAGCATTAAAATTAATGTAACAGATCGTATATATTATAGAAAATTGATATATATGTATATTTAATGAAATAAACCTTTAGTATCACTTATTTGAAAACAACCAGAAAAAGCAAATAAAGGTGACGGCAAAAAATTTACATTGTGCATGTAGCACAGAGAAGATAGTTGAGGACCTGCTCAAAAAATACTTCAAAATAACTTGAGCTGTAAGCAAACTAGAGAATATTTCAGATTACCAATATCTTAGGAATTAAAGTTACCATTGATGAGAAACCAAAATACAAAGTCCTCAGTAGTAAGCGCTAATAAGACATATGCAGACTGCTAAAGGTACTAAGTCTAGAAGGGAAACAGAATCTAATAATCAATAAGATTTGACTATAGAAACTAGCCTTCAAGTAATTTATAAAAAAACTGACCGATCAGAAAAGGTTATTTAAAAGAATTGAGGAAATATTGACTGCTCTAGAACATGGAAATAAAGGAGACATCCCAAAAAAGAAAATAAAAATGGGAAGCGGTCTTAAAATAATGAGTGATGGATTCGACCGTTACTTGATAAAAATAAATTTTACATAACAATAAAACACTGAAAGCCTTTCTAGATATCTCCTTAGGGACATGAAAAACATTTTCATTAAAGCTCCTTTAGTCCAACTTTTTAGAGAAATATTGCCTAACACTTCATTACCGCCTGAACCAGTGTTAACTTGGTGGAGTATATCGTTATATGCAGCTTTATACTAAGCTTTATACTTTATATTTAATTTTAAAATATTCTTTTTAATCGTTAATGAAGCGCTTATAGTCCAAGAGATATAGCCGAAATTTTGAACTGATCAGTAATATGACATTTCTCTATTGGAATATATTCATTGTAACTGGGTTAAGACTTTGCCTTACAGGCGGACGCCCCTCGTGGTACAGGGGGTGGCTATACAGGGATGAAGTTGTCATTTTTTCGGAAAAATTAACGATCGATAATATGGCTGAAAATTTGCCCAGAGTAAGATCTTGGTATAACTAGACGAAATCCCAAAGGGCGGACGCGAGAGTGGATACATAAGGGATGGCAGACAGGGGTGAAGTTGCAATTTTTTGGGGAAAATTAACGATAAGTAATATGTCCGCCATTTTCATGGCTCATTATTTAGCCCCTAAAAACTCTAAATCCAAGAGGGCGGACAGCTGGGTTGGTACAGAGAGCCATAAAACGGGGTCAAATGTACCACTTGCCTGCGCATTTTAGGTCTCGGTAACAATTTTCAAACTGATTTTATTATGATATTTTTATACCGATTGATTTGAAAATTCGTATGCTCACTTCTGTTACTATTCTGAAAAGCGTCAAAGTAGAGTTTTCCTCAAAATTTTCCAAAAAAATTTCCGTAAATGAAATTTTTTTAATTTTTTGAGGTAAAATCTAATTTGTACAATCCTTTCGATTTTCTGTAAGTTATACCATGATTTTTTTCCAAAAATGTTTGAACAATTTTTCCGATAAGAAAAAAAAAAATAGAAAAACTTTTCTAAAACATTTGATAAAACTCTACGTCATCGTCTGAATCTTTTATAGAATATTTTGTAGTTTTAAAATGATATTATGATAATGTTTTTTTTTCAAACTAAAGTCAGATTTTCTTTACAAATCACATTTTTTTCTTAAATATAAATATTTTACGAATTAATTTTTAATTGAATAAATGTTTGATATTAGAATGAAAAACAAAAAAAAATATTTTCAATATAATAATCAATTGAAATTATCTGATGATTGATAAAAATTAATTATGAAACCGGTTAGGTTTTATTGACCGAAAACATCCCATTCACTTACGATTGCACTTTTATATATATATATATATATATATATATATATATATATATATACGCATATTTTGTGTATACCACCGGTGTTACTGGATGATTATGCCCATCTTCTTCATGTAGCCTGTCCTTTTAGAACGTTGGTTACCATCATAGCTATCTTACTTTTATTCACTGCAACCCTAAATAGCATGCTTGTATCAACACCATACCAATCTCGCAAGATCTTCAGCCATGAGATTCTTCTTCGTCCTGGACTGCGTTTGCCTGCTATTTTTCCTTGCATGATATTTTGTAGCAACCTATATTTGGGACCTCTCATTACATGTCCGAAATACTCCAGCTTTCTCTGCTTGATGCTTTTTATGATCTCAGTAGTCTTGCTGAGAGGTTCTAGTATTGTGGAGTTTCGAATCTTCTCCACTCAGGAAATTTTTAAAATTCTTCTATAGCACCACATTTCGAAAGCCTCAAGGCGATTTAGATCGATTTTATTCACAGTCCAGGTCTCGACACTATAAAGTAAGACCGAGAACACGTAGCAGCGAAGTAGGCGGATCATCAGTGCCAATTTTAGGTGCCTTTATTATGCCCATCGACCAACATCAATTCCTCGGGTTAGAGGCCCTCTGGCTGGATATGTTGCTCTCCGGCGTAATCATCGTAATAACACCCTTGGTGCATAAATAACTATTAAACCATTGTTTTTAATTGATAATGAAGTGCGTATGGCAGGGTGGGCGCGCTCATTTGTACCATGAGAATTTAAACCAGAATAAATTTGTGTCCTAGATCTTATTTCTCTCTCTTATACAAGCCGTAGCCCGAGCACCTGTCATGTCATAATCGCTTCATTGACGATAAAAAAACAATACTTTAAAATGGAATAGGCCTATCCATTTTAAATACTTATCGGGAAATGATATAACAGGGTTTGAACTTGAACTTAGGTTCTTGGTGAATTCAAAAATAATGGTTTTTACTTGTGTTTTTGAGCCTTGAAAATCGTAATGTTGCGTTTTTTTTCAGTTTGAAATTATTTATAACTTGAAAAAGATCAAGTTTAGAGAAAATCTACAAGAGATTTATTTTGTTCAGAATGATCCAAAAAATTAATAAAAACTGGACCGAACAAATTTATTGATACAATTTGTAAAAAAAAAAACTGTATGCTTTTTAAGCGCTTTTTTGAATTTCTTTATGCTTTTTATGCGTTTTTTTGCGTTTTTTGCTTTTAAATCCGAACTATTTTATAAAGAGTGGTGTTTTCTCCCTATGAAAATAAAATCTCTTTTCAAGGGAAATAGTGGGCTACCTATGTTAAAAATAACCTGTCTTATTAATACGTTTTGTCTATTCCTTAGACTAGATTACTAGTTTTACTAAATTATACCTTAATCCACCTTTATCTTATTTAACGCAGAATTCGAACACAACATTTTGCAGTTCATGTGAGCTGTACTTTACACTACGTACAGATCCGACCCTGTCGCGTACTTCAATATGAAATTAAAATGGTCAATGTTTTTAGGATTAATAATTTTTTTTTTCGGGTATGCGTATTTCCAAGGGGTATGATGATTTGCAACCACTCTACTGTATTTTGCGCTAATTTTTAAGAACTTTTTCTTTTTTAATTATTTATTTTTATTATCTAACTTAATGTTACGAATTATAGAAAATTTCTAATAATTACCCTAACTACTGGTTCTAAACCCCATTGGCAACACAAATGCAAAGGAGATCGCTTATCTTTCGCTTCATCCCCTCCTTCACCATTAGGTCCTTGTATCCTAGGTGTATTCAAATCGCAACCAGCATGGATGAGGAAGATAGCTTCCGACTCCTTATTTTCATCTATTGCCCTTAAATTCAAAAAAGATTTATTATTGATTTGATGTTGATTATATTAAGCTTGTTTATTTTGTTGAATCGAAGCTTTTTATGCTACAGAAAATTTTCATATGCAGTGGGTAGCGAGCAGGTCAACATAATAATTTATCATGTAGACAATAGAAACAGCTATACACTGGCGCATGGCGTTGCAATATTAAACAATTTGAGAATAATATTTTATATTTGAAACCACAAAATACTGTATTACTCACTTAAACAGTAAATGAAATTTGATTTTAAAAAGGTTGTTTTATCTTTAAAATCGTAATCATATAGTCATTGAGGACATACAAGGAACTCATAAGAATAATTATTTTAGAGAATTTTCTAACCACTGGATTTAAAAGGAGTTTGTAATTCAGTCTCATTATCTTTTACAGTCTCATAAAAAAAGTGTAAATGCGCGTATTATAAACGATTTTATAGGAAGGAGACGAAAGTATATAAAGATGGAGTACGTATAAAGGTCAGATTAACACGGAATCCGTAAGGGATAGTTTACAAAGTGTTTCAATATATACAAGCAACTGCTCAATATACTGCTTCCGCAAATAAAGTGTGAGCGAAGCTACAGTTAGCTCGACTAATCAATCCAAACCAATCACACCGTTGTGATGTATGGAAGCGAAACGTGGACGATAACAAAGGCAAACGAAGAGAGAATATGTGTTTTTGAAAGAAAAATCCTAAGGAAGATCTTTGGCCCTGTGCTGGATGAAGCATCAGGACAATATAGGATAAGAACTAACAAATAGCTCGAAGAACTTTACTCAGACGCCAACATCATAAAAGAAATAAAGTCCAGAAGACTCCAATGGGCAGGACACCTCAGAAGACATTCTGACGAACGAACAGTAAGACTGGTGTTGGAGGAAGTCCCAACTGGAAGGAGACCACGCGGACGCCCTCGTCTCCGGTGGCGAGATAATATAGCAAGAGACCTAAGCACTATGGGCGTGGAGAATTGGATGGAGGTTGCTCAAGACAGAAAACAGTGGAGGCATGTTGTCGAGTCGGCTAAAACCCACGAAGGGTTGTAACGCCACGGAGTAAGTAAGTAAGAAGCTATAGTTAGAGTGTCCGTCGCCAAAAAAGGTTATGATAGATACTCTCTTCAAGCTTTGAATAATCGCTTCATTAGTCCGAGTCTGATACGGTTTCCATACTGCGACTATTTTTGATCCTGGGGCATGTTCCTCTAATTTTCCCGAAATATGTCGATTTTATGACATACCGAAAATTTATAGATACTGCTATTATTTTTAATTAAATAGCTTAAAAATTCGAAGATACGAAAATCACAGATAACCAGCTAATTTTTTCAGGATACTTTCATTAACAGCAGCAAAAACTTTTCATATTATCTGACGGAATTTGTTTTTCGAT
Source organism: Diabrotica undecimpunctata (assembly GCF_040954645.1). Lineage (NCBI taxonomy): Eukaryota > Metazoa > Arthropoda > Insecta > Coleoptera > Chrysomelidae > Diabrotica > Diabrotica undecimpunctata. The sequence goes on along the minus strand of NC_092807.1, from coordinate 66,742,913 downwards.
TTTCCTGTCTGAAGGGTGAAAGTGGTCGATTTTATGACGATCAAAAAATTTAACCGTCAAACATTGAAAAGGTATACGTAGAAAATCAATACTTACTAAGTGGTATAAGTCTATGACAGTACTTACTACTATGATCAGTACTCTGATCAGTACTTACTACATGGTACAAGTAATATTGGGACATAACTAGGGTCTGACGAGAAAAAGTAATTTTACAGTAGTAAAAGTACAGCTGTAAAAGACATACATTCTCGTTTATTGTAGTTACAATCTTATAATAATTATAGTTTATTTTAACAATCAATTATCAAATTTTTCGAAATCTATATTAATAATAAAAATGAATCGCCTAAATGTTTGTACGGGCATCACTTCAGACCGACTGCACCAAATTAGATACATCTTTTTTTTTTGTGTTTGTTATTATCAGGAGACGGTTTGTGCAAAAGATAATTTTCAAAAAAATTGTACGGAAAGACCTTAAAAACAGTTTTTCTGTCATTTCAAATCGCAATATAACTAATAGATGACAACATACTACGACTAACAAAGGAAGCTATGATTAACAAAATATAGTCAGTATTGGTAGACTAACATAACGACATATATGTAAGTATTTGGTATTGCGGCTCCAAATAATAAGGATGAAGTTTCAATGTATCAGATGGAAAGATACCAACGACAACGTTAAAATGTTATCTTTTATTAAAGGGAAACTTGACAACATATATTGTTAGGTAGATTTTAAGTTCAGCGATAAGTCAGAACCTGCTTATTAAAATAAAATAAAATGAAATACATTAAAATAGAATAAAATGGAATACAGTAGAATAAAATAGACTAAAATAAAACAAAATTTAAAAATAAATAAAATTTAAAAATAAAATAAAGTAGAATAAAATAAAATATAATAAAATAAAATAAAACAAAATAAAATAATAATAAATACAATTAAAATAAAATAATATCAAACATAAATAAAGTAAAATAAAATAAAATAAATTAGAATAATGAAAAAAAGTAGAATAAAATAGAAGAAAATAGAATAAAACAAAATAAAATAAATTAGTATAAAATAGAGAAAAATAAAATAAAAAAAATAAAATAATATAAAATGGAATTAAATAGAATAAAATAGAGTAATTACTATTTTTATTGGTAATGAGCCAAAATTTAAGTTTATTTACGTTTCAATTTCCACTTCGGAAATCGTTCTCAAAATACAAACATTAGTAAATTAAACAAATTTTTGTTTTTTTGTTACTTAGTGAAAAATTCTTCTAATAATTTATCTGACTCATTTATATTGAACAATTTGGACAGGTAATAAACATTTGAAAGTTGACTACCTTAAAATATTACCAATATTGCTGAGTTGCGTTCCTGGGACGACTTTATTGTAAGATAATTCACACGATTACAGGAAATCAACTTTAACTTGAGAATATCCGCCAGAAAAAATCATAGCATCTGATTCGTCTTTTAAAAGACAACCACATGCAATGATGGCAGTAAAATTATTCTGTTTGTGATTCCATGGTAAATCATGAGGAAAAAACAGGAAAAAACCTCATAGTACTATCCCGACACGGTAAGTATTTGGTCTTAGATTTAGTTTACTCTCAATAAACACCAAACTCTGATTTTATATGTATGTTATTTAAAAACATAATAGTTGTATTTTCTATTTATTGACTTTCTCTTTTATTATAGGTAACCAGATCCTATTGCATTCTGCCGAGGAACTTGCGACGCAAAATTTCTATCTTACAATAAAATCGTCTTAGGAACGCAACTCAGCAATTATGGCAATATCATTTTAAAGTTGTCTACTTTAAAATGCATAATATATGTCTGAATTGTCACTATAAATGAGTCAGATAGAATTAAATTATTAGAACACTTTTTCACCAAGTAACAAAAAAACTAAATTTGTTTAATTTATCAATGTTTTGTATTTTGAGAACGATTTCGGAAGTGAAAATCGAAGCGTCAAAATAAACTTTATATTAAACTTAAATTGTGGCTTATTCCCATTAAAAGTAGTAATTGCATTAAGATGCCACAAGAAAATAGCTTCAGAACAATAGGTATGTTTTTGGGTTTGGTTTTGAAAAGAATTGATCTGTCTGTTGGTTGTTTTCAATATTGTTGTGATGTAATTATTTCCTATTCTTTTTCATTTTTCTGATAAGCCTTTTCACATATGGTATCGGTGTTATCTGTAAATCCCTTCTCGTGAGTATTTCTGGGTTGTTTGTGGCGTTTTGTGTTGTTTCCTTTCTTCAATCTTGTAGAACTTTTTGTTTATACTGTTATATTCCTATTTGACATGAGAAATAAAAAACTATATTCCTATTTAAAATTCAAATTAAAATAAAAAAATTTCATGCTTCTCAACCACGAGTATATAAATTTTCAGCGCCCTGTATATGACAAATTTTGTAAAAAGAATTATAGCTAGTTTTAAGAGAGTGTTTCGCAGAATTGTTTACTATACCCATGAACAATGTATTTCAAGCAAACAATTAGAAACGATTAGGGTTGACATTTTAAGAAAGTGTTCCTCGAAATGTTATTAAAACCACAGACATTTACAAAATTTACAAAATCCATTTTTTCAAAAACAAACAAGAAGCCAAAAGTTAGGTTAATTTGAATTATCTGACAGATCTTCAGGATATGACAGAAACGAAAATAACGTTTTATGTAATTTTCTGCTGTGGCTTGGTCATTTTACGCATAGCAACGCAGGGCATGATACATCATACCGTTTTTACACATTATGTTTTGAGAACTGTAATATGATGTACGTTTTCTGAATTTTACACTAGTATGTAATTATTTACGTAAATGATACATCATAGCCCCCAATGGGGCCACAGCAGAAAATTACATAAAACGTTATTTTCGTTTCTGTCATATCCTGAAGATCTGTCAGATAATTCAAATTAACCTAACTTTTGGCTTCTTGTTTGTTTTTGAAAAAATGGATTTTGTAAATTTGTTATTACTTAATGAATTGAATGATGTGGCAGAAAGAAATTATGTAAATGTAGAGCAATTTCAGTTACGGGACACCAGTAACCCATTTGAAATAGATAACCAGCTCTAACTAAATTGCAATAGAATTAAAGGTTCTCTCCCTACTTAATTTTGTAGGAAATGAAAGTTACTAAAAATGTACTGGTAACAACCTGTTATTTTCAATGGAACAAAGTACATTTAGTAAAGTATTAACAGAAATAGCTGCAGGGATAGTGGAACACTTTGTGCCAAAATGGTGAAAAAGATGAAGTACAGCGTGTAGTTCTCATAGAAATGATTCCAAAGGAGGCAAATCAAAACAATGGTTGGGTGTTGGAAGCACAGAGAATAAGAAGTGTTATTGCTGCAAACTTTGTGTAGTGAAACAAAAACTTATTAATATTTTCATAATTTATTTATTTCACAATGATAAATAGTGATATAGTTTTATAATCAAATATAGTTTAGTAATATAATTTTACAATTTAGTGATATTTCATCATTTTATAATATATATGATAGAGTTTTATAATCTAGTATAGAGTATAGTTTAGTGATATAAATGTTAATATTTCAATTAATTACATAAAGCTCAAAACAAACAATCTAAAACATATTACTAAGTGGCTTAAAATTTTTTTAAACTGTTTAGATAATACGAAGATATATATATTGCTGCACACTGTATTATAACATATTAAATTAAAAATGTTTATATATTGTTAAAAACAAAAACATAAATCATGTATGTTACAATTAATTACAAAAATGATACAACACTAACAAAATAAAAATATATTACCTGGCTCAAAAGTTTTGAAAACCCTTAGAGAATATAAAGAAGTGTTATCGCTGCAAATGTTATGTTATAAAATATTTAAATAAAAATGTTTATCCTCAGTTTATTTTATAATTATATGATTTATATTTATACAAACTTTGTGTTATAAAATTGTTAAATAAAAATGTTTAAAAACATAAAACCCGTATGTTACAATTAATTGCAAAAAGTTCAAAATAAACAAATTTAAAATATATTAAAAAGTAGTCCAAAATTTGTTAAAATCCTTGGAAAATTAAAACATACAAGTAAAGAATACAATTTCAAAAATTAACGCAAACCTAAAATATACCACAAAGTAAACCTACAAATACACCTAAAATATACTACTACAAAGAACAAGGTTTGTAGCACAAGCATTACAACTTTGGGTTGTATAGAACCTGACATAAAATTCATTAAGGTAGCATACCTTACATGGATAGAGCAGAGCATTTCATCAGGCAAGAGGTAGGTGCAACAGTCGGAAAGGTTTTTGACAGAAGAGGGCTGATGGGACAATAAACCAGAAGAAAACCAAGACTTAGGTATCAAGACAATTTAGAAGATGATTTAACATCTATTGGAGTTAGAATGTACAGAAGAGTTGGTAGACACAGGGGTGAATAGAGAATTGTCCTAAAGAATTATTTGCACAAGCACAGAGTTTTACATTATAGCCTTGTTAAAGCTGGAAACATATATTCCTGTGTTGCATTGATGTTGAATAATGATAATGGTAAAACAAACTAAAATATATTAAAAAATGGTCCAAATGTGCTCATAACCCTTAGAGAATATGAAGAAGTATTATTGCTGCAAACTTCGGTGTTGTAAAATAAAAAAAAAACAAGTTGTTAAATAAAAGTGTTTATAATTAGTATATTTCATAATGGTAGGTAGGTATTTATGTTACAATTAGTTACAAAATCAAAAAGAATAACACAAAGATCAAGACAAAACAAAAAATCTGAAACATATTACAAAGTGGCTAAAAAATTTTGAGTTATAAAATTGTTAAACAAAAATGTTTATATTCAGTTTATTCCATAATTGAGATATAATTTTATAAAGGATATGTTTATAGAATTTTAAATAAAACTATTGCATTTTTAATTTTTACAGGTTGACTTCCTTTTCCTTCTGAAAAATATTATACACCATAATAAACATGATATATCAATAATTAATCTTTACTTTTAAACTTCAATGTATTTATAATCTGGGGCTCCCCAAGATGAATCTTTGAAATGAGTTGCAAAATCTTCCACTCATTGAACACCTAAAAATTTAGCATTTATTAAATTTGATAGTAACAGAAATTAATCTTCTTACATGTCTTCATTGTTCTCCTGTTTTTTAGGGCCACCATCTACTGTATTTACCATGATAGCAAATTCCTCTAACAATTGGGCTACTTTCTTAGCCTTCCTTGACTATTAGGCAATCCAAACCACGTGACATTTTTGATGATCACGTGACTTCTGGTTGGCACACAAAGGTTATATTTGTATCCATTTTTCATTGTTTATCTTCGTATTTTGGATTTCGTTTGGCTGTTTTCGTGTATTTTTTAAAACTTTTGTTTGTTATTTGTGAATTTTATAAACTTTACCACAATGCAAAGTGATTATTTAAAGAAATTATTATTGGAAACTCCAGATGTTGGAGAAAGGTAGGCAAAACAATTTTTATTTACTGTTCATTTTTCTTTGATATTTATCAATAATGATGAATTCTGCAAGAAATAAAATTATTTCTTTTATTGTTTTAGATATTTATTGAAGCTGAAAATAATTGGGGATTTAGATCCATATACAATTCACTCATCAGAATTGGATTTTACAATAAAGTGCATTCCACCAATTACAATTATAGATATTTATACATATCTGGTGAACTCTCACAGTTACTACTCTAAGGAGCAGATGAAAGCATACAAAAGCCTCCAGGCACATAAATATTTCACGTCTGGATTTATTTTGAAAGTTGGAGTAAAAATTGTTAATGATTTCTACATTATTGTTGGAAAGGTATGCTTTTAGGATATATTGGTTCTAAATATTAGATTTATTTACGTTTATATATCTATATGAAACCAAACATATATGTAATTGCTATGATAGAAAAGAGAATAATAAACGGTCATGATTGTTTGTTCTAAAATTATTTTATGTGAATGTCTGATTTTAAATAAAATATTCTCAATCATTGTAAAGAACGCAAATACTTTGATAAAAATAAATTTTTGTATTTGAAGCATTCCCAAAAAGCTAAAATATTTTTTTTAGGTGAAGCATTCCCAAAAAGCTAATGCTAAACCGCTAGATGCTTGGGTGATAGCCAGTTCTGATGGGGACATAGCAAATGCACATTGTATGTGTATGGCCGGCAATAGTGAAGTCTGCAGCCATATTGCAGCATTGTTATTTGCAGCTGAGTATGCCCACGCAGCTGCTGAGAGCAAGACACAAGATCCCACTTCATGTACAGATGTTACAGCTACATGGCCAATGCCAGCTTTGTCTACAGTTGTGCCAATTGTTCCGTGTCTGGAAATGGATTTTGGAAAACCGTTATCAAAGCATAAATTCCCTGAAGTTCCAGATATGTCCAACCAGGATGTGGAGAATTTGCTAAAGAGAATGGAGAATTTGGGAAAATCATCAAGTTTGATGAGAATAGTAGAACCCTATGCCAGCAAAATAGATGCCACAAGACATATAAGCCTTCCATTATGCTTAAATATTTACAGAGAAGAGTATGAACAAAAATCATTTAAAGAATTAATGGAAATTGCCAACAAAATTGTTTTAGTGGTTACCAAAGATCAAGCTTATCTGATTGAAGAACATACCAGAGCACAATATGCATGTGATAATTGGTATTCCCAAAGGGCAGGCAGAATAACTGCTTCAAAATTTAAGGCAGTATGTAGAACGAAAAAGACATCTCCTTCTCTTAGCCTAATAAAATCAATTTGCTATCCTACAAAGCTTTCATTTAAAACGAAAGCAACTGATTGGGGCCTTAAACACGAAGTAAATGCTATTGAGAAATATGAAGAATATATGACGGAGGAAGAACATCATGAGGATTTTATTATAAATGATGTAGGACTAATAGTTAACCACAGGTGGCCACAAATAGGTGTATCACCAGATAAATTAGTTTATTGCGAATGCTGTAAAGGCGGGTGTCTAGAAGTAAAATGCCCTTATTTGCTTCATACTAATAATGTACATGACATAAATGAATATTTGGCATTTAAAAATTGTTGTTTAATTAAAGAAAATGATTTGGTGATTTTAAATAAGAATCATTCTTATTACTATCAGGTCCAATGCCAAATATTCATATCAAATTTATTGTATTGTGACTTTGTTATTTGGTCACCAAAAATTTTTTTTAGGCAACGAATTCTACCAGATTGGGATTTGTGGAATGACAATCTGAAACTTATTTTAAAATTTCATTCAGAAATTATAATGCCAGAACTCTTAGGTAGATATTTTACAAAAAGAGAAGGCAATGCCAAAGTTGAATACTGGTGTTATTGCAAAGGGGTGGATAATGGAAGCCCTATGTTAAAATGTGACAATGACGATTGCAATGTTCAATGGTTTCATTTTAAATGTGTTGGCATCAGTGAAACACCAGACTCGCTTTGGTATTGTCAAAGTTGTAAAATATGACAACATAATATTGTTACTCAGCTTTAAAATCGATTTATTCAAACTCTAATAACAAAATTACAATAACTTTTTAACTTGAATGAACTGACAACTGTAACCTTCAAAAACTAAAGTACAATGGTACAACTGTTCTATATACTGTCAACTCCCATGTTTTTATATATTTTGTGACGTTTTAGACATCCGGGTTATTCCATGATATCTTGAATAGTCTCGTATTTGAGTACTTCTTCTTTTTCGTCAAAGGACTTTTTCTATGTGGGATCAATCTTATACTACTGTCGTAACACTGCTCCCTCCTTTGTAGTTATTCGACTCGAATAACTGGTCTATCAGGGACTGGTTGAAGCTAACAGGGTGGATCAATTCCATGGTATGGGGCTAATCTTTCGATAGTAACTACCTTGGTTTTACTTCTAGGTGAAAACTGGATGCATAGATTAGATCAATTATTTTCTGCAGGACAGTGTACAGGCCTTCCCAGTTTCGGACAAAGTCCTTTCTTACGTATGGGATTGTATAACCATACTGGGTCACCTCTTTCGAATTTTGTCCCAGTAGCATGCATAACTTGAGTCTGGACTTGGCTTTATCATTTTGAAGCTTCAAACTTTTATGAGCAAATTCGTAGACTTTTTCCAATTTTTCTCTTAAATTTTCAATGTACGTCAGGGATGAACATTCTTCTTCGCATGATGGCAATCTTCCAAAAATAAGATCTTGAGGAAGCTTCATTTCTCTTCCGGTGATCATCATCGATGGAGAATAACCAGTTGCTTCATGTTCGGAACCTCTGTAGGCTAACAGGAATAGAGGAATTAAAGTGTCCCAATCTTTTTGATTATCAGCAACAAACATGGAAAGATATTGAGAAATAGTTCTATTGTGTCTTTCGATCATTCCGTCTGATTGTGGATGGAGAGGTATAGTTTGAGCTTTCTTAATACCTAAGATTTTCATTGTTTCCATAATTTTGATTCAAAATTTCGTCCTTGATCAGAATGCAGCTCTAAAGGAACTCCATGTCTTGATATCACATGTGTTATGAATGCTTCTACTACTGAGTCGCTTCTTGATTGGGAAGGGGTGCAATTTCAGGCTATATTCCTCTCTCTGTCATCGGAAGTGGACCGAGAATAGCTACTGCAAGTCGTTCAAAAGGCTCTCCAGGAGAGATATTGTACCATTTTACCACGACTTCTTGATCTAGGGCCTCTTCTATCGTTACATAAATCACATGTTTTACACCAATCTTCTACACCTAAGTGACAATTTATCCAATAAAATGTGTCTCGAACTCTGGCCTGTGTTCTTTTAACTCCAAAATGTCCTCCAGACAGAGGCTGTTATGAAGTTCTTGCAGCACACTTTTAATGTGTGATTTTGGCAGTACCACTTGTTGAATTGTGTGCACTCCATCAGGACTTTCCCACTTCCGATGTAATAGACCGTTGGAAAGATACAGAGATTCCCATTGAGCCCAGTACGCCTTTATGGTTCCACTGTATTTGGATATTTCCTGCCAAATAGGTCTTACTCCATTTTTAAGCCAATCTCGTAGAACTCTTAAGTCATTATTTTTCTTTTGGGCTCTTTTTAATATTTTTCAGGGAAGTGTGATGATCTTCCTCTTTAACTGTGGTTACCTGAAGACTTACTTCTTTGGTTACATGCTCATAATTTATAATGTACTTATTCATCATAAGTAATTATGTATTGATCTTTTAAGTGTGTATTTATTTTTATAAGTAGTATCAACTTGTAACAATAATATACACTTATCGTCTAAGATATGCCTATGTATTCGTATCGCTTAAGATTTGACTATGTTTCGAGTGTAAAATAAATGTTTTAAAAATCGAATCCTGCCTCTGTCTGTTATTTACTACCTATGGATATCACAAACTTATGCGTACTATGGAATAAATAAATAATAAAACAAATTTCCCGTCAAAACTGCATTTATTTTGAATAGAATAAAAAACAAAATAATATTGATTTAACAAAATAGGGGATATATGTTAAAGTTTAGTATTAAAGTGATGGCATATATCTACAATATTGAGTACAATGTAGTGTTACATAAAAGATAGTTCTTTATATTTACAAAGGTATGTTGAAAGAAAGGGAGTTTCACTCCAAAAATGTTATATACTACTTGTCACAAGGAAAGGTTCCTTTGCTAATTTTTGTCTTCCATGTCTACTAGTTCTATGAATACTAATAAATATAGGACAAAAACAATACATTAGAGAGGTACTATTGGTTCAACAAGATTTATTAATCCACTGCATACAGTAACTATTTTATCTAATAAGCTAGCATCATCATTTAAATTACCTCTTTTAAGCATGCTAATAGGAATTGTGGCCTTAAAAATTCTAAATTTATTTTTTATAACTCCAATAATCCTCTCTACATGAATTCTCACATGAGCAATATGGCGTGTTGCCTCAATTTCCAATGGGTGTAATTGGTTTTTCCCCCTTGTAAAGGCTGGAATAACCAATTTAGCTCCAATTATACCTAAGCTATCTTTTATTAAAAAACCTCTGTCAGCTAACACTACATCACCAGGTAAAATAAAATTACAAAATTGGCCCAATTCTACCATTTGTTTATCTGATGTTCGCCCACCCCAACCACTACTAATATAACAAATAGTTCTCTGAGGGGTGATACCTATCAAATACTTAATTGTATGGTGGTGTTTGTAATTAGACCAACATTGTTGCTGAGTTAAATAACTTTCAGGTTTTTCTATGAAAACCTCAAAGCAATCGATAATTACTGTGGTTTTTTCCTGAAAGGCTTCTTTAAAGCATCCAGGAACATTTTTGTTACTGACTAGACGATCTGGCCAAATGATCAAAGATTTTAACCTTTTATATAAGATATGAATAATATTTTCAAAGTAAACTGATGCAGTGCTTGGAGAAATTTTAAAACTATATGCTAAATGCTTAAAATGTAAATCTAATCTTAATTTTGTCAAAGTTAGAAGCAGCATATTAAATGGAGTTAATGCAGTAGTTGAAGTAGTCACAACATAAGGCTCTACCTCCATGAAAATAACGGTTTTGACCATTTCATATTCAAAACCCACATAGTACTTCCACTTCCCCACATTACTGGTGTTTTCCATTAATCCAAAAGGACTATTTTCAATTTTTTGCTCTAAAGTTGCAATTTTTTGTGAAGCAAACTTTAACTGCTCAAATTTAACAGACAATTCTTCCATTGTTAAATCTGTCTGTGATGCAGTTCCTAACTTGCCACACATTTCTTCTTCACAACTCATATTTTCATGTTCACCCTAAAAACATAAAACAAACTTATTACTAAAAAAAGAAGGTACTTTTATGGTATATATAGATGTTAAATAGAAGTTTTTTCCAGAGAGTTTGTTTACAAATCATGTTTGAATGAACATTACTTTTGTATAAAAAGGGCAAATAAAATTTTGATAATTGGTAGGTACCTCAGACTCTTGCTCAGAAGATATTTCAAATTTTTTTCTTTTATTTATTCGAAGGCTCCTACTAATTGCACTTTTCCTTTTTGAATACGCCATAGATACATGACCCAAATGTTGGGAAGGAACCCAATCTGGATGGTCTTCATCAGTTAAAGGACTTGGTTTACCTAAAATAATTTATTGAGTTGTGATGTGAAAGATTGTAAATAATAGGTGTTTACCTGATATAAAATGTTTGCTGCATACTCTTTGATTTCGAATTTTTGATTCGGTCAAGTCATCCCTTTTAACAGCTGCTAACCATAAGTTCCTCCGTTTTTTTGATAGTTCAGTTAGGTGAGGAAACATAAACGAGTTTCTAACAGAAGGAACACGAAAAAAATGAACATGATCACGATCAGCTCGACTTCCACAATTCACTACTATACACGTCACAGGCATGTTTTCAGCTCTCACAATCACCAAAAATGAAAAGTTTATAAAAAAACTAATTTAATGAATCTCTTTAAAAACTATAATAACTCAAAAGCACGACAAAAAACAAATAAGAGAAATCAATAATTACATTTATTTTAGGTTACCAACAGTTTTGTGTGCCAACCAAACATCACGTGGTTTATGTTTGACAGATCGATGGATTGCCTAATTTTGCCAGTAAGCACTATTTATTTTTATGAAGTCTAACATCACTTACAATTGTTTCCTGGTTGTTTTCTTTTTAATTGAAGCCATTAGTTTATTTTATTATACTTATAAAAAAATAGTAACTTGTTTCCACAAATTACATACAATAACATAACCTAACTAAGAGCGAAAACGGCACCTAATTTTAGACAGCTTAAAAATTACATTTACATATAGATAAATTACATATCAAGGTAGGCAACCCGTTATACGTAGTTCTTACATCATACCGATTTGAAAATTTTTACATAAATGTGTTAAAATCGGAGTTTACAGCATGTAATTATTTCACATAAACGATACATCATAGCCCTCAATAAGTTTTAGTTAAACAAAGGAAAGACCATTAAGTTTTCGAGATATGCGGGTAGGAAACTCATTAGCCCGTACGGTTCATAGTAGATAGTTAAAATCTACTTTTGTATTAAGATTCTCAAAAATAGATAAGAATTTGATTATTTGTAGAAAATATATTAAGGATATGGAATTTTATTTCTTTCTTGGAACTCCATAAAGACAAAAAGATACGTAAATTTGAAAATTTGTTTAGATTAAAGAGAGAGGTAGTTTTGGGATTGGTTTTGATTGGATAGAAAATTAATTGTGGGGGAACGATTTGGAAGTCGGAGAATGAATGGGGAGAGTGTGGCAGTGTGTTTGGTTCGATCGAAAGGAGAACCCCAGTTTGGAGTGCAGTGTACTAAAAACGGAAAAGGCCGGTTTGTGTTTGAAAAGTTACAAGCATCATCAAACAAATCGTGGAACGATGAAATCGAGAGATGATATAAATCCTTGAGTCTAAAGTATCCAGTATTGTGTTAAGTGATTCAAAAAGTTGAAATATTGCATCAGGAGAAAGCCGGAACGAATACGGTACGAAGCAGTAAAAGGAAAGGAGAACAAAATTTAGCAGAGGAGCAGAGACATTCTAGGGAAACGTGGACGAGTTTTCCTTTGATCGCAACACCAGCAAGTAACGAAACGTGTTATGGGTGAAGACATGGTAGAATCATCAGCAAAAGTCAGTCGTTTTCTGTTATGATATGAATTTATTATTGTTCGTGTTAAATACCACAGGGCATATGGAACTACATATTTCACTATTATAAAATAATCAAATTTCAATCAGTTTGTTTATTATAAATCATTGTAGTTGACTTTTTTTCCAAGATAGAATAATATTGATAAATAATTTTTTATATATCAAGAAAATTGAACATCGAGAACATTCTGTAAAGCAGAAGTAGAGAGATTCACAGTTATTGATAAAAAAAAATTTTGGAGACAAAAAGAAATAAGATTCTTTTTTTTTTGTAAATGTTTATATGAAATAATAAAGATAGGAGAATAAATAAAATTTGTAATATTGAATATCGATTTCCGTTTTGATAAAATAAACGATTTTTATATTTCTAATTGAAATCCATATGTGTATTATTTTGATTCTCTTTTATCTATCCCTATAAGGAAACCACTGAGAAATATTTGAAGCCACAAAAGTAAGTAGTGATAGGATCATTCATCCTTGAGATTTATAATTTGTTTATGTTTTGATTTAATTAATTAGTGAAATAATTAATTGATTAATTAATTGAAGTAATTACATCTATAAACAACAATAGAGTCAAAGAGGATCACAATAATACATTACAATGCATAATTATTTTTTGTTAAAATAATATTTTTTGTTAATATTTTTCACTGTTTGCGAAATCATTTCTTAACAGGAATCTCCACGTAAGCACTCGAATTGGAACTACGATCTCTTATTACGTAAGGGGTATAATTAGAGAAGTTGACATGTTTTTAACTGACAATTATATATTAGAAAATATGGAATGTGAGAAGAAAGTAGTACAAGTAAAAAAGAATGAAGTGGAAAATAATCGACTCAGATAAGGAGGTACAATATATACTTAGTCAAATGCTATCACAATTTACAGCGATATGTTAAAATAAATTTGGTCAGGTTTGTAGTAGAACCATGTAATTACCCAGTGGTATAGTATTTCAAATGTGGAAGATCTGTACAAGCTACAAAATACTATAGAAGTACTACAAATAAATGCAAACGGCATAAATGCATATTGTGAAAGAAATGGACATCAATCTGTTTTGAACAGCTATCCTAAATACATACAACAGTTAAATATAAAAAAGATTATGTCATAAAAAATATAAATTTTAAGTAAGTGGAATTGTTAGAACCAACTAGCAGTTATTCTAATGTATAAAAGTATTATAACTTCTAATAATAAATTTGATGTATTAAACAATTTAGAAAACTTTCCACAAATGAGTCAAATTTATAACAATGATAGAACCAGTTCTAATAAAAATTGGGTACTCCCACCATACATACAAGTAAAAAAAGGAAACGTTAAAGTTATTTCACAGATTAATATAGAAGAAACACCAAATTTTCAAAACAAAACGTCAATCAAAACAAATAAGTCAATCTTGTCGAATTTTCATAGAGAAGATTTTCAGGTCTACAAGGAAAAGTTGGAAATGATAGTAATACAAAAATTACCTTATATATTCAATAAGGAGTTTAAACAGGTTATAGTGGAATGAGAAATCTATAATAAAAAATAAACCTAATCTTTTAAATCATATAAACCAAAAAGGGTTTATTTAATTTATGTAACAATAAAACACTGAAAACTTAGTTTTCAAAACTTCCACAAAATTTATTTTAAATTCTTATCACTACAGCTGTTTCGGCTGATTCCCTTTCTCAAGTGATCTGTTTTTGGCATGGGTTTACACTTTATAGTCTCTAATGAAATAGGTTGAGGAGGGGAGAATTGTTTGCCTCAAAGTGGTCATTCAGAATTATATTTGTGTTTTTTAATTTGTTGATTTCCATAGATTCTAACAAAGATAGCTTAAGGCCTTTATTTTGAATGTGAAGAATTTTAAATTCATCATTAAAAGAATGATTATGATCTAGAAGGTGAAGTGCGTATGTAGAATCTGTTTTTCTATTATTGAAAGCCCTTTTATGTTCTGCTATTCGTTTATTAAAATTTCTACCAGTTTGGCCAATGTATGTTGTTTTTAATATATTTGCCTAGGTTGTTATTTGTTCTGAAAGCTGGTGTTATTCCTTTCTTTTTTATGTGTTTGGCTATTTTTGTTGATATTTTGCCTGTATATGTAATCGAGCAGAAGGTACTGGGTTTTTTATCTGGTGGTGGAAATACTAAGTTCAGGGCTTTCTTGTATAGTTTTTGATTTAACACTTTATTAATTGTTTGTTCGTTGTATCCATTGTTTACTGCTATTTGCTTAATGATATTTACTGTCTCAAAATTGTATTTTGACATCGGAATTTCTGTTAATCTATGTAACATACTATGATAGGCTGCCAGTTTATATTGTGTGGGATGGGATGATGAATTGTGAATAGTCGTGTCAGTATGGGTAGGTTTATGAAATATGGAGAAGTCATGTTTGTTTTTAAGTCTGATAATTTTTAAATCTAAAAAATTTATGGATTGATTTTGTTCTGTTTCTATTGTAAATTCAATATGACTATGAAGTGAATTAATATACCATAAAAATTGGTCCAGTTGCCTATTAGTTCCCGTGAAACATACCAGTACGTCGTCTACGTATCTACACCAATATAAAAACTGTTTGAATATGGGATGTTTTGAAATCTTTGTCTCTAGATGATCCATAAAAATATCTGATAGCAATGGGCTTAGAGGATTGCCCATTATAAGTCCTGCACTCTTATTTGTATATATTTCATTATTAAATTCAAAGTAGTCCTGGTTTATGCAAACTTCAAGAAGATGTAAGATTTCAGATGTAATGATTGGATTTGTACTATTTTGGTGTAAAAAGTTTTTTACTAGAATAAAAGTTTCTGCTCGATTATATATACAGGCAAAATATCAACAAAAATAGCCAAACACATAAAAAGAAAGGAATAACACCAGCTTTCAGAACAAATAACAACCTAGGCAAATATATTAAAAACAACAAGAGCCAACATAAAAAACACTTACATTGGTCAAACTGGTAGAAATTTTAATAAACGAATAGCAGAATATAAAAGGGCTTTCAATAATATAAAAACAGATTCTACATACGCACTTCACCTTCTGGATCATAATCATTCTTTTATTGATGAATTTAAAATTCTTCACAGTCAAAATAAAGGCCTTAAGCTATCTTTGTTAGAATCTATGGAAATCAACAAATTAAAAAACACAGATATAATTCTTAATGACCAGCTTGAGACAAACAGTTCTCCCCTCCTCAACCTATTTCATTAGAGACTATAAAGTGAAAACCCATGCCAAAAACAGATCACTTGAGAAAGGCAATCAGCCGAAACAGCTGTAGTGATAAGAATTTAAAATAAATTTTGTGGAAGTTTTGAAAACAAAGTTTTCAGTGTTTTATTGTTACATAAAATGAATTTCCATCAAGTAACGGTCGAATCCATCAATTGTTTATTTAATTGCACTAAATAAAACTTGGTTATCAACGAATCAAAATTCCAGTTTAAAAAACTATACTTTTATAGATAATAATAGAGCAGATGAGTATGTTGGGGTAGGTCTACTCATAAAAGATCACTTGTGTTATTCTGAAATAAGTTTTATAAAAATCTTTAATATAAAACTAAGAATTTGGGGCTTGGTATGCGATAATACTCAAGGTATGTAATAATTTAGCAGATGAACTAGAAAATCTAAATTTTATTGTGTGAAATTATGGTAGACCTACTAAAATTATGAGACCAAATGAAAACCCTCCTCCCGTGAAGCTGAAACTTATCTCACCAAGCTCGATCGGTTACGTAGAGTGAACTCCTATAGATTAGATGATACACTGGGCTCAAATCACTTTCCCCATAAGTATAATATTAATGAGGAGATTTAATAACAGACAATACAACCAAGTAGGATATAGATTTAACTTCGGCCAACTGAGAAAAACTATCCGAATATTTTAACAAACAGCATTTAAAATGAAAGTTTCACTTCCACTGAAGACAATTTTGAACAGTTTTTTTTTTACATCCTTTATTTATTGTAATCTGTTTCTACAATAAAAACAATAATCAATAAGTTTATTACGTAATTAATACAGTGGAGATCCGTCCAGTGACAAAATTCCTTTAAGATAAATTTCTAATATATATATATATATATATATATATATATATATATATATATATATATATATATATATATATATATATATACAGGGTGAGTCATAACTATTGGGACATAGACTAAGGACAGGTTATTTGGACCAAAATATGGCTATTGGGCCAAATATGCCTTAATAAAATGTTGCTGAGAAAAAAGATACAGGATGTTAAAGTTAATTTTTGTTTTTCGTTTTTTGCCAATAGTTTCCCTGTATATTTATAAATTGCTATTACAATTGGCACAGAGGCATAATCTTAGACAAGAAATAGTATTTTATTTACAATTTTACGTTTTGTCATAGAGGGCGCCACGTGGATCATTCCTAATGATCAAATTGAGTCTAAACTTTTTCTGATGAAACTATTTAGTAATTTTTATTAGAAAATATGACGTAAACATCATTTTTACGTAAAATTGGTACTCTTGTTTAAACATGATAATTTCAACCGTTTTCGATAAAAACGCAGTCGAACTGCTTAGAGTCTTAAAAAAAGATTTCAAATATTATTTCATTTATGAAAAGTATGCTTTGGACTGTCAGATAATTGTTGTTGGTAAATGTCATTTGTTCAGAGTAAATTATTTTTGATGTGACAGTGTAGTGTAATGTTGCATTTTTTAAAAGTAATCATTACTTTTTTTGATTGAAATGCCTCGTCACAACCATTTTACTAATGAAGAAATGCGAGATATGATTTGCGTATACGCACAAGAAAATTTTTGCGGTCGCTCGGCAGCCAGAAGGTATGGAATGTTATACGCAAACAGAAGGCAACCAAATCACAAAACTTTTGCAAGATTATATCGTAGTTTAGGTGAAACTGGGTCATTTCACACTAAAAATCGGGGTGGTCGACCGAAACAAATCACACCTAATCAAGAAGATGAACTTTTGGTTCGAGTAGATGAAAATCCTGAAATAAGTTCACGACATCTATCAGCAGCAACAGGAGTAAGTCAGTCGTCTATTGTTAGAATTCTAAAAAAAGAGAACCTCCATCCTTATCACTTCACTTCTGTTCAAAATTTACTTCCAACAGATCTTCCACGACGGTTACAGTTTTGCCAACGTATTCTGAATAAACATCGCAATGACAGACACTTTATTAAGAACATTATGTTCACCGACGAAGCAACTTTTACCAGACGAGGGGTTTTTAATTGGCGAAATAGTCATTATTGGGAAGAAGAAAACCCGCATGCTATTAAAGCTAGACATTTTCAGCATGAGTTTAAATTGAATATTTGGTGTGGCATTATAGGCGACCAACTACTAGGGCCTTATGTTCTTCCTCCGAATTTAAACGGAGATTCTTATTTATTCCTTTTGGAAAATACTCTTAGTGATATTTTAGATGATCTGTCACTGGACGTATGAAGAAAAATGTGGTTTATGCAGGATTGAGCGCCACCTCATTTTTCATTAGCTGTTAGAAATCATCTTAATGACGTATTTCCTCAACGATGGATTGGCAGAGGCAGTGATTTTCAATGGCCACCAAGAAGTCCTGAGTACAACACGCTAGATTTTTATTTTTGGGGACATATGAAGTCCTTAGTTTATGCCAATGAAATTAATACACGAGACGAACTGTGGAGATACATTCAAAATGCAGCTAAGCTTATAAGGGGACAGAATAATATTTTTTTTTAACGTCCGAAAATCCTTTATAAAAAGAATTAGAAAAGGCATAGAAATCGGAGGAGACCATGTAGAATATTTAGTTTGAGTTTTTGTGAGTTCTTTTAAGTTAAAGTGTGTTTGCTTAATGGCCCAATAGCCATATTTTGGTCCAAATAACCTGTCCTTAGTCTATGTCCCAATAGTTATGACTCACCCTGTATATAACATATTAAAAAAAATAGCAATAGTTAAAATACACACACAATTATAAGTTATACTATACTATACTATACTATACTATACTATATAAGGTATATACAGATTGAACCAATTTAAAACGGAACATACAATTTAATATATGTCTGTTTGAACTGCATTTGAAATAGTCGACCAATATAAAACTTGGACAAAAATAAATACATACCCGGTGATAGACATTGTATAAAATATCGTTCAACTATCTGTCTCCTTTAAAGGAAAGAGGAGTTTGCCTAATAGTCGGAGAGATAGATAGCCGAATAGATAGCCGAAATTTTGAACTGATCAGTAATATGACATTTCTCTATTGGAATATATTCATTGTAACTGGGTTAAGACTTTGCCTTACAGGCGGACGTCCCTCGTGGTACAAAGGGTGGCTATACAGGGATGAAGTTGAAATTTTTTTCGGAAAAATTAACGATCGATAATATGGCTGAAAATTTGCCCAGAGCAAGATCTTGGTATAACTAGACGAAATCCCAAAGGGCAGACGCGAGAGTGGATACATAAGGGGCGGCGGACAGGGGTGAAGTTGCAATTTTTTGGGGAAAAATTAACGATAAGTAATATGTCCGCCATTTTCATGGCTTATTATTTAGCCCCTAAAAACTCTAAATCCAAAAGGGCGGACAGCTGGGTTGGTACAGAGAGCCACAAAACGGGGTCAAATGTACCACTTGCCTGCGCATTTTAGGTCTCGGTAACAATTTTTAAACTGATTTTATTATGATATTTTTATACCGATTAATTTGAAAATTTGTATGCTCACTTCTGTTACTATTCTGAGAAGCGTCAAGTAGAGTTTTCCTCAAAATTTTCCAAAAAAATTTCCGTAAATAAAAATTTTCGTAATTTTTTGAGGTAAAATCTAATTTGTAGAATCCTTTCAATTTTCTGTAAGTTATACCATGATTTTTTTCCAAAAATTTTCAAACGATTTTTCTGATAAGAAAAAAAAATTTAGAAAAACTTCGTCATTTTTCTCACTCTCATTGATGTTATCACATTCATCATCTTCGTCACTTTCACTTTCAATAATATCACATTCATTATCTGCTTCATTTTCAATCACTACTTCTCGAACTGATTCTGCCATCTGAGGTCCACTAAACCATTTGAATTTATATGTTTCATCTTCAAACTCCCAACCATGTTCTTCAACAATCAATTCTGTTGGTACTTTTTTATGAGCATTTGTCCAAATATTTGAAATATAATGAGCTCGCAGTACATGTTGGTGTAATTCATCTTGACATGGTGGTAAGCTTGAAGCATCGAAATTTTTTAGTTTTTTTTTAAGGCTCCTTCACATCATGCAACTTATACTGCCGGTTAAATAGTAAAAATCTGACATCGTTTACTTTTCTTTTTGGAATTGTTCTCGTCAGTCCTGTTCCATATAAGTGACTAAGGTTTCAAAAACTTCATTACAATCGAAACCAGTTTCACCAAGTTGAATAAAAGCATCTTGATACTTATTACATTTAGCGCATGCGTCTAGAATTACTGATCTAAATGAACGCGCATCATTATTATTTTAATATTTTAAAATAATAATGATGTAAAATTAATGTCCAAACAGAATTTGTAAAATTATAATTAACTAATGAAAAAAAATTCAATCAATTTGAAAGTTAAAAAAAATATTGAAAATATCTACAAAGTAAATTTCAAAACTTAAAAAATTGATAATTCCACTATTAAATTGATTTTTATTAATAATTATTTGTAAAATGTTAAAGGAATTCTACAAATTACCTATTGATAAATAGAAATAATATATTTTGTATTTGATTATTAATGTAATAATAAATCAAATTTTTCTTATATCTGAACAATCATTATTTATGCAATATAAATTTAAAAACCTTTTTATTGTAATAAAAAATAAGTAAAATTACTATTTGTTATACCAAAAATATTTAATAGTTAACATTCTAAATTCCTCTCTATCTCTTGGACTATAAGGAAGCGATAAGTGGTTTGACAGCATAATAACTGCTTGTTTAGTCTAGTTTTTTCACTGATTCTAGGCAACCTATTTGGGTGGAGTTTTGACTTGTTCTTGAATGAGTTCCGAATCCAGTAGCCCGCTGAAGTATTGGATTTTTATAATATAATTATTTGAAAACCTTTTGTTGGCCAACCACCTAGAGCGGAGTTGAGCCGAAATACATTGATTTCGTATGTTCCGTTTTAAATTCGTTCAATCTGTATAGTATAAGTTGTAGCTATAAAATGATAGAGTATACGTTTATGTATGTAAAGGTATAGAAAGGTCTAAGGGATCACGGCGTACCTCTCCTCGGTCGCTTAAGTAGGTCTTGGGCAAGCGTATTTGGATGGTTCAGTAGTCTATTTTTGTAAGTGCCACTGAGTGAGACAACGGTGTCTTTAATATTTTGGTTCTGAAGGTCTCGATGTATACATAATGAACATAATTGGGCACATACCACGGTGCATTGGTAATATGTCTCAAAACTTTAGATTGGAAACGTTGAAGTTTCAGTAAATGAGAATTAGATGCTGTACCCCAAATCTGTATATCGTAGGTCCAAACTGGCTTTAGAATACATTTATACAGTAATAATTTATTATGTAGACTTAATTTGGATTTTTGGTTCATAAACCAATACATTTTCCTGTATATTAATTCTAGTTGCATTCGCTTTGTCCAGATGTGATTTCCCCAATTTAGTCGGCTGTCAAATGTACTCCCAAGTATTTAACATCACTTTTTTTTTGGGTATTATGGTATTGTTTATGTGCACAGATGGTACACTCTCTTTTCGTAAAGTAAATGTTGTAAAAGTATGTGCTGATTTGCTGCTATTTATTTTAACTCGCCACAGTTTTAACCATTTCTCTAGTTCATTTAAACGAATTTGTAAATTTTGACAGGCTATAACAGGAACCGAGCTAGAAGCCATTATCACAGTATCATCTGCATAGGTAGCAATTGTGCTGTTTACTCTGGTGGGAATATCTGCCGTATAGAGTAAGTATAAAGTTGGTCCCAATATACTCCCCTGAGGTACTCCCGATAAAATTGGAGATATGTTTGATACTGCTTCATTGTGTCTGACCTGAAAATATCGATTGGTAAGATAGGATCTCAGAAGTACATATAGAGAATGAGGAAAGTGAGTTTTTATTTTAGATAGCAGCC